>NC_058412.1:86315176-86593989 GCF_002201575.2 Neomonachus schauinslandi | reverse complement strand
TCCACTGTTTTTATATTGGTTTCACCCACTCACAGCCCAGCACTCTGCACATTTGTAGTTAGCATCCCCTTAGACTGATTTCTTCAATCTCTCTACCTAAAATATAGCTTACCACACTAGAAGATACACAATGGATACTGAGTTAAATATCACTGTCTAACAAACCTGCATTCATCTGTATCCTAGCTCCTTAAAAAAAGGGGGGGGGGGGCGGAGCAGGGTCTTCATCTGGGTCCTGGATGAATAACCATAGAAATAATTGTTCACCTTTCATACTGTGTAAATAACTTTCCATTATACCACCAAACATAATGCTAGGCTTATGCTTTTATCACAGAGAGTCTCAGTAAAAATTAATAAATCAGTCTCTTGAACCATTCAGCAGGCTCCAGACTGCTTGTACTTCCTCTCAGAAAAAAGCAAAGACATAAACAATCCACACTTTAATCTCAGTTTTTTTAGATACCCAAGGGAGAGCAATACTAAGGATTCAAGGTACTTTACCAATTCACATTTAAGTGTTTGAATGAACTACAAAGCGGCGTTGTGCAATGCTTTCTTTCATCAGAATAACATCTTAATGATGAACCCACTTTATCTCCAGATGAGAAGATACCCAAATCATCTGTTAACAAAAAAGAAAATAGCAGAGATTACTAAAATCAGATACTAATTTCATTCTAGGCTTCTAAAGGTAAGGCAGCAAAATTACCTAAGGATTTCTTATGTGTATGTCTCTGTAATGCAAACTTCAAAAAACAGGCATCAAATCTTGTATTTATATAGCACTTTACTGATTTCAAAATACTCTTTCATTTATTACCTTATTTGATCTTAGCAACAACTAGCTTACTATGAAGTAAGCAGAATAGGTGCCTTTAACCCTATTCTAATGATGTGAAGTCTAAGGACCAGAGAAGTTATATGAAGTTATCCAAGTTAACAGAACCAGCAAATGGAAAGATTAAAATTCAGAATCCAGGCTTATTCCTACCTAATCATTATATTTCATCAGTCCTCAAATATTAAACAGCTTATTTTATAATTTTAAACACTAAACATTTTTTTTATTAGACAGAGAGAGAGCACGAATGGGAGGGGCAGAGAGAAAGGGAGAGAGAATCTCAAGCAGACTCTGCACTAAGCATGGAGCCCAACACAGGGCTTGATCTCACAACCCTGAGATCCCGACCTGAACCAAAACCAGAGTCAGACACTTAACTGAATGCAACACCCAGGCGCCCCTAAACACTAAACATTTAACAGACTATTGGCCTATATCTAAACTGAATAAAAGGCAAAGAGAGCTTCTCTGATAAGAAATTTAGAAATATTTTTAAAAACTTTTTTGGAATTATCTGATTTTTTAAAAACCAGTTTCAGAGGTAGAATTTAGTGATTCGTCAGTTGCATATAACACTCAGCGCTCATTACATCGATATGAGGAATTCTTAATTGCAGGAAACAAACTGAGGGTTGCTGGAGTGGGGGGTGGGGTGGGAGGGATGGGGTGACTGGGTGATAGACACTGGGGAGGGTATGTGCTCTGGTAAGCGCTGTGAATTGTGCAAGACTGTTGAATCTCAGATCTGTACCTCTGAAACAAATAATGCAATATATGTTAAGGAAAAAAAAAGGAGAAGAAGGTAGCGGGAGGGGAAGAATGAAGCGGGGAAAATCGGAGGGGTAGACAAACCATGAGAGACGATGGACTCTGAAAAACAAACAGGGTTCTAGAGGGGAGGTGGGTGGGAGGATGGGTTAGCCTGGTGGTGGGTATTGAGGAGGGCACATTCTGCATGGAGCACTGGGTGTTATGCACAATGAATCATGGAACATTTCATCTAAAACTAATGATGTAATGTATGGGGATTAACATAAGAATTAAAAAAAAAAGAAAAAAAAAAAACACTCAGTGCTCATTACATCAAGTGCCCTCCTTAATGCCCATCACCGAATTATACCTTCCCCCCACTCACCTCCCCTCCAGCAACCCTCAGTTTGTTCCCCAGAGCTAAGAGTCTCTGGTTTGTCTCCCTCTCTGATTTCATCTTATTTTTCCTTTCCTTCCCCTATGTTCACCTGTTTTGTTTCTTAAATTCCACATATGAGTGAAATCATATGGTATTTGTCTTTGACTGGCTTATTTCGCTTAGCATAATACCCTATAGTTCCATCCATGTCTTTGAAATGTATGCAGCCTTGTCTAACATGCATTTTTACCCCATCAGAAAGTAAATGAGCTATACTTTTTAGTTATATTTTAAAAAGCTGGAAATTTTAGGGCAAATTTCAAAACTAAAATATAATTTTAAGATATTTTTAAGATACTAGACTCAGTAATAACTGGGTTTTTTTTCATACTGAAGGAATGTTTCGGAAGAGTGTTTACAAAATTTCAAAATGAAATAAACTTGGAAAAAAAATGAAATTCTCTAATCTACCATCTGATAAACTTTTAAAGATACGGTTTCTGCTATCACCCCAAAATTCGGTGATTATACTTACTAGTAAAAACAACACTGAAGAAGTACCAACAAATCAAAAGACTAATGGTTAATTAGCTATATATGTTAGTTCCAGATTACCACATAATGTTCCAACCCACCCAATCTCACAATATAATTATCTTTATCAAGTACATTTGATAAATTCTTCCAGTGCAACAATTATTACCCCTGTAACTTGGAATAGTTTATGCCTCAAAAAAATAGCAGTTTTCTTTACCTAATATACTGTTTAATTTTTAACATTTTTAAAGGCAAAACTGCTGTAACTGAAACACCAAAAAGAATTCAATTTGATTTTAAAGACATCTTACACATCTACCCCCCCCAAAATCTTGATTACTATTAGTTCATTACCCGAATGAAAAAAGCTTAGTATCACAAGATATCTGGCACTTAGTCTTAAGCCTAAACATTTTTTTTTTAAATGTTTTTTCTCAAATTAAATTTGTTAAAACCCCCAAATATACAAAATACTCCATCAGCTTACCTGGGGAGGTTAGCAATCTTCTCTTCCATTTAGCCTGATCAAAATTTGAAAAATCATACTTAAAAAAAAAAAAGACATATTTAATTTATATATTAATAATCAACCTACAGTCTCAAAAGAGTTCCCCACAAATTATGTATTAAGTACAAGGAATAATTACAAAGGTTAGAGTGGACAAATCTGATAGACACGACCTTAACCAAGTAGTCAAAAGTTAGTATCACCAATAATGGGGCAAAGCAACATCACAGGTCTCCTAATGAACAGGAGCAACGCATACATCACTCCTGCCAAAAATGCAAAAACCAGTATCTATCTAATCATGAGGTGTATTCACCAGAGAAACTCAGCTGTCCTATAGTCTTCAAAAATATCAACATTATAGAAGGCAAAGAGTTAAAAACCTGTTCCAGAAAAAACAGAAGCGAAAACCAAATGCAATGCTCATTTTTAGATTGTATCTGCACCAGGAAAAAAAATTTTACAAAGGACATTATTGAGATAATTGGTGAAATTTGAAAATGAACCATTACATATTATTGTATACATTACATTACATTACATATTACTGTATAAGTGGTAAGTCTCCTTAATTTATTACTGGGGGTATATAAGAGAATATGCTTATTCCTAGAAAATACACTAAAGTATTTATATTTGGGGGTAGTATCACAGTGCCTGCAAGTTACCCTTCAATAGTTCAGGGGGACAATGTGTGTATGGAAAGTCAAAACTAGGAAGATAATAGTAACGCAAATGTAGCAAAATGTTAACAACTGGTGAGTTCAAACGAAATATTCAAGAGTTCTTTGTATTATTCTTGCAACTTTAAGTTTGGAATTGTTTCCAAATAGGAAGGTTTTTAAAGGAATTAAAATTGCTTTTTGAACTCCACACGAGTCACTGTAAATTAAAGTGCCATACCACCATCTCTGATACATCATAAACCTTCAAGAGCTTATAGTGAAGGAATTTTTCTGATACAAAATTTGTTTTTCCCACATAGGGAGCATCTGCGGCCACAAATGACTTCTGCTCCTCCGGCTACCTTTCGCTAACCCTGTTGCCGGCCGAGCGGCTCGAGGCCCAGAGAATGGCTCCCCGCCCGAGTGCCCTGCGCACCCCGGCTCCGAGGCTTTGGGCGCAGCTGCCGGGCGGGCGGCTTCACACCTGCAGGAACCGGCCCGCGGACATAGGGACGGGTCGAGGTGAAGGGCGAGGCCTCACCTCGGCGAAGCGGCTACCCCCTAGTCCGTAGCGGCTTTTGAGACGTTCCACTACCAAATCCTGCCCGGGCGGCTTCACTAGCCTCGGCTCCATAGCGCGCCGAGGCCACCGTTGTCACCCTGCGAACAGCTTTCAAACACACGGCGACGGGGCGCGCAGGGGCGGAGCTCGCACAACGGAACGGCGACGTGACGCACGGCACGCCCCGTCCCGCCCCTCGGGTTCGAGAGCTACGCCGAAGCGCGAGGAGGCCGAGCCTAACCGCGAGGCGGGGGCGCGGCCACTTAAGCGGAGCGCGGGGGCAGCCAGAGGCGTAGGCAAGGGAGAAGCGCGCCAATTTGGAGTCCTTCTGTCTCCTATTCTCTGTACTGTTAAAAACGTTCTCGTGTTAACAAACGTTTTTCCTGCCGAACGATTTAATGACTAATTCCTTTACTACTGTGTTATTTGGACTGATAAATGGCGTTTTATCTTTGTCTTAAAAAATTTTTGCTACTTGTCTTCCTCGGTCGTGTCCAAGGCGCCGAAAAGTACAATGGTCCACAGCAGTTACACCTTAGCAGGCATGGCCCCTCACGGGAGGACGCTCAGCCGTAGCCTCAGGCACCTCCACCCCTTCACGGGAAAACACCACTTTCGCCGTAACCTGTGCGCCTCGCCTGCAAGTGGGAATGCGCACACGCTACGTCCACAGACGACATGGTCACCAGGATGGTCCAAACTGACTGGTGGCAACTCCCTCTTGCCTCTAATACAGCTTACGTGTATTTAGGGCGCGTTTGGACATAACGAAAATACAGTGCTCTTTAATCGGAATGGTCTTTGCTAACTGTAAAAACAGGCAAAAATCAAGAATATATCGTACTGCAAAGCACAGAATTCTCAAAAAGGATTACTCCCTCACTTCCCCTGCCACTGGCCTGAGTTCCGTATGTATATTAAAAAGCAGTATTAGGGGGCGCCTGGGTGGCTCAGGTCATGATCCTGGAGTCCCAGGATCGAGTCCCGCATCGGGCTCCCTGCTCGGCGGGAGTCTGCTTCTCCCTCTGACCCTCCCCCTCTCATGCTCTCTCTCTCTCTCTCTCTCATTTTCGCTCTCAAATAAATAAATAAAATCTTAAAAATAAATAAAAAGCAGTATTAGAATGTAAGTTCCCTGTACGAATGTAATGAATGTAAGAGCATGTACTTTTTTTTAAACAGCTTTTCCCAATACCTAGAAAAGGGCCAGGCATTTGTAGTTGCTCAATATTTACTGGGATGGTATACCAACCTAAATCCACTATTAAACCAAGACTAATTGAAAGGAATAACTGAATAACCACTTAATTTCTCTCATTTATATAATTACACTAGTGTAATCCTTTACTTTTCTAAATTGTGAATGTTCAACAGCATGTCTGAACTAACAAATCCTAGATTGTCTAGAATATCTTTCAAATTCTTCAAATACCAAAGTTTTAGATCATTTTAATAGTTATCTGAAAATTACTTATACCAATATTCTTTGCCATCAAATATTACAGTGTATGAATAATTTTTTATACTCTAAACAGATTTCTAATTAGACAAAGTGGAGCCAGTTGGGGGGGAAAAAGTACATGTCGTTGTGGATTTATATTACATTAGCAATTAAATAACAAAGAGAAATCACAAAGTCCTTTCCTGAAATGTGACACAAAGTCTGTCATTAATGCCCCAAGCCATCTTTTAAGCATCTTTGGAATACTAATACTGGAAAACAGTTTACATGTCATTTAATCAAATTTTTGGTCCAAGCATTAGCTTTTATTTTTTTTTCTTAATGCTTTAGGACAGCATAGAAGACAGTGTAAACTGATTTCTCTAAAAAATATCTAAGGCACACTTGCCTTTACTTGGTATTCTAAAATTATGACAAAGGCATCAGCTGTCCCAGCTGAAAAACTACAACACACTTTGTATCAACTTATATTACATAGGTCTCCAAAGAAGCCAATTCTTAATACTAAATGTGTATATATGTAGTCCATGGTTCTGTTAAGGTTCAGATAATTTCAAAGATATACTGCAATAGGTTTATTTCAGTTAACTGGCTTTGTGGCCAAGTGCATTTAGTGATAGTATTCCATCACTCATTACTCACACACACCACACGACATCCCTCTCCTCCTCTATCTGGTGGTTGAACAGGTATTATATGATAATCTATTTCCGAATCCCCAAACGGAATAAACGCCACTGTCTTTCACTAAAAATGAGATGATTTCACTGGGAAGAACACAGGAGGGTAAAAGGCAGAGGGTAGAATGTTTGTTAACACGAGAATGTGGTTTGAAAACTAAGAAATACCCATTTCTGAAAGACAAAAATGAATGTTGGTAATGAGAATACACAAAAATATGTGCTCTAGATTCTTTGTAGTTGTACTGAGTAGGCTGATGAGAACATCTCCCCCTCTCCCCCCTGCTCTGCCGCCTTTTTAGCAGTTTGCCTGACTTTTGATACTAGTCATTTCCAAATACATGTTCAGTGTGTAAGTATCAAACTTGAAAAGAAGTCACTTTCTTGGGAGCTTTGGAAATTATGTGGCAGTCTGATTTACAGAACTTTAATTGTCCTCCTTACTTTGGCTCTAGAATGAACAAACAACTAGATGCACAAGTAATAAATTTTTAAATGTCATGGCTGTTAACAATTGTCACTTTATTTTTGCTACAAAATTCACCAGAAAAAGGTACTGCAACAATCTAGTATAAAGCAAATCTTTAACCAAAGAACATGGTATAGACCTTTTTAAAATAGTCATACTTTATCACAATAACTGCAAGGAAAAATTCAAGTTCTATCAGAACCAAGCTGCAGTTTGAGGTAGTAGAAACAGATGACAGAAAAGTTAAAACAAAAACAAAAAACTAAGGAAATACTTGTTTAAAATGTAAAAATTAATTTAATACCTTTGAAAGGGCACAGGAAACTACATATCATTTTAAGAAAAGAAGGTACTCTACTTAAAAGTTAATTTAACCATACAGGAGGTGCAAGGATTATAGAAGAGCACTTTGGTTAAGTCTCTACCCTCTGTGGCTCTACCCATTCATAAGTGAGTCTCTATGCATAAATGAGCACACCAATAGTTAAAATTACCAAATATATTTCAAATGTAAAATAAAAATTATCCAAGTTGTGGTCCCTTTATTCAAATGGTAAGTTTATCCATGCAGGAAGTCCAATATCTTAAAAGGTAAAATTAAATTGCATATATCATATTCCTTCAATAGTCTGAGAAGGTCTATTGCTTTTAACAAGATTAGTATTATTCCATTTTAATACAGATATGTCAGGAGTACATAAACACAAGTACACCTGATTTACACCAGTGTTTAAACTTTTATTTCACACCATGCAAGGTCAATTATAACACATTAAAAAGTGACAACAGCTATAAGCTGCAATTTTACATTTATACACTGGAAACGTCCATTTTCAAAAGCTGAACATAATTACCATATTGTCACAACAGCTAAGCTTCAATTCAACTGTTTATACAGGTAAAATTTACTATGAAAAACAATGATTTTATATCTGTCCACATTCTGTGATACTAATTCTTCGACTAACAGACCCTTTAGGAGAGCCAAATGATTCAATCTTTTTCACAGTATCCATGCCATCCTTAACAAACCCAAATACTACATGCTTAAAGTCCAAATGTTCTGCTTTTTTCAGTGTTATAAAAAACTGAGAATTATTGGTATCCCGGCCTCGATTGGCCATTGATAATAAGCCAGGACCAGTATGTTTCACATCAAAATTTTCATCTTCAAATTTATCTCCATAGATAGACTGTCCTCCTGTTCCATCATGTTTGGTGATATCTCCCCCCTGAAAGAAGATTTCAATTAATAGGAATTCTGAATAAAGTAATAAAATACACGCAGATCTACCACTACACATTAAGTCCTAAAAACTCAGCTTCCTTGAGAATGTGATTTGAAAACTAAGAAATACCCATTTCTGAAAGACAAAAATGAAAAGGTCTTTTTCCCACCCTCAATTTCTAGCAGGTTTCAAGGTATTAGAAATTTAAACCATTTTTAGGTTAAAAGTTTTTGTGGGGACAGGAAGTTGGGTGCTGACACCAACTAATATACAGAAAAGCTAAAGAAATCTTAAGAAAATTCCAGGCAAAGAGAAACACTCAAATTTCTCAAGTTAGTGTGGTTCACTTTTCTAGACTTCAACTGTGATATACAATTAAATACAATACTTACTTGGCAAACAAAATCTGGAATTACTCTGTGAAAAATGGAGTTCTTGAAGCCAAAGCCTTTCTCTCCAGTGCAGAGTGCTCTGAAGTTCTCGGCAGTCTGAGGAACAACGTTTGAAAATAATTCCATGGTTATACGTCCTAGAGGTTCATCATCTGCGCAAACATCAAAAAACACCACAGGATTTGTCTCCTTCGATAACTCTGCTGTCAGTGATACTTGTCCTTTCTGAAGTTTCAATAAATTCTGTTGACATTCTTCAAATTTTTTTTTAAAACCATCAGCCATTTCTTTGGTTTTAAACCTCACTGCAAGCTGTTCCACTTTGGCTTCTCCATCTATTAAACAACAAAACAACACAAGGATGGACCTTAATATTAAAATAAATGTTATAAACTCTCTTATATATTTGTTATGGATTTTAGAAAAGTCCAAAAAAAGTGAAAAGTAGCATTTGAATGTAGAACTCACCAGCATAATCTGAGGCAGTCCAAACTAAAGCATTGTTTGAAACATTCAAGGGTTTTAATTCCATTGTTTTAGTGATAACATGGTTTGCACACACTTTAAAAACCTGGTCTCTTCTCATTAGGATCCGGTAGTAATTCTTCATTGTATGCCAAAGAATCTTTATGTCTCCTACACCACGCTCCTTCCACTGACTGACCTCTCGATCCCATCTATAGAGTTTGGCTCTCTCTTTAAATAAAATTTCTTCATCTTCTTCTCCGGATTTTACTTCTACCTATGACAGTAGATAAAACTGTAAGCTGCTGCTTTTAACATGACAAATTCCAAAGATCCAAATTCCTCATGATATTGTTTTGCAATGACAATAACAGAATTTCAACTATAGTATCAAGATAAATGGTAATATCCAAGGGCTAGGAATACATCTGATTTGGATGAAGCAGTAAAGACCTGGTTTGTCATGAAATATTTATCTTATTAGGATTCTTCCTCCTTTTGGAAAGTAAATACATTCCTTTATTTATATTATTTGTATTTATAAATACAATCTACTATTGATTGTAGTTGAAAACTGACAAAGTAATTTGCCTAAAATAACATTCTTGTCCAGAAAATGTAGTTTACTTTTTATTGAAAGGATTTTGGCAAGTATGAGATTGGATACTTTTTTACTCCCAGAATTACGTTATGAAAACAAGATATTCTAAAAACATACGAAAAAAACTTAGTTCTTCCCAATAAGTTCATGTAGAATTTATATATATATAAAATAATAAAAAGCTTCCATTTGAAAGGATAAATATTCTGAAAGAAATGCAAACAAAGTTAGTCCTGCAAGTCAAGCCTATGTCAAGTTTTAAACTTAAAATGTGAAGTTATTAGTAAGAGTTCCATTCTTTAATAGTTACCTCAGGTAATGACACTATTGGTTCAAAATGGATATCTTCATTGTGAACGACTTCTTCATCACTACCATCTTCATCTTCGCCAACTTTACTGGTTGACTGTGCTCCAAACACAGCTGCTCCAGTATTTGCCCACTGGAAATTTTTATCTGATGAATAAATTAGGATATTTAAACAGTGGTATCTAATTTTATATGCTTTTAATCCCCCTGTTACTTTGAGGCCTATAATTTCCAATGATATAACATATACTTTTAGTAAAAATGCTTAAAATTATATTACTCTGACAAGTTTAACTCATATGGATTGTGAGCACACAGTACATTTAATATTGTTTATGCTCTGAGCTACAAAGATAAATTTGCCTTAGGCAAATTTCATGATACTAAACTACCCAAGAACTTCCAGTAATGAAGCCCGTTCTTAAAAATACATACCTTGGAACTCTGAACAATTAGCTCAGCTCCAAGGGTAATATACTTCATAAAACATTTTATCACATGTGAAAAGTAACTTTTGAACCTAAAAATGTCCTCTCAAGGAGGCCACACCTGCTACTTCCAAAGTAGTCAAAGCAGCCCAAACACATGTAGGTTTTCTACCTCAACTTCTTCCTGAAGTAACTAGTGTTACAGCTTAGACTTCTTGGCCAGGTGGGAGATGGTAGCGCTGGGAGCTCACTGACTTCAACTATCCTCAAGGGATACTAGGCTGTTGGGACTGAAGACTCCCTGTTCCCATGCAGAGAAAGAAAGAACTTACACCTTGGAGAAGATGAAAATTAGTTCCTTCTTCATCCCCATCTCAACTGAGATGGCCCAGCCTGCTAATAATACATTCCTCACTATCTTAGAGGAAAGAAACACCTCTTAACTTTTCATCACTTGTTAATGAATCACTACCTTAGAAAATTCTACATCCAGTGCTAAAAACTCTTAAGGCAAAAATATCACAGATCATTTAAAAAGTAACTCAGCACCTTGAAGAAAGCACAAAATTTAGTGGTGAGAATAAAAAAACTTTAAAAAGAGAGAGAAGACAAAAATTCTTAGGAAGATACTGCAAAAGAGGGGTGCCTGGTGGCTCAGTTAGTTAAGCAACCGACTCTTGATTTTGGCTCAGGTCATGATCTCAGGGTTGTGAGATCGCGCCCCACAATGGACTCTGCGCTGGGCGTGAAGCCTGCTTAAGGTTCTCCCCCTCTCACTCTGCCATCTACCAATGCTCTTGCATGTACAAGCACATTCTCTCTCCCTCTCCTGTCTCTCTTAGAAACAAAAAACAGGGCGCCTGGGTGGCTCAGTTGGTTGAGCAACTGCCTTCGGCTCAGGTCATGATCCTGGAGTCCCAGGAGCCAGTCCCGCACTGGGCTCCCTGCGCAGTGGGGAGTCTGCTTCTCCCTCTGATCCTCCCTCCTCTCATTCTCTCTCTCTCTAATAAATAAATCTTTAAATCAAAATAAAACAAAACAAAAAAACAAAAAACAAAACTGGTTCAGGAACTCCCAAGCAGAGAAAAATTACCCCCCAAGACCCCTGAGAGGTATGGCAGAAAATTCCAAAATGTCTCAATGGTTCTTAATGCTGGGTGAATTATTAGAATCACACAGGAACTTTTGTAAGATATCAATGCCTGGGCTACTATGCCCAGAGAGCCCAATAATAGGTGTTTAAAAAAAACCAAAAAAAACAAAAAACCTCCCAGGAAATTCTGAAAGAATCCAAGGGTTTTCTGAAAACCACTGATCTGAAGAGACCAGGAGGAAGAATTTTACAGTAAAAATGTAAAGATACACATGTCAATAATCAATATCCATTTCACAGTAACAGTTCTACGTAATAGTACATAGGAGACTTCTACTATGTGTCCACGTTTAATGAAAACATTACAAAATCTGAAGGAAATATGATAAAATAGTGATTACTGACAAAGGCAGGTGATCTCTAAACAGGAACTCCCTTATTATTCTCTTAGTTTCTATATTAAATATTACACAACAGACGTGGTGGAATGATTGACAGACCTATATGAATAGAACTTGTGAAGAAAATGAATTTTTTAAAAAAACAAAAACAAAAAATGAACAGATTTAAAAAAAAAATCACCACAGAAAAAGAATATGCAAATAAGGAGAGAAAAAAAAAATTCGTCTGAACTTAAAAACCAACAAAACAAAGTTTAAAATCAGAAAGGTCCATGCAATGCCAGAAACAACTTATAAAAAAAAAGGAAAGAAAGAAAAGAAAGATACCCACATTCTGGTGAAATTTATGACCTCTTAAAAAAAAAAAAAACTAAAGAAGAGCAATGAAAATCTAAAGATAAATCAAACACAAACAAAAGGAGAACTGACAAAACAAAAAGGTATTTCTTTGAAAAGACAGCACAAATTCCTGTCAGATCTAAGAACAAAACAAAGTGAGAAATGTAGTTGAACAAAGAGCTTGGTGAATCATCTCACTGAAAAATGACAAGTGGTGGTGAGGAGTAAATGTCATGAGGTTTGAGTCTAGCCTATTTTACACTTTACTGCAACAGTACGGAAAGAGTACTTTGAAAAGGTTACACTGAGTAACAAGCAACCTAACTCATCAACTTTTATTTGATAATTTTTTGTGTGTGGATAACTATATCCATTATAGGGCTTTTATTATCCTCTGACTTCAGGCTACTATACATTAAAATGAAAATAAGCAACTTGGGCGCCTGGGTGGCACAGTCGGTTAAGCGGCTGCTTTCGCCTCAGGTCATGATCCCTGGGTCCTGGGATCGAGTCCCACATCCGGCTCCCTGCTCAGCAGGGAGTCTGCTTCTCCCTCTGGCCCTCCTCCCTCTCATGCGCTCTCTCTCTCTATAATAAATAAATAAAGTCTTTATTAAAAAAAAATAAAGCAACTTGACATCAATGAAGCTATGAATTCCAGCCTAACAAAAAATACCTGAAGGTAATTTCTGAAAGTTTTACATGTGCTTCTGTAAGTGGCGGGTGCTATGAAAGAAGTGGAAGCATATGGGAGGGAAGAACGCTATTCGGATTTAATTCGGAATTAGATAAATCATGTAAGTATGTATCTTCAATAAAACTTATTCCATAAATCAAGCAACTCAGGTGGTGCTATAATCAGATATATGGAAGTCATTATAAGAATGAGAAAGTAATATGCCAGTAAACTTGAAACCATCAAGTAATGTATTATATTCTACAAATGATACAAAATGCACTAAAAACAGAAAACTACTGAAAAAGATGGGAAACCTCACCAACCATAAATTTATCATGATAAATTAGCACAATCCTTGTGTTCAAACTCGATCAAGGAAACTAGAAAAATAGAAAACTATAAAATCTCCTTAAAAAATACAGATGCACAAATCTTGAAATATTAACAAAAACCAAATCCAAAAGCATAAGTAAAAGAACAATGCACCAAAATCAAGGTAATTCCAAAACTGGAAAGGGTTCTATATTTCAGGATGGGGAAGACATCAACAGGATTTATAGTGAATTAAGAGAAAATTCTTGTGGTTTATATTAATAAATGTCAAAAATAATAGAATATAGAAGCCCTTCCTTATTAAAACCCTAAACAAAATGGAAGGTGGAGATGAGGAAAGAAATGTCCAACTTAGTTACAATACTGTGGCAAAGGACTAATTCTTTCAGCTGTGCTTGATTCTGTAACATCATTAAACTCTCTCCTCCCGATCTTACCTTTAGAACCAAAAGCAAAATCCCCAGAATTACTGGAAGCCAAGTCTGCAAATGACAGTCCTGTGCTACTTCCAAATCCAAATGAAACTGTTTTGCTTTCCACTGGCAAAAGGAAAAGAGTAATTTAATATTTCATTTAATATATACTGAACATCAAAGCTTTACCCAGGACCCAGAGAGAATGTGGGTGGGACATTCTATACTACCAAAGGGGTTGGGTATGTGGTGTGCATTATTTGTCTTCTGGTTATTTCTCTAAAGAAAAGTTATAAAATACACCCAATTTTTGAACTTCTTCAGTATTAAGTGTACAGGTACTATTCTCATGGAAAACTACACCAAAAGCATACCAAAAATCTTTTTTAAAAATGAGATGTAGATCTATACTAAACCTGATAAAAGAGCTATACACTTTCTGCTTTATAGAGTCTTCTATAATCTAAAACTATCACTCATTTACAGGTAGGGTTTTAGGAAAGATCTGCATAAAGAGTTTTTCTGTTCTCTATTCTAAATAAGCTAACAAAAAATGAATGTCTTACTTATCTTTGGTCACCAGGTGTTTGGGGGTCTTAATTCTGACAATGTGTAGCTACATGATCTCTTAGAGTCCTAAGCCTTACTTTCATCATCTGAAAACATATGAGATTTTAGGTCTGAAATTACTTCCTCTTCTAACATATTAAGACTCTCAAGTACCTATAAATGATATAGTAATTGTGCATTATTCAAGACTACTTCTGAAACAAATTAGGTAATACAGACAAGCAATTATAAAGGAATATAATTATAAAAGATTCCCCCTCTTCTAATATCAACTGAAATGAAAAAACGAGGAGGAAAGCATATCAGATCTTAATTACTGTAACTGATTAATTTAATGAAACAGGTAGAGAAAAAGACATTGAAGTAGTATCATAAAAATTTAACCACCTTATTTTAGTATCTACAATTACTTCATATATAAATTTTAATCTACTTCAATGATAATTCAAACAATATGCAAATGGCACCATTTTCACAAAGAAAATCTCCGCATAAGCAAAGCTATTGTCATTTATTCTCAGGTAAAAAGGTCAGAGTCACAATGCTTCATATTCCTTAATAACTACAATTCTAACAATAAAAATACATGTTTATTATCTTTTGTTGACAAGGCAATATGATTTTCTGGTTATTACAAATATCTCTGGCCCCTTTATACATTTCAAAATGTGTTTTAAAGGGAAGGGAGTTTTTAAAATTGACATTTCAGTCTATTTGCTCAAACATAACAAATAGGTATACCTTATGTAATGTATGCCTAGAAGGTTTTTGGAAAGGTATCATATTTTACCTTGGCTTGTAGAATCTGCATCATCTTCCTTTCTAGTAGACAAATCTACAGGTTTGTCCACAGTTCCAGAAGAAATAGGTGGTGAACTAATAGATTTGGTAATAAAATCAGGTTCTTCAGATTTACATAAAAATGGTACAGTCACTTTAGTCCCACCTGTATACACACTGTCAGCCGTGTTAGTTATTTCCTCATTCTGAGATTTCTGCAAAGAGGAAGTAACAAATAACTATGCTATTAAATACTGATTGACAAAAAGGATCAAAAACCCTATTTTAAAAGAAATTGAGGACCTGGGCATTCTGGACAAAATGCAGTAAGCACACTTCACCCTCTCTCTCCCATTCCACGCTCCATCCTATCTTTCCCAATACCTACAACTCAACTGGACTGAAACAGAAATTATAAGTATAAAAAGCCTCTGAAAGGTGGATGAAAGCAGGAGGATTAAGAACCCCAAGACTTGAGATATAATCTGGTGTTAAGAACCTTCCAGGGTTTTTCCTTCCCTGCCAACCTATATTCCAGCCTGGGTGCTAGATCAGCTCCAAAACTGAAGCTGCCAATGACAGAGATGGAAAAAAGTCCCAAGAAAAGCCAACTCTCCCTGGCCAAGGGGTGGGGGATGTCATGAAATGATCCATGTGTTGAATGATCACAAAAAAACTTTAAAGAAGCGATTCTAGCAATGCTCCAGGATATAAGGACACATACTCTTTAGAACAAATGAAAAGATAAGTTCTCAGCAAAAAAAAACTGAAGGTAGGGGCGCCTGGGTGGCTCAGTCATTAAGCGTCTGCCTTCAGCTCAGGTCATGATCCCATCCCAGAGTCCTGGGATCGAGCCCTGCATTGGACTCCCTGCTCTGCGGGAAGCCTGCTTCTCCCTCTCCCACTCCCCGCTTGTGTTCCCTCTCTCGCTGTGTCTCTGTCAAATAAATAAATAAAATCTTTAAAAAAAGAAAAAAAAAAAAGAAGGTATAAAGAGAGTCAAGTGGGAATTTTACAACTGAAAAATAACAGAAAGCTCACATGGAACATTTACCCAAAAAAGACCACATTCTGGCCCATAAAACGCACCTCAACAAATTCAAAAGAACAGAAATCATACAAAGTATATACTCAGTCCACAAAGGAATTAAACTAGAAATCATTACCAGAAAGATAGCTGGAGAAATCCCAAATATTCAGAGATTAAATAACACACTTTTTAAAATAATATGTTTCCGAAGGTCTCTAGATAAGTTAAAAACAGTTTTAAATAAATATGAAACTACAACTTATCAAAACTTATAAAATGCAACAAAAGCAAGGAAGGGAAACCTTTATAGTACTGAATGCATACATTAAGAAGATCAATGGGGCGCCTGGGTGGCTCAGTCGGTTAAGCAGACCGAGCCTTTGGCTTGGGTCATGATCACAGGGGTTCCTAGATCGAAATCTGCTTCTCCCTCTCCCTCTCTCTCTTTCTCAAATAAAATCTTTAAGAAAAAAAAAAAAAAAAGATCTAAAATCAATCAACTTCCACCTTAAACTAGAGAAAGAAAAGCAATATCCAGTTAAAAATATTTATTTTCTTGAGATATTCTTTTGATAAATGCATTAGATAGTATGCTGCTCCCAAATATTTGGTGATATTCCAAATATCATTCTGTTACTGATTTCTAGTTTGATTCCGTTATTGTCTGTGAACATACTTTCAGTAATTTCAGTTCTTACAGGCTTAATGAAGGCTGTCTTGGTAAAGCAAGAAGAGAAGAAAAAATGAAAAGTATACCAGAAATCAATAAAGCAGGAAATGAGGGGCGCCTGGTGGCTCAGTCATTAAGCATCTGCCTTCGGCTCACTCAGGTCATGGTCCCAGGGTCCTGGGATCGAGCCCCACATCGGGCTCTCTGCTTGGCGGGAAGCCTGTTTCCCCCTCTCCCACTCCCCCCCTGCCTGTGTTCCCTCTCTCGCTGTGTCTCTATCAAATAAATAAAATCTTTAAAACATAAAAAATAAATAAAACATAAAGCAGGAAATTAATAGAGAAAAAAATCAACAAAATCAAAAGCTGATTTTTTGAAAAGGTCAATAAAAATTGATAAACCTCTAGCAGGTTAACCAAGAAAACAAGAAAGACGATGTAAATTATTAATATTAGAAATGAAACAAGGGGCTCAGTCGGTTAAGCATCTACCTTCGGTTCAGGTCATGATCCTGCGGTCCTGGGATTGAGCCCCTCCTGCAGCTCCCTGCTCAGTGGGGAGTCTGTTTCTCCCTCTCCCTCTGCCCCTCCCCCTGTTCGTGCTCTCTCTCTCTCTCTCTCAAATAAAAAAAAAAAGAAATGAAACAAGAGCCATCACTATTCACTTTTAACTGATGGATATTAAAAGGGTAATAAATTTTAATGGATTTCATGAACACAGTTATACCCACAAATTTGATAACATAGATGAAAAGAACCAATTCCTTTAAAGACACAACCTACCAAAACTCAAAGAAGAAGAAATAGATAATCTGAATAGGCCTACATCTATTAAAGAAAATGTATCATCAATCAATTAATATCCTTCCAGGACCAAATGGTTTCAGTAGTGAGTTCAGTAGAGGTTTCAGCAGAAAACAGAAGCAGAGGGAATACTTTCTAAGTACATTAATCAAAAATTAATAGGAGAAACAGACACATCTACAGTTAAGCCTAGCAACAGTCTTCTCGGTAATAAAAAGAACAAGGAAACAAAAAATTGGTCAAAGATATATTGAGACTTGGACAACACAGCATCAACTAGTTTGATCTAATTAACATAGAACACTACCCCAAAAGAGCAGCCTACACATTCCTCTCAAGTGCACAACAATCACCAAGACAGCCTTCATTAAGCCTATAAGAACTGAAATTACTCAAAATATGTTCACAGACAATAACAGAATCAAACTAGAAATCAATTAATAGAATGATATTTTGGAATATCACCAAATATTTGGGAGCAACATACTATCTAATGCATGTATCAAAAGAATACCTGAAGAAAATAAATATTTTTAACTGAATGAAAATGAAAATACAACATAGTAAAAGTTTTGGGATGGAGCTGAACAGTTCCTAGAAACTTACAGCATACACTAGAAATGAAGAATGGTCTTAAATCAGTAATTTAAGGTTCCACTTTAAGAAGCTAGAAAAAGAGCAAAATAAATTGGAAACGACCTTCCATGGATCAATGAATAAACTGTGGTATATCCACACAATGGAATACTACTTAGGGATAGACAGGAACAAACTATTACTACACACAATAACTTGGGACAAATCTCAAGGGCATTATGCTAAGTGAAAAATGCCATGTTCAAAGATTATATACTGTAGAATTTCATTTATGTGTTAGTCTGGAAAAGGCAAAAATATAGAAACAAAACAGATCAGCAGTTGCTAAAAGATATGGGTAGGGGAGGATCTGAACACAAAAGACAATATGAAGGAAATCTGGGGGTATTGGAATTATTCTATATCCTGTCTATGGTGGGAATTACAAGAATTCAGGCATGTGTAAGAACTCAGAGAAAGCAGAGATACATACACATACAAAAAAAGTGAATTTTACTTCTATAAATAAAAAAAAAATTAGTACAAATGAAAAAAGTCCTTAACTACCTGAAGCGCAAGGAAAAGAAAATTCACTCTATATGTCAAATGTTTTATGCTATCATAGCAGTATTATTCCTAATAGCCAAAAAGTAAAACCAACCCAAATGGCCATCAACAGATGAATGGATAAATAAAATGTGGTATATCCATACAATTGAGTATTATTCAGCCATAAAAATCAATAAATGCATATATATATATATGCTATAATGCAGATATACTTGAAAACATTAAGTTAAAGAAGCCAGACACAAAAGGCCATATATCATCATGAGTTATTTATATGAAATGTCCACAACAGGCAAACTTATAGAGATAGTCCATCAGTGGTTTCTAGGGCTGAAGAAGCTAGGGGGAAATGGGGAAGGGTGGTGACTGTTAAGAGACTTTCTTGGGGTGCTAAACTGTTCAAAATTGATTATGGTAATGGATGCACAACCATGTGAATATACTAAAAACCACTGAATTGTATACTTTAAAATGGGTGAATTATATGGTATGTGAATTATATCACAATAAATGTTACCCCAAAAAAGTAGGCAGATTGCTTGGGTGAGGGGAAGGGTTTCAATTCAGCTCCAAATGTATCCTCACCTTAGAGTCCTTGAATGGAAAACTCAGTACAGACAAATCAAATTACTTACATTTTGTTCAATACTGTATCCCCAATTGTCAGCATAGTGCTAGCTCACTAAACACTTATAAACAGAGTACACTTATGCATTTTATGCAACAGATATCATATTCAAAATTAATTAAACTGAGTGTAGAGCAGGAACAATGCATTCTGAGACAGTGTAAATCTACATCTCTTAGAGCATATTTTAGCTTTAATGGTTTTTAGTTTTCTATTTCATCTCCGTGTATCAAAGGGTACTTGCCCTCCTCCAAAATGTATACTTTATTGTGGCTTTTTTTCCCAACCTTTATAGAGATTTATCATATTTAACTTTGGTATTTTTGCATAACCACTAGTACTACTATTTAATGAACACTGTGATAGTGTTACAGAATATTTTAATTTATAACAATGACAAATATTCTTAAATAACATAATTGTCACCTCAAATAAGGTATTTCAACTCCTGTAAACAGCGTGGTTCACAGAATACTGACAAAATATACCAAGTCCTTGTGTGCCAGCTAAAGTGGCACCACAAGGTAGAAAAAGAATAAATGATGTACAATTCAGGTCTGTGCATCAGTACTGAAAGTATTTTTCAGTTTGAAGTTTTAAAGTAAGTAAATTTTAAATCACTAACTAATTACAAGTTTTGCACATAAGAGGCCATGTTTAAATCACTGTTTAAATTTGTATAGTCCAAATTTTTATTGATAGGACTATACTGTACTTGTTGAATGAATAGCCACATGATAAAGCCTCTATAGCTAGGAATCAGAGTAACAGCCATTAAATACTTTGTACTTCCAATGAGTCCAGGGAAACTGTTAAGTGATTTAAAATACACTTTAGATTGAACACAGGCCAATGCTGCAAAAACTTCAGATTTCCACAAATAAATCTATTTGGTTATAAATGAGAAAGTGGTATCGTTACATCAGCTGATGGCCATTAATTGTATGTGTACTGATGAATTAAGTTTAAACCTACACATCCCAGGTGACCAGCTAGACTCCTCAGAGTCAGACTATGAAGAACAATAAATTTCTTAAGAGTCAGACCATGTGTTACACCACATCTCTTTCTAGCCACATGTCCTTTAAATAAACCACTACATTTGTAACTAATTCCAGAACTCTACTTCATTTTAACCATCTCTCAAACAAACAAACAAAAAAACAGTATTACTTGAGGGGGCAGGAACATTCTGAATACATGCCAGTATTAGATTGTAAACAATTACTAGACAGGGACCTTGTCTTCTATTTTCTGTGGAATACAAACTAAGATAACCAAGGTGTTGATCGCTATTAAAAATATCACTGTAGTTGAGCTAAGAAAGTAACCAAATCATGAAATTGACAAAGCAAGGTATAGGCCAAGGGAACTAGGTCTCAAATGTTACTTCCTATCCACTCTGCCCACCACAGAATAAACTAACTTGTATGAAAAATGAACTACTTAATATCATTCTTAGTATTGTAGTAAACACTCCTAAGGGTATCTGCTCAGTCCATCTCTCCCATCCCCACAAAAATCCAACATACACATAGGGGTGAACTTTTACAGTCCTCTATGTAGAACAAAATTCCTCCTCCTCTGGTCAAAGCTGATTGGTAGATGCCTAATCCATTTTCTCGCCACAATACATTATTACCATTTGGTAAGAACATTCTAGTCTACTGCATCGCATCAACAAAGGCAACTGACCAGAGGGAAAATAATGGAGATTCTCTTACTTGAGAGTCCTGAACTTTTTGAAATTCTGATTGAAAGTCTTCCCCATTTCCATTGTCCTCATCAGTATCACTGCAGACTCCACAAAAAAATGTAGGTGGAAGCTTTAATGTATCTGCTTTGGCCTTCTCTTCAATTGTTGGTTTCTTTTCCCAAACAATAACACATTCTTTTTCATTATCTGAAAATCCCACAGAACACAAGCAAAAGAAAGTTACAAGAAGTCCCAACTACTCTCCAAGAATGGTTCTCAATATAATGTACAGATTACAGACCCAGATAGCAATACCTCTGAGTAGTAATGGAGAACAAGAAACACCAAGAAAACAATGTTTTACACTTCATATTATTTTCAAATATTTTAAACACGAGGGGAATAGTACATAGGTAAAATTGGTAATTATAAAAATGATCAGATTAAAAGATTCCTTTTAAATAAAAGATTTTTTAAAAACACTGTAACTAGTGGGGCACCTGAGTGGCTCAGTTGGTTAAGTGTCGGATTCTTTGATTTCAGTTCAGGTCATGATCTCAGGGTTCTGAGATTGAGACCCACACATCAGGCTCCGCATTGGGCATGGAGCCTGCTGAAGATTTTCTCTCTCCCTCTGCTCCTCCCCCTCCCTTTCTCTCTCCCCCTCGAATGAATGAATGAATAAATAAAATTTATAAGAGCATTATAATTAGTAATTTTAACATACCTGTTAGCTTTTCTTCTAATGGTCTACATTTTTCTGAGTCATCCAGATAAAGTTTTCCATTAAGTTTCTTGACAGCTGTTTCGAAATCTTCATCTTAAAGTATAATTGATTTTATTAAACAAAAGGAATTTCTAGTAAGTTCCAGGAATTTTTCTAGCCAGAAATCTAGGAATTATCCTTCAACTTCATACTTTCCTTTACTCCCCACATTGAAAGAACACCCAATTTTGCCAATTCTATATTCCTAATGCCTCTCCTGTCATTAGAGAAATTTCATTCAGGCTCTCCTCTTGTTTGAGCTACTCTATCATTTTAGTTCATCTTCCTATCTCCACGTCCCACAACCCAATCCTCTACACCACTAAACTCAATTGGTCCTACTAAAACTTTTCTGAGCATGGAACACCCCTGCTAAAAGACTGTGATCTGGCTCACAAAGTTTTCCATCATCAAACACCCACCTGCCTCATTACTCTCCCATCCCTCTAAGTCAACAGGGAAATTAGGATCGCTTTCAATTCTCAAAATGCCTGCTCAACTTATAGTAGCCATCCACAAAATCCTCACTTAATAAATGCAGTTGTTTCAATCATTACATCCATTGACTATTTGCAACACATACATTGAGGAAAAACATCTTACCTACAAGGACAAGCAGTGATGGGTTCCAAGAGGCAGTCTTAAAATAATTTAACCATACCTCCCCCCCCCCATTACTAAGATTAGCATGAAAAGAATGCGTTTAAAATAACAAAAGAGTTACCATCCTCTTCTTCTTCACTAATATAATCCGGATTATTCTTATAGCAGAAGAAAGTTGGAGGAAGTTTAAGTTTACTTGCAAGAGCTTTTTGCTCAGGGGTGGGTGTTAACTCATATACAATGAGAACTTCATCATCTGAGGAAGGATCTTCAGGTTTTTCCTTCTCTTTTGCTATAAAGCAAGTCCAAAAAATTATAAAGATATTAAACAGGTATTAACATCAATATCCTAGCTGAAAATAAAACCATGGAACTTATCTTTAAGTTAAAATAGCATAGTGATGAAAACACAAACTTTGATGTGGACAGAGCTCTGTAAATAATTAGAAACCTGATTTAACGTTCTGTCAAAACCCTTAGTGAACACAGAATCTATTTAAAACCAAAAAAATACTGCATTTACTCATTGATCATTGAAAAAAACTACTATTAATGGCTATAATTGTGAAAGGTATTTAAATAGTGCTGCCGTAACGATATTTGGCATACTAAACAATAGCTTAGCAAAATATCCATGCATTTGCAACTGAAAAAACTTACAGAAATTATGAGCAAAGATTAGTATAAAACTAATGCAAAGCTAACCTTGATTAGTTCCTACAAGGAAAGTTAACAATTGCCAAGGATGGTGGGTGATGAGAGTTACATCCAGTTTTGCGTATTTCCAAGCATAACATATAAAACTAAATTAAAACCACTGTTATCCTAGGGGTAAGTAATACTGTAAGAATCTAAGACGATTTTTATAGCTGAAAAACAACAACAAAAAAAGCAAAACACAAAGAAAAAAGGGATTCTTCATACAATACACTGCGGTCTATAAAGAGGATATCTGGCAAAAGGAACAGATAAAATAAATCATGTATAAACTGGTGCTGTCCAAGATGATATTTAGCCACTTGTGGCTATTAAGCACTTGAAATGTGGCTAGTCCAAACTGAGTCCTGCTCCAAGTATAAAAATACACACTGGGGGCACCTGAGTGGCTCAGCTGGTTAACCATCCAACTCTTGATTTCGGCTCAGGTCTTGATCTTGAGATCATGAGACTGAGCCCTGTGTCGGGCTCCACACTCAGTGAGGAGTCAGCTGAGATTCTCACTCTTCCCGCCTCTCTCTCTCTGCCCCTCCCATTCGTGAGCACATTCTCGCTGGCTCTCTCCCCCTCTTAAAAAAAAAAAAAAAAATACACGGACTTTGAAGACTTCGTACAAAAAAAAAAAAAAAACCACCTAAAATATGAAGTTTCTCATTATTTTTTATACTTATTAGAACTTGAAATGGTATTTCAGATATAATGTAATGGAATAGATTAAAATTAATTTCATCTGTTTTTCACCTGTTTCTTTTTATTCCATTTTTTAATGTGGCTATTAGAAAATTCTAAATTATATACACAGGTCATATTTGATGTGATCTAGAGAACTATAGCCCTTTTACAATGTTAAACTTGCCTTTTACTCTCCTTAATTAGAAAACCAGAGTATCAATTACAACAGTGAAAGATACAGATTCTTATTCCAATTCTGCTATTAGCTGGTAAAGACAACTTGGGCATTTCAGATAGCCTGGCCAAGCCTCAGTTTCCTCATGTCTGAAACCTCAATCTCTACGGTCCTTTGGGACCATGACATTCTTGGACTTGAAACAGAATAAGGCTCTTTGTCCTACAGTAGTATACTGGTAAATCTGCTCTTAGGCTAGGGTCCCAGAATGTGCATGCAAGTGTATGTCATTTACAGGAAAAAGTCCACACTTTTCACATAATTTCCCAAAGAATACATCCTTAAGAATGAGGGTTAAAAGCTTCTTTAGCAATCAAGGATTGTCATTTTATCATTGAACATAGTTGTGTTGCTCAAGATACGTTATTAGATACTAATAGAGTTTTATTTCCCTAACCTTGATCTTGAAGGTCTTCAACAGAAGCCCCACTTCCTATTATTCCACTCTAATACCAACATTTACTTTTATAACATACCAAGTATATAATGTTGGCTGTTAAAAATGGCATCTACTTTCAAATAGGATATTTTTCTAAACCCTGTCCAAAAGGATAACCTTAAAGGGAAACTCTGTTCCATGTGTATACATGCCAGCAGACATTACTGGCTAAAGATAAATGTTGGAAAAAACACAGGTCAAAAAAAAAAAAAAAAGAAAAAACACAGGTCTTCATCAAGCAGAGCTGAAAATAACAGGATAATGAAGTACAAAGCAGCGAAAGGTAAAGACCACATGGATCTACCTAAAAATAATGTTGTACAATAGTGAGAAAACATATCATCCAATTAAAAAAAAAAAACCAGCATTAAACAGTGTTATACACCACCAATCAAAAAAAGTACTTGTTTAAACAGACATTCTTTTAACATGCACACTTTAGTGTTAAGTACTTAATTTCATACAGCCAGTTACTTTGCTAAGGACTACCAGCTGCTAAAAAAAAACTGACGTCATCTCATACTGAGAATACTAGCTCTATACCTTTGTTCTCAGGCTGTGAGGAAGGGATGCTCGTCCAAAAAGCCATTGGATTAGATTTAAAAAGGCTAAAATTAAATCCTAGAAAATAAAGAGTATTTAATTTTTGAACATTCTGAGAATCAAAGTGAATGTGATTTTAAAATATAAAAAGCCAGAGTCCTTCAATTTATACCAATTTGGCTGTCTTACATATTCATTTATCCTGGAAGTTTCATTCTTTGCTCATTTAATAGTGGCAAGACTACCTTATATAACATATAAACATCTCAGTACCATGTTTTTTGAGTGACAAGAGAATAGTACATTGAAGAATGAACACTTAAAAAAAAAAAAAATCAAACCTGAGCTAATGCTCGTGATTCAAGTACATGAGGCACTAAACTTTGGTACTGTATTAGGTTCTTGTTCTCTGCATGAAACATGATATAAGTATCTTCCAGTTAGTGAGATCTCCTAAATAACTTACACACACATTCTCTGTTGCTGTTTAAACAGTAACAGGGAAACAGATTTAGGGAGAAAAAAAAATCTGTACCATTATTTTTTTTTGCTGTTGACAAAGCACTATGTTTATGACCCAACATTTACTAAAACATTAGTATCCTACAAAGAGTATATGCATTAAGCAAAATATTTACAAATCAATGGACGAAAAATTCTGCTTATACTAAAAACTAAGTGCTTACCCTTTTCTGGTGTTTTAAATGTGTAATCAGTTGAGGACTCTTCCTTTGGAAAAGCAAAGAGATTTTTGACTTTGCCATCTGAAGATTGTTTGCTATCGGAATTCTTCGACTCTTCACAATTAGGTTCCACTTTTCTTTCAGATCCACTCTTAACTACTGAACTAATTTCACTACTATTTTTCAAAGGTGCATTAAAACTAAATCCAAACAAAGACCCAGTAGCTGAACTGTTGCCAAATGCAAACGGTTTTGATTTTTCACTACTAAAAATACTTTTAACGGACTCTGAACCAAATACAAACTTTGGAGGAGAAACCACTGCTTTTGTTGTTGCTTCAGATGTGCTAGATGCTTCTCCAACTTCTGAAGTTGCATCTGCTGTGTCGTCACCCTGAATTAAATCTGTCCTCTCTCTTGTGGTTTCTTCTAATACAGCTACAGCAATTTTGCCACATGGTGACTCTCTGGGAGTGGCTGAATGAGAAACCTGAGGTGTTATCAAAGAATCTTTTTCTTGGGCAATTTTTGCTTCATCAAATATTTTCTTAAATGAGTCTGCAACATCCTGTAGTTTAAAACGGACAGCTAAATGTTCTACTTTTCTTTCCCCATCTGCAAAATCACAAGCAGTCCACACCCACACTCGTTCTGTCCCTTTCATATTTTGCAAAGTCATGTCTGGAGTTATTCTGTGATTGGCACAAAGTTTTAATACCTGGTCCCTTCTCATCACGATGCGAACTTGCTTATTATCATAATTCTGTAAAATCTTGATATCACCAATGCCTCTTTCTTTCCACTGACCAACATCTTTATCATACCTATAGAGTTTTGCTCTGTGACTAAAAACAACTTGTTCATTTTCCTCACCACTGGACACTTCCACTAGATCAGGTAAAGGTACAACAGGTTCAAAGTACTGTCCATCTCTCTCTTCTTCCTGAGTAACATCAGATTCTTCATCAGTGCCAACTGAGATCCCACTCTGATTCAACTTGGCAGGAGACTTAGATGGACTCAGAGCAGATTTAAAACTGAAGTTAAATCCTGTTGTTGACTCACCAAAGCGGAAGAGATTTTTCCTCACAGGGCTACTTGCCAATGGAGAAGCATGTACTGAGCTACTACTCACACTACCATCCAAAGCATCTTCCCTTAAGTCATAGTTGTCCCACTCCAGTGTGGGCCCCGTGTTTTCAGGGTTTGGCTTGCTGGTTGTATCAGAGGCACTGGCAGCGCCTGCATCAGAGCTCTCAGTCTCTCCATCAGTGACTTTTGTTTGATCATTTGTCAAAAACGTTTTGAAATCTTTTAATCCACTCTTCATTTCTTCCGCTCTCTGGATTAACTTGGCAGCTCTGCCAGTGTCTACAAGTTTATGAGGAGTCTGAAGTGGTATATCTAATAGAAGTCGCTGGCATTCCTCAAATTTCTGCTTGAATTCTTCAGCCAGCTCTGGTGTTTTAAATTTTGCTGCCAGCTGCTCTAGTTTGGCATCACCATCAGAAAAATCACTCGCTAACCACATCCATGCTCTATCGGACCCAGAGAGAGGCTTCAGGTTCATCGTAGTTGTTATCCAATGATTAGCACACACTTTTAGTACCTGTTCTCTTCGCATCAGCATTCGCAGTTTGCCATTGACTTCATTCTTGAGAATTTTTAAGTTCCCCAGACCCCTTTCTTTCCACTGACTTATCTCAGCATCAAATCTAAATAATTTTACCCGCTGTGAATAAAGAACTTTTTCATCTTCTTCTCCTGTTACAAGTTCCACTTTTTCAGGCATCTGAACTACTGGTTCAAAATGTATGTCATCACTGTCCTCGGTCCGATAGGCATCATCATCTTTCTCAAGGTCAGCAGAAGTGTCGGCTTTATCAGCCATTTTACCACTTTGTGATGAGAATAGTTTTTCTCCCGCACCTGAAAATCCCTTGAAATTAGGGTCTTTTTTGCCAAACTGAAATCCTTCTCCTGAAGTTGATTTTGCAAGATCTGCAAAGGTAAAAGTGCTACCACTTGGACCAAAAATCACACCACTACCATTCTTCTGACCACTGATATCCTGAGCCTGAACACCAGTGTCATTTTCAAGGGGCTTTTCACTTTTCTTCTCTTGATTTCCAGGCTCCTGAATGCCAAATTTAAATCCATCAGCAGACATAGGGACAGAAAAACTAAATCCTTCTCTTGTTGACTTAGAATCTGTATTAGAAGAACCCTGAAACGTAAATGAAGGTGTACTTTCTTGATCCACATGCCCAAATTTAAACCCTTGTTCTGCTGTACCAAATTTAAAAGCTTTTTCAGAAAAGTTACTTTTAAATCCTGTTCCAACCTGACTTCCAGAAGAGTCATTTAACTTAGTTTTTGAGCCCAATGTGAAAGCTGAAGGAGCTTCTGCACTAGGTTTATGAGTTGGTTTAGAGGCATCACAAGCCACACATTTTAAGGAAGAACTCTCATTTTGCACAAAGCAAATGCTACAATCCCACTGTCCTTCCTTCTTGGTGAACATTCCTTCAAATCCACCCTTTGGAGCCTTGCATGTATCTGATGAGGCCGGAGGTAGAACAGCAGAAGTAGGCTGATTTTGTTTACTTGGATTCTGGCAAGCAACACATGTGGCAGCACTTGCTTCATTTCGCACTAAGCAAATACTGCAGTCCCACTGTCCTTCCTTCTTGGTGAACATGCCTTCAAATCCACTCTTGGGAGTTGTGCTGGTCTCTGAAGTACTAAACTTAAAAGAGGCAGATGCTGGAACAGCAGACGTGGGTAGACTCAGTTTACCTGGATTCTGACAAGCAACACATATTGTAGCACCTGCTTCATTTCGTAACGAGCAGCAACTGCAATCCCACTGTCCTTCCTTCTTAGCAAACATGTCCTCAAATCCACTCTTTGGGGTTTTACTTATCTCTGAAGTACCAAACTTAAAAGAAGCAGGTGCTGCAACAGAAGTAGGTAAACTCTGTTTTCTTGGATTCTGACAAGCAGCACACTTTGTAGAACTTCCTTCATTTTGCACAAGGCATACAGTGCAATCCCACTGTTCTTCCTTCGTAGAAAATACGGATCTGAAATCACTGTTAACAGACTTAGGAAGATCTCCCTGGCCAAATTTAAAGGAAGCTTGCTGAACAAATGAAGATCCACTTTTGTTAGTAGCCTTTGCATTCTGGCATGCACTGCACCTAGATACAGTAGGTTCATTTCTTACTAAGCAAATACTACAATCCCAGTGACCTTCTTTCTTTGGAGTCATTGACGCAAATCTATCTGGAGTATTTTCGTGGCCAGTTTTAAGAGCAGACACAGTTTCAACTAATGGTGGGCCAAGGAGTTCTTTCTTGTTTGGGTTTAGATTCTGGCATGAAACACACTTCTTAGCAGTTGCAGCATTCTTTAATGAGCAGCTGTTACAATGCCACCAAGACCCTTCTTTCTTTGCAATTTGAAATTCAAAATTCATGTTTCCAGCATCAGATTTGCAAATATCTTTGTTATCATGACTTGTGGGTTCTTTTACAATTCTCATAGCCTGATTTGTTGTTGTGGCTACATTTGCTCCTAAGGCTTTTAAAATGTTCTGGGCCTCTTCAAACTTGCACTTAAAAAGTGTTGCTTCCTCGGGAGTTTTGAATCTAATAGCAAGTTGTTCTGGTTTGGGCAACTCATCTGCATAATCAAGAGCATGCCATACAAAAGATCTGTCAGAGCCAGCGTTTGGGGTCAATTTCATATCTGGACTGATGTAGTGATTTGCACAGATTTTTAATACTTGCTCTCGTCTCATCAGAAGGCGAATTTTACCAGATGTTTTATGCCTTAGGATTTTTACATTGCCAATTCCACGTTCCTTCCATTCTTTGGATTCTGCATCAAAACGAAACAATTTTGCACGATTGCAAAAGAATTCTTCTTCATCTTCCTCACCGGTTTTTACTTCAATCTTATCAGGAAGAGGTACCACAGGCTCAAAGTGAGGGCCGTCGTCATCGTCATCACCATGGGCACTCCCTCCATCTGTTTCATGACTCTTGTTGGCCAGCTCTGATGCGGGTGTTCCAAATACTGATTTCCCTGGACCGTGGAAAGTAAACATGTCATCACTTCGACGAAAACCAGAATTCTTTTGCTGATTTGGACCCATGTTTTCAGTAAATGAAATTCCAGGCACATTTTTGCTTCCAAAACTGAATGTATTTCGAGGTCCAATGGTTTGACTAGCTTTGGGTCCACTGTAGCCATCTCCCTGCAAAGGTTTATCTGAAGTTAAGAGACCTAAAAGGCTTTCATTATTATTGTAAGCTGTAGAAGGGGGCTGTGTCACAACCTGCGGTGAAGAAAAGGTAAAGTCACCATCATTTGACTTGAAATTTGAGTTAAATTTAAAAGGAGTTGGCTGTGTTGTATGTGCAGGTGCTGTCAAAGACGGTCTTATTCCTTCACCTGGCACAGGCTGAACAAAATTAGTTTTTCCAAATTCAATAACCTTAGATTCTGCAGATCTTGAAGCATGAGTTGCAACTGGGGGTTTTGTGAAATAACCTGGCTCTGGCAAAGGTGGATTTGTGCTTGTCTGTTGAACATTGTAATTAAAGTAATCATCACCCCTGGGTGACAGAATTCCTGTTGCAGGAGACTCAAAACGCAATGGAGGACCATACATCTCTTGAGAGAACATACAAGCAGATGAGCTTTGGACTGGTGGTGTGTGCATCTGTTGGGAATAGGCATATATATGTTGTTGAGGTGGAAGCCTATTCATGCCATAAACTGGACCCTAAAAGAAAAAAAAAGTTAAAAATTTTTGTAGGTTGTCTACAAAACTGCAGATAACTAGATACAAACCAATTCTCACAAACCACAAACATGAGCGTTACAAGGTAAAGATATCATTAGGGTATGTACCACAGCATTAAGAGAAGACATTACTTACAAAGATACTTACAGTTATACTCCTTTCTTGGCATATAACAGAAATTGCCTTAACTAATAACAGTTAAAAATCCAATTCTACAATAAGCGCATAGAAAAAATTTCTTCTTCATTCCTAAATAATGTGTCAAATGATGTTAACAATAATGATGATGATGATGGAGACTAACATTTATCGAGCATTTACTAATGTGCCAACTGGGCACTGTTCTAAGCACTTTACATAATATCTCATTTTAATATCCTCAAAAACCCTATGAATTAAGGGATTATTATCCTCATTTTACATATGAGGCAACTAATGCATAGAGAGATTAACAAACTTGCCCAAGGTCACAGCGAGCAGAAGAGCCAGGGTCTAAATTCACCCAAGCCATCTGTCTTCAAAGCTTCATAGCTCAACTATGGTTGTAATAATGGTTGTTAATAGACCCCTACATAGCCACTTCGGCCTGAAGTACTTACCACATAGTGGTTCAGCAAGGCCATTCTAGTCCTATTTCCGCCAAAACAAAATGATGAAGGACCCATCACCACCACCACCACCCCCCATTTAGAAAATATTCTAAATTTTCACACTTATTTTAACATAAAAATAAGATGAGTAAGAAGCATAACTTCTATATCTGGAAAGAAATTTAAAATATCTGTATCTTATGGGACATAAAAGTTTAATGCTGAACTACTTCTTGAATTTCTTTGAAGGAAGCCTGAACAATTAAAAAGGAGATATTTATAAATGTATAAATTATTCCTTTGTTACCTTTGTGGGAGTAACATTAGCTGCTGGTCTGAGAAGATACTGGGAATTATATGCTGGTGACTGACTATAATATACTGAAGGGCCAGTAGTTGCAACTAAAAAAAAAAAAAAAGAAAAAAAAAGAAAAGAAAGAAAACAGTTAAAAAAGTCTATACTACAGTTAAGACTATCTAGGCAAGAACTATAAATTACAAAAGCAATAGAAATCAAAGAAAGATTTAACTATAGATTTTTTTTTAATTTCTATACATCAAAATATACCATAAAGAAGATTATCAAATGACAAACTAGGAAAAACCCCTAAATATGACACATGAGGAATAAGAGAGCAGCACCACAGTGGTCAACAAGAACAAGCGCCTCACAACAAGCATCAAAAAAGGAGCCAAGAAGAAAGCGTTTGGTCCATTTTCTAAGAAAGATTGGTATGATACGAAAGCACAGTCTATGTTCAACATCAGAAATACTGGGAATACACTAGTCACAGGAAGGACTTAAAGAACCAAAATGCATCTGATTGGCCTCAGGGCAATGTTTTTAAAATGAGCCTTAAAAATTTGCAGAAAGGTAAGACTGCATTTTATAAACTCAAGCTGAAAATGTTCCATTCAAAAATCACCTGATAAATTCATGCAAAGAATCTCACGGGTAACACAAAATGTGTTCCTTGGCTTTTAAAAAAAAGGGCACATCATGACTGACACTCATGTTGATGTCCAAACTATTTGTTCCATCAGTTTTGTATCAGTTTCACCAGGAAACTAACAACTAGAAGACACTCATGTTCATAGCAAAGCTTAATTTGTTTTATGAAAGTTTTATCAGAAAACAAAACAACTTAAAGACCATTTATGCCGTGACATGGAAGAAATGGAAATTGTGACCCAAGAGGTGCTAAACAATTGATTCTAGAAAGCCCTGAAAAAGACCTAGAAAAGACTAGTCAGTCTATTTATGTTCTCTTTACAGTGACTAGAAAAGTAAAAATTGCTAAAGAAGCCCAAGTTTGAATTTGGAAAACTAATGGAACTGTAAAGATGGTTATTTTGGAAACATTCTGGGGAGAAAAAAGGAACAGAACACAGAACAAGCTGATGGATATGAGCCAAGAATCATAACGTCTGAAAATTTAACTAGTGACTTTATCGTGACTAGTGACTCTTAATAGTGAAAAAAAAATTAGAGTTCTTATATACCTACTAAAAATAATCTACTAGGAAAAAAGTACCAAATAAACAGATAACTCAGAAATATAAAAGATTATAAAGTGTTGAACACGCCCAGTATAAAAAATAAAAACTGATACCATTTTTGTTTTTAAAAATTGGTGAAGGTTTTTAGAAACCGATAATCGTTAACACTAAGCAAGAATGCAATGAGATGGGCACTATCAGATAATGGTGGTAAAAGAATGTAAACTGGCATAGCTTTTCCGGAAAGCAATTTTCCAACCTAGAAGAATTTTTAAATACACTAACAATCCTAAGAATGTGTCCACAGCATTATTTATAACCGCAAACTGGAAATAATAAGGGAATAAAATTTGCAGTACTTCTACGTGATGCAAAAACCTGTATTCATTAACCGTATTTTCAAAAAATATTTAAGAAAAATGCTCAGAACTCTAATATTTAAAAAAGACTACTCATCTACATACAACATAATAATGATAAAAATCTCACTAAAAATTCTTTACATATACAAAGAGAAAGGACCAGAAGGAAATGCTCCAAAAATGTTAATAGCACTCTATGTGGTAGTTTTTAGTTTACTAGTACTTCTGAATATTTCCTATAAGCTTATTAATCATTGTTTTTAATCATTTTCTTTTAAAAAGACAAGGAACATCTTGGTATACTTTTACTTTCATTAAGAAAAATAAATCTGTGAGCACAGGAATGCAAAACAGGGGACTTGAGCTCTCTACCTTTCAGGGCCACAAAGCTGCTTTGCGACCTTGTCAATCAGCTGTTTGGGGTCTCCATTTTTCTCAATTGTAAAATGAGGATGTGCTGCTTCTATACATTTCATAGGGTAATTGCAAGAATAAAATGAGACAATGTGAATGTTATGTTTAACAACCAGAAGACCTTTTATGTCTGTACACAGAAGAAATGGAAATTGTGACTCAAAAGGTGCCAAATGATCAATTCCACACAGCACTGAAAAAGCCCTAGAAAAGGCTAGCCAGTTTACTTATCTTCTCTATGCCAGGCTCTACACAGTGCACAGGGTTTTTAAGTGAGCAATGTGTGAACTCTTGACACATCTCATATATTTATTTAACCATGACTCATGACATTTAATAAGTCTGACTTTACAAAGATTTCCTATTATTTTGCCTACATTAAAAGACACTGTCAAAAGAGGATAGTGAGGCTGCTTTCAGTACGGCCCGATGGACCATCACATAAATGTGCTCATCTAAACTGGAACATACTATTCTAAATCTTCCCCGGGTTAAAACCAGTTAGGAAAAAAATAGCATACTACTACCATTTCAGGAATCTATCTCATGTCAAGGAAACCTGTTTTTATCAACATTTCTGGCTGCCTGTGGGCAATACATCATAAGACCACTGAAGTTTGAACTCCGGCTCTACCAATAATTAGCTATACAATAATGGATAAATTACATAACCTTTCTAAACCCATTTCCTCATCTATAAAAATAGAATTCATGGGGCACCTGGGTGGTGCAGTTGGTTAAGTGTCTGCCTTCAGCTCAGGTCACGATCCCAGAGTCCTGGGATCAGGCCCTGTGTTTAGGCTCCCTGCTCAGCGAAGAGACTGCTTGCTTCTCCCTCTCCCTCTGCCCCTCCACCCCCTGCTCATGCTCTCCTCTCAAATAAATAAAAAATCTTAAAAAAAAAAAATTCATAATGGTATCTACCATTTTGGGTTACCATGATTAAAGGAAATTACATGCACAAAGCACTTCTGCACACAGACAACCCACAGGACACCCTTGGTTCATTAAGTGTTTACTACACACTCTAACACACCTACACATACACAAATGCTCACAATAATGAGAGGCAAGTTTTATCTCCACATTTCAAACACACAAACTGACTCAAGAGGTCACTATGTACTAGAGAGCACAACTTCAAATTTCAATATGGCCCAGCTCCAACTCCTTCCTTCTTTGTATGACCATGGTATTTCAAAATGGATGTCATACCTTCAGTATATCACCAAAATAAATCCTGAGGTTTTATTTAGCCATCTCTTAATGCACAACAATATCAGGTAACATTTTCCAAAAGTCAGGAATAGTTCTACCTCAGTCTCAGCTTCTCTGACATATGTATTAAAGGATCAGATAAAGCTTGTTTTGTTTCTGCTTAGAGTTATAAAAATCTCAGTAATATCAAACACGGCTTAAGAAACATATAAGCAGACATGTATAAACATGTATATAAACATATATATATAGACAAGGTGAGTTCACAAGTTATCTGTGTAGAGGAGGAGGAAGTACAGTGACTTTACTAAAATCTGGAATTATCCAGTTTCAAACTAACCTGTTAGTGGAGCCCCATGAAAAGTCTGTGATCCCTGATATCCATCAGGCATGGAATCTGGTCCATAATTCTCTGCAGGCCAACGATGAGGGGACCCTGAGTTACTACTATGTAGTTTCAACTCCTGCATTTCTTTCTGTTGGAAGGAAGAAAACAACTATAAGCAACTGTACCATGCCAGAAACAGTGCCAGAGCAAACAAATATTTTAAATACTTTAAATACTTGGTGGTGTGTTTTTAGAGATTCGATATTCCAGTAAAATCTGTATATCAGGTGCTCATTTAAGAAAATGATCCTTAATTTGTTAAAACCAATTTATTTCCTCCCATTCTTTCATTCCTTAGTACCATAGTACCTAATTCATTCTAGAGTTAGCTATCACCTAAACTGATAACCTCCTAGACGGCTTCATCTCCATTTCCACTCCATACTTGCCTACATTAATCTTTCCAAAGTTGAGGGTATTTTTTTTTTTAAGATTTTATTTATTTATTTATTTGAGAAAGGGGGGAGCGAGAGACAGCAAGCGAAGGGGCAGAGGAAGAGGGAGAAGCAGACTCCTCACTGAGCAGGAAGCCCAATGGGGGGGGCTCAATCCCAGGACTCTGGGATTCTGACCTGAGCCAAAGGCAGACACTTAACCAAATGAACCACCCAGGTGCCCCTAAAGTTGAGTTCTAGCCAAGACACCTCCCTGTTCAAAAACACAAGTACCTACAAATTAAACTTCTCTGATATTCTTGGTCCTCAGAAGTACTGCCCCAAACACCTTTCCGGCACCTCCTTTCACCGTTGCTTTCCTCTCCGGTCCATCTAGGCTACTCAATGTTCCAAATTACCTCCCAATACTAGCTTCCCACCTACACACAACTGATGTAACAAAACACTACAAATCCTTCAAAGTTGATGCTCTAATGATTCACTAGGGAAGGGAAAATAACTGATACCTGCTCAGAATATATTATGTATATAATAATATAGTCCAGGCATTTTACTTAAATTCTCAATCCTTACACACATAAGCAGTATTAACTCACATTTTAGAAAAAAAAAAAGATGCAGGAAATAGCACAGCTGGAATTCAAACCAGATTTTACTCCAAATATTATGAAAACATAATACCACTCTGCTGCCAACACACAGGACACACTGCTTTCTAATGGTAACTATGTGGCTACTTACCAGATCTCTGTTGTTTTACAGACAACTAAATGACTACACCCTCCCCAGCCCCAGAAATTACAAAACGTCCCTTACAAAACAGGCACTTATCTTTTTCCAAAGAAACTACAGTGGTATCAGTCAACAGTCATTTTTGAAAACAGTATCAAATATCTGTATATGGGTCCAGGGATCCAACCAGCTATAAGTGACGTCACAGACACATACAGCATGTCTGCTTTCTCCTTCTGAAAGTGGTTCCAAATAGGTATTTCCCAAAAGCCATAAACACGGAGATCAAAGCTATCTTGAATTTTCAAGTTAAATAAATTATTCCCCATTCATCCATCTACCGTATTTAGCCCAGATGCTACACATCCAAAAAAATAAGAAACTGATGGAATCATCTGGAAAAACTGAGTAGTCACTATAGTTCTAAACATGCAATTAATGCTATAACCATAATTTAAAAAATTCAAACAACTAGAAAATGTGTTAAGAACTGGTTTCAACAATTCCCACATTTCAGATGAGAAGCCAAGCAAAGTAAAGAAAATGTAAAGAAATGCCTGGCTCAAGAGCATTAATTAGTGGCAGAGTTAGTCCTAAAACCCAGTTTTTCAGGAACACAGAGTAATGTTCCACTATACTTCCAAAGAATACAACGCTGGGTGCCTAAACCCATAAGGTAAGCCAAGATGGTATGTAATATTAATAGGCCACGGTTATATAAAATTAACATACAAAATCTTTGTACAAATTCAAAATTTTGTTCCCCTCCAAACAGCACTTTTGTTAAGTCTCACACATTGCTGATAACACTATAATAACTGCACACATCACGATATCCTTGGTGTAACTTCAAAAGTATAGGTGCTGTAGTTCTTGCCCAATGAGCATGAAACAACCTACATGTACTTCCAATTCCAAAGAAGTAAATAAAGCTCCTTTGAGCCTAACAGTTAAGATTACTTTCATACAGCTAAAATAAGATCATGAATCATAACCCATTTCCTTACATATTAAGTTAAATTCTTATGAAAGTACTAAAAAGATAGACTTTTTGAAACTTAGACCACATACCAATATCTAGCTATAAAAAATGACACGCACAACCAATCAGTCTCAGAAATGAACTCCTAGACCAACTTATGATTAGTTTTATTTCACTAGTTCAATTCAATCACTTGGGAACCACCTCTACGTCAGGAATGCTGCTATATTTTGGATTAAAGAGTCTTTCCCTTTGAAGGATTCACACCTGGTAGAGGAAGCAGAAACAAGTAATTTCAAAAATATGGTTAAGGCCTAAAGACACATGAAAAGATGCTCAACATCACGGAAACGCAATTCAAAACCACAATGAGATATCACCTCACACCTGTCATAATGGCTGAAATCAAAAACACAGGAAACAGTTAAGTGTTGGCAAGGATGTGAAGAAAAAGGAATCTTCATACACTGTTGGTGGGAATGCAAACTGGTGCAGCTACTGTGGAAGACAGTCTGGAGGTTGCTCAAAAATTAAAAACAGAACTACCAGTAATCACACTACTGGGTATTTACCCAAAGAATACGAAAACACTAATTCGAAGAGATATATGCACCCCTATGTTTACTGCAGCACTATTTACAATAGCCAAGATATGGAAGCAGCACAAGTGTCCAATGATAGATGAATGTATTAAAAAAAAAAGACGTGGTATATATATACAATGGAATATTATTCAGTCATAAAAAGAACAAAATCCTACCATTTGCAACAATGTGGATCGATCTAGAGAGTATAACACTAAGCAAAATAAGCCAAATAAAAATACCATACGATTTCACTCGTATGTGGAATTTAAAGAAACAAAATGGGGGAGGGGACCAAAAAAACAGACTCAACTACAGAGAAGAGATGGTTATCAAAGGGGAGGTGGGTGAAGGAATGGATGAAAGAGGTGACAGGGATTAAGACTACATTTATCTTGGTGGGAATGCAAACCGGTGCAGCCACTCTGGAAAATAGTATGGAGGTTCCTCAAAAAGTTAAAAATAGATCTACTCTACAACCCAGCAACTGCACTACTAGGTAGTTACCCAAAGGATACAAACATAGTGATTCAAAGGGACACATGCACCCCAATGTTTATAGCAACAATGTCCACAAGAGCCAAACTATGGAAAGAGCCCAGGTGTCCATCAATAGATGAATAGATAAAGAAGATATATGTGGTATATATATATATACAATGAAATATTACTCAGCCATCGAAAAGAATGAAATCTTGCCATGTACAATGACGTGGATGGAACTAAAGGGTATTATGCTAAGTGAAATATAAGTCAAAGACAAATACCATATGATTTCACTCATGTGGAATTTAAGAAACAAAACAGATGAACATATGGGAAGGAAAGTAAAAATAAAATAAGAGAGGGAGGCAAACCATTAGAGATTCTTAACTGTAGGGAACAAACTGAGGGTTGCTGGGGGGATGGGGAGGGATAACTGAGTGATGGGCATTAACGGCACTTGATGTAATGAGCACTTGGTATTATATGTAACCGATGAATCACTAAATTCTATCCCTGAAACTAATTATATGTTAACTGAATTCAAATAAAAAATTGAAAAAAATAAAAAAGAATACATTTATGTTCATAAGCACTGAGGAACATACAGAATTGCTGAGTCACTATATTGTATACCCGAAACTAATGTAACGCTATGTTAACAACAATGGAATTAAAGTTTAAAAAATTAAAATTAAAATTAAAAAATGGGAGAAATAATATGGTTAAGTGTCAAGGTAAACTATACAAAACAGTATGACTCTATAGTAGCATGGCAAAGGGACATTTTGAACAGCTTTACAAGGAAGTGAGGGAGTGGTCAAGGAAGAAATCTTGGAATAAGAGAGGCAGTTTAGAGATATTAAGTGATTTACCTTAATGGCCTCTACTTGTTGGCAGATCATTTTCAATAAAGAATTTTGATCTTCTGCCCATCGAGGTGGTGTTTTGGGAGAATACTAAAAAAAAATTAAAAAAGTATTTAAGACATTGAGAACAGAAACATTCTGCAGTGGAGTGATTCATTTTATTTCTACTTACCTTGTAACTTTTACTTGGTGATAGAGAATATATGCTGGGAGATGGTGTAGAATGTTTTATTTCTGAATCTGCATTTCGCAAAGAACCATTTTTATAAAGAAGACCTCCTTCACTATAGTCCTCAAGTTCCTGCATGACCAAATTAAGCATCTCTTTTACAGACTCCAGTGGCACAGGCAACTAAAAACAAAAGGCATGAATCAAAGACTTTAGTTTTGCAAAAAATAAACTAACAACTCTGAAATAAATACAAAGACTTTATTAATTTACTTTTATGTTCTCACTTTTGTCTAATAAGCACTTTATACTTTACATCGGAACACACAAGAAACGGTTGTGTAATCTAAAGTCTTCTGACTCTAAAGTCTATGATGTTCCTGTCCCTTCTGTTAACCATAATAATGGTAGAGGAATGTTAACTTGCGAAGTTTTTCCACATGAACAAAATAAGCTACTGATTTTTATTAATTTTGAGTGGGGAGAGAAACATAGATGCTAGAATGTACCAGGTAATAACAATCCTAATGTAAGAGCAGCAACATGAATTAATCAACAAAATACTTGGAAGGTTGAACATAACTAAAGTTAATACCATCATGACAGTCTCAACTGCTGAGAGTTAGAAAAAAGATAACCCATACCAAATGGTAAAGATGAGAAGAAATGCTCTGAAGGTGTCAGCAACTACTTTCAATTTCAGTGAAATGTTTAATTGCCAAATTCATTAACAACCGGTGCTTAGGCTGCAATATTTGCTTTGATTGCATTGCCAAGATAAAAATAAATATTCTGCCTTAGAAACCTTTTCTAAATTCCCTAACAAGTATTTTTATAGAACAGAAAGTTAGATTCCCAAGTTTAAGAAAAGAAACACCAAACCTAAGATACAACGCAATGCTAATATTTACACCGTTTCTGTGTAGTATTACTGTTTTTGAAATTATCAAAATATAAAACCAAAGTAAAAATACTTACCATCCAATCAGCAATAATAAGAAAGTACAAAGAGCCTGTAGCTTACCTTCTTGGCCACTGAAAGACTGGAATCACTGTCATCTAAAATCTTTATTAGGTAGTCCCTGGCCTTTCTCAGGTAATTTTTGCACTCTTCTTGTTCTTCAGGAGAAAGGGCATCATTTTCAATGTCTTCTGCTTTTCTGTGAAAAATCTATACAAAGAATGCTTTTATGAAACAATTAGGTCTTTAAAATAAAAAAACTTTTAATTCACGTACAACATCTACTTACCAGTGCTAGATTCCAGTAAGAAACAACGTTTTTTATAGATTCAAAAGCAGTCATAGCATCTTCTATATTTCCATTAACTACATCCAATATAGCAAATGTTATGTGTGCTTCTTCCTCGTATTCACCAACTTCAGATGCCTAAACACATTTAGTAATTTTTAGTCCAACTGCCTCTCCCCAGAATATCAAACCCAAGTGATTTCCCAAAGATTTCACATGATCTAATTAACAGCTCAGTCTTCTTTTCTGCCATGTTTTGTGACAGCTAGTGGATTTTGAAAACAAGACAAGGGTCAAAGAGCCAGGCAATTGATTTAAGCAGTTTATACTTCTATTTCTTTGTTTATAAACTGGAAATCCACATCTCCAGTTCATTCACAAAGGGATCTTCCATTACCTGAATGTCTGCACTATGAAAATGTTTAAACAGAGGGTCCGTAGGTTCAGGAATACTGCTCTTCTTTTTGATTGTCTTCAACATTGGCAAAACTTTTTTCCAATAATGAACACTTCTGCCTATGTATTCCCGTTGATCATAAAAAGAATTAAGACCGCTGCCCTAAAATAGAAAGTTAGAAGCACACAACCTAAGGAACACAAATAAAAATCTAAAAATTCCTTTATAAATGGTCTGAACTGGTTAAAATTTCAAATCAAGGCAAAACAGAATCTCAAAAGTCATAGACCTCACTTTCCAAATGTTGGAATAAACCACCACCTTAATACCAGTGATCATTCTAGACCCAACTTTTAAACACTTTCAATGATACTACCTAATGAGGCACTCCTGTTTTTTAAATGTTGCCATTTAACACAGCCCAAACCTGCCACTCTGTGTCATAGTTTGGTCGCAGAGTTGAACATCCACACCTAACCTTGCCATAGAATAGACCTCAAATATTTATAAAGATCTATAATGCCCTTAACCTACAGGGCCTTCTGCTATCAACATGTAAAAAAAATTTGAGGCTGGATAATAATTATCATAACTTAGTTATTAAGTAATAACAACAGCTAATACTTATGTAACATTTACTGTGCTAGGCACTGTTCTAAATGCTTATATTAACTATTAACTATTTTGTGGCAAGATTAAAAAAAATACATTTCACCTGGCATAAAGCAAATAAGCTAATACTATTTGAACTACAAGGCTCAGTGAAAGTCTGATTTTTAAAAATTAGGTAATGTTCTTAAAAATTCCTACGCTTTAACGAACTCACCGTTTTCTGAAGGCATTTTGCCCAATGTACAAGCAGGGCAGGCTGAAGGCCATGTTTTTCCTGGCCCCTTAGCGTGTTTATGTCATGCTGAACTAGAAGTCGCAATTTTGCTGTGGTTCCAGGTCTAAAAAAAAGTTTAATAAAACTGATTTATAAACACACAATTCAAAACTTACATGTATGTTAATCATCACATGACAAACTCAATCTTCACATGAGAATCAGATACCTAGGCAATAAGTTTTTAAATAGATTTTTAAGTTAAAAACTTAGGCAATATGTTAAAGGAATGTTTTTATTTTACTACTTACACTGTTTTTCTGTGAATTAGATTACAAACTGCATCCCACCAAGATTTCTGTCTTTCTGTACAAAGCTGTTTACAAACAGGAAGTGGCAAGCATAATGGCTGATAGAAGCTATAGTGAGAACTACATTTCTCCTTTAATTGTAAGTGGCTGGTATATATTACTCCAAGTAGAAATACCTATTTAAAGAAAAATCAATTTAAGTTAGAAAAAAATTAAACAAAATTCAAAATATTTAACTTGTTAAAATCCTTGCTTACTTCAAGATCTAAAATACATATTGATTCGGGTGCATTTGTTTCAAGTCTTGAGGTTTCCTGGGGCAAATGATGAAACAGTTGTTTCAGCCATTTTCGAATTGCAGGTAAGGCAGACAACGAATTCCACTGTAAGCCAAGCCAGGTAAGGTGCTGAAGACTACCATTATGTGCTCGAATGGCACCTGAAATAAAGTACAAAAACTGGCTTGAGGTTTTGGAAATCTTGCCTGTGCCATCAGTTTTGCCAATTACTCACAATAAATGCATCTTAATTTTATAATTGCTTTTCTGTATCAGAGCTGGGCAAGTTTTATGCTAAGCAAAGTCTCATGTTCTTACTAAAGGTAGTCACACTTCATGTTTAGGAATTTTAATACCAACAGTTATGATGAAAAGAGCTCCTTTCAAGTCCATCTAAGAAAAAAAAAGGTATCACTAGAGCTCAATAAAACACTGTAGTGACAGAAGCCACCCAGTATGAAATCCTGAAACAATGGATTTTCCTTTCAGTAGAGAGTCATTAAAACAATGGGATACCACTACATTAATCCCTTGGGATAGTCAACAGATCTTTTCTTCCACAAGAAATTTAATACCGAAAAGGTTATGGGCTTATGGAAGCATAGAGGTACAACCTTTATGGCAATATAGCAATTTGCAAGAGACTTAAAGGTGTTCATCAACTTTACTTCAGTAATTCTGGTTTTAGAAAACTCTATGGAAAAATCTGAAATAGAGCTACTTTATTTTTCACAGTGAAAAAACTGAAAACATCTTAGATGCCAAACAGCGAAAAGTGGCAAGCAAATTACGGCTAATTCATATAACAAATTATATTGCCAATAAAGTAGTTATTTCAGAAACCGATAAACAGGGAGAGAATTCATGAAAGAAGACAATCACATGTACAGTATAAACAACTATTTAGAGAAAAACATTCCACCACTACCATTACTAACCCCTCACACCATCCTACCCACCCCCACAAAAATACCTCAAAGGAATACAGGGAAATATTAAGTCATTATTTCTGGGTAATAAGATTATGAGATGATTTCTCTTTTTGCTTTTATTCTTCTAAAATAAAAGGATTAAGATACAAAATGTTTACTTTAGAAGATACAACTTACCAACATCATATCTAGCCAAATCATCAGGTTCTGGTGCTTGTACATCAATGTTTCCAATATCATCATTACCAAGAAAAGATCTATCCTTAGATGACTGACTAGAAAACAGAGCATCATACAAAGCAGACTGCCCACTTTTATTGGCAAAGGATTCTACCACCTCTTTTAAAAAATCTTGCTTGTCACGACTTAAGTTTAGCAGCATGTGTCCTGAAAAACAAATTATTTCCATCGTTTAAAAAACAGATTTTTACTCACATCTCTCAATAGTTTCATTCATATACCCTAAGGAGAAAAAACATGATCAGCTCAGAGCTAACCCTCCAACCCAGCAACCACAACTGAACAAAAAGGGTGCTTATGCAAAAAATGAACACAGACTACAGGTTTAACAGTTATCTTTATCTATGTGCTAGAGTAAAAGGAAGGAGAAGACCAGAATATGTCTGAAAAATGCCAAAAGTACTTACGGTATTTACATTTTAGATGAAAAGTGTGTCATTTAAGTGGCCATAGGAGAGCAGAGCCAAGCTCAAATTCTCTAATCTGATAGACTGATTTTTAAACCTAGCTGGGAAGAATCATCCTTGAAAAAGCTCTTAAAAAGTAATTATTTTCTGGGCGCCTGGGTGGCTCAGTTGGTTAAGAGACTGCCTTCGGCTCAGGTCATGATCCTGGAGTCCCGGGATCAAGTCCCGCATCGGGCTCCCCGCTCAGCAGGGTGTCTACTTCTCCCTCTGACCCTCCCCCCTCTCATGTGCTCTCTCTCTCAAATAAATAAAATCTTTAAAAAAAAAAAAAAAAAGTAATTATTTTCAGGCTGCACTTCCTAGAGATTGATTCCACAGGTTTGGGGTGAGGACTCTATTTTTAAAACACTCCTTTGGGGGCACCTGGGTGGCTCAGTCGTTAAGCATCTGCCTTCAGCTCAGGTGATGATCCCAGGGTCCTGGGATCAAGTCCCACATCAGGCTCCCTGCTCATTAGGAAGCCTGCTTCTCCCTCTCCCACTCCCCTTGCCTGTGTTCCCTCTCTCACTGTCTCTATCAAATAAATAAAAAAACTTTAAGAAAATAAATAAAAATAAAAAAATCTTTAAAAAATAAATAAATAAAAAATAAAATACTCCCTTGGATGAAGTTCTACATGCTAGAACATGGCTAAATCTTGAAAACACTATGGTAAGTAGAAGTGTCAGTCACAAAAGGAAAGACCACGTATCATGTAATTTAATTTATATAAGATGTCCAGAATAAGGAAATCAAAAGTGATAGAATATTAGTGGTTGCCTAAGACTAGAGGGTTTGGAGGAAAATGGGGAGTGACTGCTAATGGCTATGAGGTTTCATTAGGTGATGAAAATGTTCTAAAATTGACTGCAGTGATGGTTGCACAATTCTGTGAACACACTAAAAACCACTGAGTTGTACACTTACACAAATTATATGATGAATTATATACAATACGAATTTCATCTCAATTAAGCTGTTTAAGGAAAAAAAAAAAACGCTCTTTGGAATAATTCTGCTGGTCAGTCAGATCAGACTTAGCTCTCCGAAAATTTGCAGACAAGTTTAGGAACGTCCAGATCAAAGACATTAAAACACAGTTCATTTTACTGACACTACGCAAAAACATTTATGACAGCCTTGAAAAGGAAGACGAGAGACATAAAAAAAAAATGCAGTCACTTCTTCAAGGACTGGAAGTCCACCTCCCACAAAAAAACAAGCTGTGGGATAGAGGAGCAATATATGCTCTGACCAGTAGCCAAACTACAGACAAAGCTTAGAGTAACTTTAATACTACTACTTGCTCTATACAAAGTTCATTCAATTTTATATCAAAACTGTTTCTTAAAGCATTATGTTTCTTCGGTTCATTGTTTGATTCGCTAGCTACACAATGAAGTTTCTGCCTCAGCAAAACCAGATTATATGCAACAGACCTTTAGGATCCATCTCAAATAGTCAAAACTGGGAATAAATTTACAAATTCCAAAAGCCTAACACTATGTAAGTATGTATCTTCCATCTTCTTTACTATGTTGTCAGTTTCATAAGAGATCCATGACTTCTTCATCTTTATATTCCCCATAGCAGTATCTTATAAGTTATTGATGCTAAATGGCTGGCATTCAGTTAATTATTCTTAGTTCAGGAAGTGCTTTAAAATAGAGAAGGAGGCTCTAGCATAGATAAAGGAGGGGTTAAAGAGTTTCTCCATCCAGGAGCAAAAAGTATCAAACATCTGTTACCTTCTGGAGACATTTCTTCTAATTCTATTATCTCTTGCCCTCATCCAATATGGTAAAGAGAAATAAATGATTATGACAAATTATCTCCTAAAGGACAGAAGATTATCATAAGAAGTGCTCTAAAGAAATTTTCCTTTTTTCTTTTTAAAATAAAATTAAACATTACTATTACCTGATTGGCTCAGACGATCATAGGCCATCATTTCCACCAGATTTTGTCCAACTTCTCCTTTTATTAATTTAATCTTTGGTCTTGGAACCTGGTAATTTTAGAATCAAAAGTCTTAATTTAGTGATACACATATTTCCAATAGTAAGATGTTCCTTTCTACTACACTGTGCTTTTTTGATGACAAACAGTTAGCCAATGGTTAAACTGAGTTGGGATTGCAGTTTTCCAAGTGGAAAAAACTGGGAATCAAGAAATTTAGATAATATGTAAAAGGTGCCTACAAAAACTAACTTGTGAGAAATTACTTTCTAGTGCCATTCTCTAGACAGCCCATTTTCAAAGAGTATGGATAATGTGAGATACCATTGGGATAAAGTGGGACAGCCAAGAGTGCAAAAGGACTCCAAGCCGTATCTTATGAAGAAGAACTGGAAAAATGATGAATAAATAGAATGGTGAAAGGAAAACACAATAGCTCAGCTCCCTTCAGATATTAAGAAAATTATCTCATAAAAAAGAAGAGTTCAGTGTTTTAAATAGCACCAAAAAAAAAAAAACAAACCACCAACAGGTAGCAGGCTGAAAAATGCTATTTTACTCCACATAAAGAAGCATAAAGACCCAAACTATCAAAAATGCAATAGGCTATCTTGAAAAGTAGTGAAAGTTCATCACTGAAAATAGTCACAGGCAAGGGTCACTTACTGGAGATATCCTAAAAGTAATGCAGAGTTGGCTGGAATAACTGCTATTAAATTTCACTGACTTTCTTAATTGGTAGTGGGAGTGTAGTTTGGTACAACTTCTGGGAGGCTGGAAAATTGGCAAAAGCTCTAGATTATAAATGCACAGATACACTATGATTCTTCTTTCAAGAATTTATTTCACCCATAAATTTAAACATGTGAACTGTCACAAGTTATTCATTAAAGAATTATCTGAGGGGCGCCTGAGTGGCTCAGTCGGTTAAGCGTCTGCCTTAGGCTGAGGTCATACCAGGGTTCTGGGATCAAGCCCCATGTTAGGCTCCCTGCTCCACGGGGAGCCTGCTTCTCCCTCTCCCTCTGCCAACTCTCTCTGCTTGCTCTCTCTCTCTCAAATAAATAAAATCTTTAAAAAAAATTATTTGAGGTAGCATATCAAAAAAAGTAAAAGTAACCTAATGTCTTGGCTTTAGGAAACTCGTTAAAAAAACAAAAACAAAAAACTATGGTATACCCATACACTGGAATGATATGAAACCATCAAAATAAATGAGGATACAATACTCATGCTATCCTTTCTATACTGACATGGAAATATCACCAACATTTATTTCATGAAAATAAGCAAAGGAACTAGAATGTACAGAATGTTTCTATCTGGATCTTTTTAAGGGAAGTGGGAGTAGGACAGTGTGTGCTTATCTATTTGCTTGTATATGCATAATATTTACACTCCTTGAAGAACTCACAAGAAATTAATATCATTAATTCCTCCAGGAAAGAGAAGTAAATGACTGAAAGAACAGAAGTAGGAAGGAGTTTTCACAGTATACCCTTACACACTAAAATTTTAAACCATATGATACACTTTTTCAAAGACATTAATTTTTCAAAGGAAATATATTACTTATGAATCTAAAAATTTCCGATTTTGAATTTTAGAAACATTAGTTTGACCTATGCTTTTATCCACATTTTCTAAACATGATGGCAAACTCTGTCTCTGAACATGATGAAGAGCACACAAAATGAGAAACAAAATGTGACATTATTTTTTATTTCAAACTGACCTCCATTCATAAAACTGGCCCCTTTTACAGCTCTCACTTGTGACTAGTTATAAATCCACTCAGTCGCATCATCCCAAGTCAACATTTCCTCATCAAAATTAAATGGTTTCAAGACAAACTTTAATGCCTAGCTAAAATGCAGATATACTAATACCACAGCATTCCCTTGATCAAGAGTCTGAAAATCCATTAAAGAAGCTGGCCTAACATGTTTTTTTAGGACCTCTATGCCAGTCCATGCTTCCCCTGTAAGCTTATAATCATTTGATAATTAAGCTTTACAAACACATGATAATATAAAATTCAACCATCGAAGAGGTTTCCATTATTTATCCATTCAATGGAAATGTGTGGTAAGTAAAAGAGAGAATGAGGTAGATGTCTATATGCTGAAACGGGACAATGGAAAAACAATGAAAAAAGCAAGATATTAGACAGCAGATAAAGCATACCTTCACTCAGGTAAAGAGTTTTTAAAAGTAAAGAAAGGGTGTTACTTTATGCCTGCATAAGCAGAAAAACTTCTAAATAGTCAAAAAAACTGGTAACAGTCACTGTTAGAAAAGATATGAGTGAATGGTAGAAAAGATATGAGTGAATGGTTTAAAAAGGAAATTTAGTTTTTACTCTGTATTAACTTTAAAAATCATATATATTTAAAAATATTTTATAGATTCCAATTTCCATTAAAAATAACTGTCACCTACTTGAAGATTCTTTAAAATATTAATCATAAGAACCTTTTAGTGCCTACATAAATTAGCAAACGTCATTAACTTCACAATTTTCACTAATACATATATTCTTCATGAACCTAATGCTTCTGCTGAGTAGGAACACTTAACATTGTGAGCTGAATATCAAATGTTTTAAAAAAGATCAATATAATATGAACTAGGAGGAGGAGCCTTCCCTAAAAGTAATTCTCTAGTGAATCTTTTCTTTCCCTCAAGCAAAAGACAGTTCTCTGAAACTACCAATAATTTTTATAAGCCAGGGTGTTGGCAGACTGTTTATTTCTTCTCATTTCAGAATTAACACAAGCTCACTAAAGAAAACATTAAAACTAAAAAAAACATTGGGAAGGGATAATAGCCAGCATCTCAACATCTAAAAATAATCATTCACATTTTGGCATATTTCCTTCATGTCATGTTCTATGTATAAAGAATGGAACCATGTTTTCAAAGATAAATATATTATTATATATTATATATATCATTAATGTTATGTACATATTAACATATGTGTTTCAATTAACATATTGAAGTGCTTGTGGTAAACACATTCTTCTATCATAGCTTATGTAAACCATCTCCAAAAATTTACTTACTTAGGTTTCCATCCAAGTTATGCATGCGCATCTTTTGAATCAAATTTTACCCATATTTGAGACCATTTCCTTATTACAGATTTCCAGAAATGGCAGAGTAAAAAGATCAAACTCTTCAAAGCAGTCTTCCAGTGAAGTCATAGCAATACAGACTGCCACCAACAATGCATCAACGTTATCTATTTCACCTCACCAATACTGTATATATCTTATTATTTTTCAGCTAGCAAATTATTTCATTTTGATTTCAAGTCTACAGATTTATTTATATTTTTACTATTTATCAGGACACACCTCCACGTGAAATACAACAATCTCAGTGAAATGTCAACTGCACCCAAAACTAGAAAAAGCTTACCTGAAATGCTATGAGATAGCACAACGTAGCCAGCTCAGAGAGAGCTCGCCATTGCACTTCACTATGCTGACCCATCTTCAGAAGTAGAGAACCAGCATGCATGTAGAAATGTCCTTTTACTTCTAAGAAAGTAGTTGAGAGTTCATCATTTCCACCCACACAAGATTTCACAGACTGAAGAACACTATCAAAACTGCAATATTAAATTGTTAAACAGGTATTAAACCTATTGCATTGTGAATAATCATGGTTTCATGTGTTAATTAAAAATTAAATCAACAAAGGAATTTATTCCAAACTTCATCGTCCACATTCAAACTAATAATCCTTATTCTCTATAAATTATGAATCTAGTGTTTATTTTTATTCCACATACTTCCTATACTTCAAGCTTAACCTCTAGAAGGTCTTATTCCAGTTATTTCCAGCCCTCCAATCACAAAAAAGATACAAATCAAATGACAAGATTACAGACTATAGAGAATTTTTCATAACTGACCAAAAACTGGAAAACTATTTTCTAGTTTCTTCTTGATCACATGGTTTCGTTATTTAATTCGAAGTTGGAATTTCTCAAATTAGACACATCATTTTCAAATTATAAGTAAATAACTGATAAGATATTAAGGTTATCAATAACATAATTGCTTTTCTTACTATATAGATAACTACAGGCCTAAATTGTATTCCTCACTATTATTTGTAAATGTACTAATTAGTGCTTTTAAATCTAAATGGTACTCAGAACTTCATTTTGTAAGAAAACCAACATTTAATAGAAATGTGAAGCATGATTTCTATCTAAGTAAGTTTATAGGAGGTGAGTTCCAGGAACTCCTAGAGTTTCTCAAGACCCCTTCAGGGGATCCATGAAGTTTAAATTATTTTTATGGTACTACTAAGAAATTGTCTTGTCCACCCTCATTTGCTCATGTAACCAAAAATGTGTGCATATGTAAGTCGTACAAAAGAAAACATCCTAAATATTTTCTAAAATCATCTGAAAGTTAAAATGGTTCTGGGTGCTACCCTTACCCTACTATCTTTGGACACTAAGAAATTCTTCAAGAAAACTACCCTACCCCCTAACACCAGATGGGGAACAAGAATTACTTTTCAAACAAATGGACAGTCTAAACCAGGGACTGATAAATTATTTCTATAGGGCCACATACTAATCTGGCTGCAGACACACAGTGTCACAGCTGCTCAACTCCACCACTGTAGTATATGAGCAGCTATAGATAATACAAAACAAGAGGCACAGCTGTGTTCCAATGAAAGCGTATTTACAAAATCAGGCAGTGAGCCATATCTGGCCTACAAGCTCTAGTCAACCCCTGCTCTAAACTAACATTCTTATACAAATCCAAGTGATGTTTCTGTTCAATGAAATTTATCTTAATAAAGTGGAAGATATAGTCCTCGAAATCAAAATTTAGGAAAACAGAAAAATCGTACATTATGTTATCTTGTTTCTAAGCTAAAACATCAAGAGTTTTCTGAAATACTAGTGATGCTAACTACTTCTACTACAACACCTGACAGATGGAAGTCTATTTTGATTTTCACTCAAGATTATATTGTTTTTGAAATAAAATATGAAATAGAACATTTTCAGGATTGACTTTATTAAGCATGCCAACATTGGATACATAACTATAGTAATTTAATCAAGTCTGAATAAGTTTTCTAAAAATCAAAGTCATACAAAACCAATTATAACATCCCCACAAAAGAAATAAGATTCCAAGTGGTTTATTGTATTAACTATTACCCCTGGGTACGTTACAGAAATAGCGATACAGTAAAGATGTTTACACCAATGAACTGAATCACTACAAAAAGAAAATCTGTAATTGACTGAAGTACTCTCCTTAAGTCAACATACCTTTCCAATAATTCTCTACTTTCTTGCACATCTCTAGTGGAGAGCGTAAGAAGCATAAGGTTAGCATAAGCCAGAAGTAAGTCTTTATTGGTAGTTTGCCAATTACTTTTATCAGACTCCAAACACTGTAAAGATGCCAGATATTCCTATTTTGTAGAAAAAACACTCCATTATAAAACTTTATCAAGCATTACCAAATTAGTTTTATGCCTATAAACTTTGCCCATCCCTATACTTCTAAAACTATATTAATGTTTACACCAGCCTACGAAAACACCAAAAATATATATATTAGTTTAATTTCTCTCTAATCTACCCATCATAAAACTGAAGACATCCTAGTAAAAAGTTCATTTCACAGTTGCTATACATAAATGAAAGAAATTTAGGGCGCCTGGGTGGCTCAGTTGGTTAAGCGACTGCCTTCGGCTCAGGTCATGATCCTGGAGTCCCGGGATCGAGTCCCGCATCGGGCTCCCTGCTCGGCAGGGAGTCTGCTTTGCCCTCTGACCCTATCCCCTCTCATGTGTTCTCTCTCATTCTCTCTCTCTCAAAATAAATAAATAAAATCTTTAAAAAAAAAAAAAAAGAAATTTAAGTCTTAGAGAGCACTGCTTAAATACAAAGGGATGTATATTAATTGTCTATATAGAAGTGTAGAGACCCAAGAGTTTTTACCTACCTTAAGGGTCTGTACAACACATGAATTCCATTCTAAACTTGAACGCAGGGCTATGTTTTTCTCTGCCTCATGGCAGTGGCCCACAGCATCCTTCAATCTTTTATTTGAGCGATACAGTTCTACTAGTCGGATGTTCACATAGACATCATCAGGTCTTGCATAAAGTTCTGACTGAATCAAGTCAAAAAGCTTATTCCATCCATCTTCACCTTTGCAATCTAAAAGCTGTTCCTATTAAAAAAGCATCATTCATTTAGAGAAATACCAGTGCAAGTTTAAACACATCATGGTTCCTATGAGCACCATTCCACCGTGTCTAGCTGTAGTAAATTACCACCAGAAGTACCACCTTATATACCCCAACTCTCATAAAAGAGAGCAGCTCCCAGACCAGAAACTAAACCTCAAGAAATTTATGTGGAGAGAAACATCTAGGATTATACAGTAGCAACAGTTGCATATACACCTCACAGACTGCAAGGACTACTGCCCCACATCCCTGTACACCCCAGTCACCACCAAAAGCCTAGGCCTCCCCAGTCAATCCTCATACCAGGGTCCTTATCCCCAAATTGTTCTGCACCTCCCTAAATCTGACTCAATCCCCTACCCCCTCTGCTCCCACTTTAAAGCTTCTACTGTTTTTGCTATCTTAGAGTCTTCACCATCCAGCCTTAACTAAATGGAGTGTTATCTCGAGATAACCCCTGTTACTTCTCTGCCATGGTGGTCTTTTCTCTGCTAGCCTACATACAAGTAGAGAAGTGGGGTCAGTAAACTGCTCACCTCCAAATCATATGTCCCCACACACACCTGCTTATAATCCTGTCTTCCAAAGGACATGCTATCCAGCTTTTCCATTCATTCCTCCTCATGAGCAACTGGAATAAAACACTCCCTTCCTAACAGCCCTTGCTAGTATTAGCAATTGGAAAGATGTACAAAGATACCCAAGAGCCTGGCTACTCGGTTCGGTAATTACCTCATCTTCATGGCTTTGCTCTATACTCCAGTCTCAGCCATCCACTTAGCATTGACTTGGGTCTTCAAAATCTGTATTTTGGTCATACTACTTAGATCATTATACCGCTCTTATTCTTTCACCTCACTGTGGGCACACATGCCCTCACTGCCACATATATTTGTCTCTACCACATGGAAAGAAAGCTTCTGTCAAGGGGCGCCTGGGTGGCTCAGTCGTTAAGCGTCTGCCTTCGGCTCGGGTCATGGTCCCAGGGTCCTGGGATCGAGCCTCACATCTGGCTCCCTGCTCTGCCGGAAGCCTGCTTCTCCCTCTCCCACTCCCCCTGCTTGTGTTCCCTCTCTCCCTGTCTGTCAAATAAATAAATAAAAAATCTTAAAAAAAAAAAAAAAAGCTTCTGTCAATATACTCATATCACCAGGTTTTAATTTTCCATAGAACACATATTTTCCTTCACTGTCAAGCTAAAATGTCCTAATTCCTAAAATCCATAATTACTGTTTGCTTACTAATCCCCTCAATTAATTCCCTCTACCTTTCCTTTGAAAAACCCTACCAACTGCTTTCTCTGTGCCTATCTATACACTAACAGTTGAGCAATAGGGGGTAGGGCATTCGGGAATTTGGGGAGATCACAACCAGGCTAACTAACTTTCATAATCTCAAGTCTCCAAACTGGTAATGCCTAGAACAAAATTATATATGACCTCTATCTATATAGATTCAAATTCTCCATTCCCTGAAAAGGTTACTTCATACTCTTCATCTTTCCTCACATTTCCCACTTTCCTTCAACACTTTCAACTTATGATCACCATTCACTCTTCACTGAGAAAACTGAAGCCATCATTCCACTTTACCTTATCAGCTTGTACTCACCTTTTCACTGCTCCCTCCCCACAGCAAAGACCAAGCTCTCCATTAGTGCTGTTTCACTGCCCTCTCCTTCACCAATCTCTCTCCTTCTTTTACATCATTTCCATAAACTTACACTTGGCCTTTCTAGATCTTCAAAAAAAACCTAGACTTTACTTATAAGTTTAAAAATTTGTGGGTCACCTGGGTGGCTCAGTTGGTTGAGCATCTGACTCTTGGTTTCAGATCAGGTCAAGATCTCAAGAGTCATGAGATTGAGGCCCGTGACAGGCTCCGCGCTCAGTAGGGAGTCTGCTGGAGTCTCTCTCTCTCTCTCCCCCTCTGCCCCTACCCCCACTGGCACACTCCCGCTTTCTCTAAAATAAATATTCCAAAAAAAATTTGTAAGTAAAAGATCAACACCTTCATGGGTGCTTTTCAAAAACTCTACTCTCATATTCAAGAGAAAAAGCCCTCTCACCAATATTTCCATTCATTAAAACAAATACCAAAAAACTATTTACCTTAAGTAAGCCTTAACTTTTAGGAGAAACAGAATTACTCTACTAAACAGTTATGAGTCTCATGCATTTCAATTTCAAGAAATGGGGGCAAAATCTAATATAAGGAAGGTTTAGCTTTAGACAACAGTGTATTTTTTTTAAGTTTTTAAGTAATCTCTACACCCAACATTGGGCTCAAACTCACAACCCCAAGATCAAGAGTTGCAGGCTCCGAATGAGCCAGCTAGGCACTCCTACAGACCAGTTACTAAAGTTACTAAAGAGGGGCGCCTGGGTGGCTCAGTCGGTTAAACGACTGCCTTCGGCTCGTGTCATGCTCCCAGGGTCCTGGGATCGAGCCCCGCATCGGGATCCCTGCTCAGCGGAGAGCCTGCTTCTCCCTCCCCCTCTGTCTGCCGCTCTGCCTACTTACGCTATCTCTGTTAAATAAATAAATAAAAATCTTTTAAAATAAATAAATAAATAAAGTTACTAAAGAGGGGCGCCTAGGTGGCTCAGTTAAACGTCTGCCTTCAGCTCAGGTTATGATCCCAGAGTCCCAGGATGGAGCCCTGCATCCGGCTCCCTGCTCAGCAGGGAGTCTGCTTCTCCCTCTGCCACTCCCTCTGCTCATGCTCTCAAGCGTGCACATTCTCTCTCAAATAAATAAATAAAATCTTTAAAAATAAATAATAATAAAGTTACTAAAGAAAATCAATATCCTTCAGAAGCAGCTATTTTACAAGAAAAATAAACTCCTATCAATATATATGTTCCTTAATGTCCTTGTCATCAAATGAATTGGATTGTCAAGGCCAACAGGAAATTATGTTTGAGGCTAACACAAAGGTAAAGAAATCTATATACTTAGACCTGACATTTTAGATTAATATTTAAAACCCAGCTGCTTATTACAGAAACAAGAAAACTTGATGTTACTGGTATTTACCTCTAGGGTTTTTAAAAATATCTCAGATTTTAAAATCTGTGCACACTTGTTCATATGAGATTTATAACAGCCAAAAACAACCAAAACAGAAACAACCAAAAGGTCCATCAAAAGTAAATGGTTAAACTGTGGAAATACTACTCAGCAATAAAAGGAACAAACTACTGATACACCCAACTTGGATTGATCTCAAAGGCATTATGCTGAACGAAAAAAACCTAACATCAAAAGGCCACATATTGCATGATTCCATTTATATAACATTTTGAAATTACATAATTTTAAATATGGAGAACAAATTAGTAGTTCCCAGAGGTTAAGAATAATGGGAAGAAGGGTAGGTAGGACTATAAAAGCATGAAGGGAGATGTTTGTGATGATGGAACAGTTTTGTACTTTAACTGCAGTGGTGGTTACACCAATCTATACATGTGATAAAATGAAAAATTATACACACACATTATACCAATGTCAAATTACTGATTTTGATATTGTACTACAGTTATGCAACATATAGCCACTGGGGAAAGCTGGGTGACATATACATAGAACCTCTCTGTACAATCTTTGCAACTTCTTGTGAAAAATGTAATTACTTTAAAATAAATTTTACTGAGGTGCCTGGGTGGCTCAGTCGGTTAAATGTCTAACTTCAGCTCAGGTCATGATCTCAGGGTCCTGGGACTGAACCCTAAGTCAGGCTCCATACTTAGAAGCTGAGTCTGCTTGCCCGTCTGCCCCTCCCCCCCACTCATGCTCACTCAATCTCAAATAAAATTTAAAACAAAATAAAAAAAAATTCTTTTTTTTTTAAATTTTTTAATTCTTATATGTATATGTACACAAACATGTATAATGGGGGTGGGGGAGCCATTAAAAAACAATATACAGTTGACCCTTGAACAATATATGTTTGAAATGCAGTTCTACATTTTTGTAGAATTGTTTTCAACAAATAGAGTACTGTAAATATATCTTCTCTTCATAATTTTAACATGTTCTTTTCTCTAAGCGTAGAAATACAGTATATAATACATACAGCATACAAAACAAGTGTTAATTGACTGTTTATGTTAAGGCTTCCAGTCAACAGTAGACTATTAATGAAGTTCTGGGGAGTTAAAACTTCTATGCAGGGGCTCCTGGCGCTCAGTCCGTAGAGTATGTGACTCCTGATCTTGGGATTTTGAGTTTGAGCCCCACACTGAGTGTAGAGATTACTTAAAAAAATAAAGTCTTAAAAAAAAATTACATGAGTATTTTCAACTGCACAGGGGGTCGTGGCTCCAGCCCCCCACATCATTCAAGGGTCAACTACACACTTAAAATTCTGTTTGCTTAGAAAATTTGGAAAGACTTTCTCCAAGAGTTACTTAAGTAAACTATATTTTACTCAGTAAAAAAATAACCATTAGAATTGGTCATTGGTCAAAAATTAGCAAAAACTTCCTATTATTTTTTAGTAATTATCTATAACATACTGGAGAAACTATTATCTTTTACTTGAAAATTTCACTGTCCCCTAACACAATCCTTTCCATATTTTTTCTTAGAATGATTTTATTTTTAAGTAATCTCTACACCCAACGTGGGGCTCAAACTCACAACCTGGAGATCAAGAGTCACATGCTCTACCGACTGAGCCAGCAAGGCACCCCAATGCTTTTTTAGATAATAGTTCTTAAAAACCTGTATAATAAACCTAAATTGTCATCCTTTTCACCCAATGAAGCAAAAATTTTGTATCAGACAGAGCTCAATTTAAATCCTAACTCTAGGGGAGCCTGGGTGGCTCAGGCCATGATCCTGGGGTCTTGGGATCGAGCCCCGCGTCAGGCTCCCTGCTCTTTGGGAAGCCTGCTTCTCCCTCTCCCACTCCCCCTGCTTGTGTTCTCTCTCTTGCTGGGTCTTTCTCTGTTAAATAAATAAAATCTTAAATAAATAATAAATAAATCCATCCTAATTCTACCATCTAGCTACAAAACCGTAAAATCCCTGTATTAATCATTTCATAAGGGTAAATGTGAAACTATTTGTATAACATAAGAGTGCCTAATAAAACAGCATACGCTCAGAAAGGTTTTGAAGGAAAAAATTTTGTTCTGCCATTTCTTATAGATAAAATTGACATATAACATTGTATTATTTAAGGTATACAACATAACGATTTAAGATATGTATATACTGACATGATTTCCACAGTAAGTTTAATATCCATCACTTCATATGGTTATAAATTATTCTTTTCTTGGGGTGCCTGGGTGACTTAGCTGGTTAAGTGTCTGCCTTTGGCTCAGGTCATGATCCCAGGGTCCTGGGATCAAGCCCCATGTGAGGCTCCCTGCTCAGCAGGGAGCCTGCTTCTCCCTCTCCCCTCAGCAGGGAGTCTGCTTGTCCCTCTGCCTCTGCACCCCCCCCCCCCCCAGCTCATGTCTCAAATAAAATCTTTAAAAAAAATTTTTTTCGGGCGCCTGGGTGGCTCAGTTGGTTAAGCGACTGCCTTCGGCTCAGGTCATGATCCTGGAGTCCCTGGATAGAGTCCCGCATCGGGCTCCCTGCTCTGCAGGGAGTCTGCTTCTCCCTCCGACCCTCCCCCCTCTCATGTGCTCTCTTTCTCTCTCTCTCAAATAAATAAATAAAATCTTTAAAAAAATTAAAAATTTTTTCTTGTGATAAGAACTTTTAAGATCTACTTGCTCTCTTCACAACTTTTAAATATACAACACAGTATGGTTAACAATAGTCACTATACTATACATCATATCCCCAGAATTTATTTTATACACAGAAGTTTGTACCTTTTGACCACCTTCACCCATTTCCCACCAACTCCCAAACATACTGGTTTAAGGTTTGCTAGTGAAAAGTCATTTAAATTCCAAATATTAGAAATGGTTGTGTCTTAAGTTTTCCCCACTGTTTTTACTATGCTTTGTTCTGTTTTTACCTTTAGTTTATAAATTGCAGGACTTCCTGGGAAAAGTTTAGCTGCTCTTTCAACCCAGTATTTTGCTCTTCCATCAGTAACATCATTTTTACAAAGCAATTCTGCAATCTTCAAAACAAGATCTTTTTGTGTTGGGTTTAATTCCACTGAACGCTGAAACCAGAAAATAATAAATTAGGATTCCTAAAGGATTCCTAATTCCTAATTCCTAAATTAGGATTCCTTATTTATATTCCTCACATATAAATAAAAGTTAAAAATTTATCACTGTCCACATTAAAAACTTTTCCACATGACAACATGGTATTTCAAAGTTGTTTAAATCAAACAAAGTGTCTTGGAATTTTTGCCGATTAAATAAAAATTATGTTTTTATTAGGTAAGTGCTCCCCAAAAAGAAAGAAAACCACACTTATAAGAACAGCATTTCAAACCATGTTAGTCTTAGAATTTATAGGTGTTAATCTTTTACAAGTGCTAACTTAAGGATTAAATTACAGTGTACTTTGGGCCAAATAATTAAAGATCTATTCTAATCCATGTTGCTTAATAGTACTATCATACCAATGCTTATTTTTATGACATTCATAAAATATATTTAAATTATTTATTATATAAATTACTCTGGGCATCACGTGAGTGACAATGCAAAGGCTATATTTTAATCTTAAACAGTTTACCTTGTAACATTCAACAGCTTTGTCTGTATTTTCCTCCACCTCATGAAGAAGACCAAGAAATCTGTGAGCTTTAGGATCTCTTTCTTGCACATTAATATATGCAGATATGTATCTGTTTAAAAATAATAATACAAAAATAATCTTTAAATTATCACATTCAGAACTGTATTTAATCCCAACCTGAAGAGTACATCTTAAACCAAAGCAACCACTAAACTAATGCATATTGTTATTCTAAGTATTGACTACCACTAAATTAGAATATGCAGAAAGCTCAAAAGCATCCATAAAAAGAATAAACACATACATACAAAATTGACAATATACTTATTTTACCATTAAATACTACACTTACCAAATGTTTTTTCTAATGCTACCGATACATAAGAAATGAACGCACAAATTACTTTTTCCTGATTATATTTTGATAAAGCACTACGATTTTACATAGAAATTAAAAAAAGATTATAGTAAATATTTACCTTTTTTTATTGTACTAGTCACCTTTTAAACAAGAAAATAATATTTAATAGTAGTACTGTTCCCAGCTAAAACAGAGCAGAGGAAAAATTACTAAAAAACTAACAAATGTAGGTAATTTCCACTTCTTATTCAAATTAACAGATAGAAAATAAGCATCTCCTAGGCTCAATAAAGATTATAAATAAATATGTAAATATATATTTTAACCAAAGACCAAAACTGGAAGAAAAGGGGTCATATTAAAAAGGAACAAGGTTGTTGGGGCACCTGGGTGGCGGAGATGGTTAAGCTTCTGCCTTCGACTCAGGTCATGATCCCAGAGTCCTGGGATCGAGCCCAGCATCGGGCTCCTGGCTCGACGGGGAGCCTGTTTCTCCCTCTCCCTCTGCCTCTCTCCCTGCTCATGCTCTATCTCTGTGTCTCAAATGAATAAATAAAAATCTTAAAAAAAAAAAAAAGGAACAAGATTGACAGCCCCATTGCTGCTAGTTAAATAGTTAAAAAAAGGTGTTACCATTTCCTTACATATCAGCAGTTCCATCTTCCCATAAATGCCTTTAACCTACCTGCCTGCCTGCCTGCCTTCTTCCCTCCTAATTTCCTACTTTAAGCCACGTTAAATCAGGAAATCAGATCACCAACCTTCTTGGCCTTAGAGGTGAGACAAAGCCTCAGAGTGTTACCTATTGAGTCAATTGAAGATCTTTTACACAAGCTATTCTCCTGCCCAGAAATCACAGTTTAATTTTGTATTCATTGGTATTTTTCCAGCTGATTAAAGTACCAGATATCTAACCAGGAAAAAATTAAAAATAAGCATGGTTCTCTTTTATTCCTTTGAAGTGTTTTAAACCAAATGATTTCTTGCCCTAAGTATAAACAAGCAGCAGGCAGGCAGAAAATACTCATTCTAGGCTCAACCTCCATGGAATTGAGGCTAGTCCTTTATATCAGTCTGAAGTGATATAATACCTTATTTCCAGGACATACTTAGGAAGAACTGCTTTTAAAAAACATAGTATTTTCTCACCCATTTCAAGTAAGAATATGGGGGGGGGGAAATGACTTTAGAAAACTAAAGCATGTTTACAGTTTGGTACTTACTTTTTAGCAAGATCATATTCTTTAACTTCATAGTATAGCTTTGCAAAATAGAATCCTTTCATTGACTTCTAAAAAAAAAAAAATTAAGGGTTCTTTTAACTTTTCATATTTTGAATTCTGTAAAGTTTTCACAGAACTAAAAATTTGCCCTAATAAGGTATTAACATACTTGATTTTTGTTCACCTAAAAGGGAGGAAAAAAACTGCCTGCAGACATGCATGTATGTTGCAAAAGTCATGATTCCATGTTTTATAATTCTCATCATAAAACTAAAAATAAATTTAAGAACAGCAAGACAACATCAAAAATTAAAAATTTATATCAGCAGATCATGACAGACTACGAACTCTGAGAAAGAAACTGAGGGTTTTAGAGGGGAGGGGGGTGGGGGGATGGGTTAGCCCGGTGATGGGTATTAAGCAGAGCATGTACTGCATGAAGCACTGGGTGCTCTATGCAAACAATGAATCATGGAACACTGTATCAGAGACTAATGATGTAATGTATGGTGACTAACATAATAAAATAAAATTAATTAAAAAAAAATTTAGGGGGCGCCTGCGTGGCTCAGTTGGTTAAGCGACTGCCTTCGGCTCAGGTCATGATCCTGGAGTCCCGGGATCGAGTCCCGCGTCGGGCTCCCTGCTCGGCGGGGAGCCTGCTTCTCCCTCTGGCCCTCCCCCCTCTCATGTACTCTCTCTCTCATTCTCGCTCTCTCAAATAAATAAATCTTAAAAAAAAATAATAATTAAAAAAAAAATTTAGGGGCGCCTGGGTGGCTCAGTCAGTTAAGCGTCTGCCTTTGGCTCAGGTCATGATCTCAGGGTCCTGAGACTGAGCCTGCTCAGCGGGAAGCCTGCTTCTCCCTCTCCCACCCCCCCGCTTGTGTTCCCTCTCTCGCTGTCAAATAAATAAAATCTTTAAAAAAAAAAATTTTTTTTATCAGCGGCACGCCTGGGTGGCTCAGTCAGTTAAGCGTCTGCCTTCGGCTCAGGTCATGATCTAAGGATCCCGGGATCAAGTCCCGTGTCGGACTCCCTACTCAGCAGGTAGCCTGCTTCTCCCTCACCCTCTGCCCTGCTCATGCTCTCTCTCTCTCTAATAAATAAAATCTTACAAAAAAAAAAAAAAAGAATTTATATCAGCACAAAAGCTGAAAAAACACATGGTGCCACTCTCTCATTTTACAGATAACTAAACAGACAGAAACCTGCTTTCTTAGGGGAGGTGAGGTATACTAAAAACTTCTCTTGCCATATTCAAGTCTTTATGGGCAAGTACTTCCAACCCATTAAAGCATGGGGGACTCTCTGGTCCAGGTACTATTTGCTGTTCTCTCTACAGATCAGTATTTTACACTCAAGGAATTAAAAAGGCAGAAATAAAAGTTGAATTCTTCCAGTAATAAACCAAGTTTACACCCTGGCCTTTTATTTCTGTGAGTTCCAAAGTTTAAGATCCTGGGACACACCAGATGTTATACATACATGATAAGAGTACACAGCCATCAAACATCTAATTTTTGAAAACTATAACAAGGACACAAAAAAAAAACATATTAAGTGAAAAAAGAAGTCTACAAAGCAGTATGTTTTCATTTATTATTTCTAAAAAAATGCAGATTTAGGATTTGCTCATTGTGCCTACAATAGGCACTGGGAAACGAGTAGTACACACAAAAAAATCTGTCTTCAAGAAGCCTGCACAGAGGAGCAGAAAAGAGTGCTATTTTATAGTATTTCATCTATTATTTACAGTACACCACATTTTAACAAAGCTAAAATCAGTATTCATCTCACAAATCAGAGGAATCCTAACATTGTTGCCTGTTTAGTTGGCAGAGTTTCTTCTTTCTTAGCTGGTAATGGTGGTAGTGCACAGACAATGGCATCATGTTTTATAAAATAAGAGAGTTGTCAGGAAAGGTCTTACTACTAAGGGGACATTTGATCAGAAACCTAATAAGGTGAAGAAGTGATTATCTAGGGTAGACTAGACAGCAGATGGACTATAATAATTTAATCCCCATTGTTAGTGTTTCAATTTTTCCTTTTTAATCAAACCTACAGAAAATACTCTTAATCACACTCATCTTAAAATACTCTTTCTCATGACTTCAGAGATAACTATGCTCCCTAGTTCAACTTCTACCTTAGTGGCCACTCCTTCTCAGGCTCTTCCTCACACTGAATTCCCCAGGAGTCAGTTCTAATTCCTCTTCTCTTTCAGGAGATCTCCTCTCTGACAAATACTGAATCTCATGTACGACTACTGACAGTATTTTGACTCTCAAATACGTATTTTTGGCTCTCATTTTTCCTATGCTCTAAACTTATGTGCAAAATATCATCACCAAAATCTGTCAGTACTACCTTCTACATTACCTCAGTCCACCCATTTTTCTACATCTCTGTTCCTATTACCAAAGTCCAAGCCTGCTATGATCTCCCTCCCTTCTGAAAAGGCTAATTCCTTCCTGTTTCCCTCTATATATTTTTCTTCCAGCTAATTTATTCACCAAAGGTGTAGCATTTCAAAAATAACACAAACCATGTTATGCCTTTGCTTAAAATTTAAAATCCTTCCATGGCTTCCATTATGTGTTGAAAGACCCAATTTTCCCACCAAAGACTAGCATGACATGGCACCTGCCTAGCTCTCCAACTGTACTTCATCTGGCCCCTGCCTGCTATGGTTTAGCCAGTGACTAAAACCAGAATGCATTTCTCCAACTGGGGTAGTCCCAAGGAATCTGTTTTAAACAAAGGCCAACAGCTGGTATTGATATGATATTTCTATCCAGCGCTTTCAATGTCAGAGTGAGAAATTCAATGAATGTATGTAAATGAAAGAGAAACTATGGTTCCCTTAAACAAATGCCTCATCACCTAGAGACACACGTGAATGAGCAAACAAGATTATCACTATCCTAGTGAAACCACAACTAAGGGGCAATCAGTTTGAGAGAATCACCTGACCAAAACAAAACAAAACAACCCTTACTGAGCAAGACTCTAGTCTGGCACAGTGAAACAGTTAAGTGTAGAATAAGTGGAAGGCTCCCCATGCCCCTCACCTCCTCTCACTCCCCTCTACACCTTGGGGAGGCAGGGCTGGGTCCAGTATATCTGTTAAAAACATAACAGAGGTATTCTAAGTGAGTAAAGAGAGAAAACTCCAGTGAAGCAAAAGGGGGGAAAAATCTATGTTTTCAGTAGGAATACAGACCCAGAAAAAGTGGGGTCTCCCACTCCTTCTGATATTTTTAAGTTTTGAGCAGATGCCAGAAAGTTACCATACTGACTTTGGGCAGTCAAGTCCTCAGAAACCTCACTTTTTGGTTCTTGATGTCCCTTCATCCTATCTTTGTGAAGCAAAATTCATCTATCACTGAATTTGTTCACGCACTAATAGAGCTAGGTTTACTTTTTATCCAGTTATGGGGGGTGGGGAAGGAGAGCAGGAGCACACACGGAGGAGGAGCAGAGGGAGAGACTCTAAAGCAGACTCCCTGCTGAGCACAGAACTCCATGCGGGGTTCGATCCCAGGACCCATGAGATTGTAACACCAGAGGCGAAACCAAGAGTCAGATGCCCAACCACCTGCACCACCCAGGCACCGCTGAGGGCTTTCTGCAGCTTCCCCAAATTGTCACTTATCTGTGTTTGTGAGATAAAGCTTCAATTTTTATGCAGTAAAAACTATCTTTACTGTTCATTTCTTTTTTCGGATTATATGGTAAAAAAAGGTCTTTTTCATTTGAGATGAATACTCATCTATATTTTCTTTCAGATTCTCTAAAATTACCTTTTAAGTATGAAACTTATTTTGGTAAATATTGTAGGCGAGAGCCCTATTTTTAAAAATAAATCATTAAACCAAAAAAATCATTAAACAAATGTCAACTGTTCAAGCAACATCTACTGAATAATCCATATTTCCTCCATTGCTTTGGAATGTCACTTTGCAATGCCACATAAATCTATGTTATGGCATCTTAACTTAAAACCCCTTTCTCCTACACTTCTTACTCCTCACCAAAGAAGGTGTTAAATAAGCAGATATGTTTTAAGTCATAAAAGTCTGTATGAAGATTAAAAAATTTAATTTAAAATTATAGAAAAGTTGGGGCACCTGAGTGGCTCAGTTGTTAAGCAGCTGCCTTCAGCTCAGGTCATGATCCCAGGGTCCTGGGATCAAGTCCCCTATCAGGCTCCCTGCTCTGCGGGGAGCCTGCTTCTCCCTCTCCCTCTGCCTGCTGCTCCCCTTGCTTGTGTGCTCTTTCTCTCTGTCAAATTAATAAATAAAATCTTTAAAAAATAAAATAAAATTATAGAAAAGTTGGGGCGCCTGGGTGGCTCAGTTGTTAAGCAGCTGCCTTTGGCTCAGGTCATGATCCCAGGGTCCTGGGATCAAGCTCCACACTGGGCTTCCTGCTCAGCAGGGAATCTGCTTCACCCTCTCCCACTCCCCCTGCTTGTGTTCCCTCTCTCGCTGTGTCTCTCTCTATCATATAAATAAATAAAATCTTTAAAAAAATAAAATTATAGAAAAGCATAAAGTTGACAAGACACACACACACACACACACACACACAAATCTGTTTGTGTATCACACTATTTCCTCTCTTAAGGAACCAATACTGCTAAATAATTTTCACAAGTCCTGACTGACAAAGTGAGGGAAGAAATAGGGCAATGATGGGACATGGATGTGGATAGTTATTCAGGCCAAACAAGAGCATGACTGTGTTTTTAGGCTAAGGAAAAACCGCCAGTTGAGGACAATCTGAAAGAAAAGGGGGGAAATAAGGGCTCAGGAAACTGAAAGGGATGAGAACAAGAAAAGATGTCAGGCAGGTACCTTGAAAAGGAAATATACAGATGACAGAAGAATGAATAGGGCCTGGTGGTTCACTGCCAACAGTCTAAGCTTACCAATGAAGAAGTGAGGTAGTTTGTTGAGTAAACATATGAAGAACTTCACGTGGACAGTGAAGTTCTAAAACAGCGACTGAAGTGATCAAGGACAGGCGCATGGCCCACAAATAAATGCTCACATATATGGTCACGTAATCTCCAACAAGGGTGCTAACAATACTCAATGGAGAAAAGACAGTTTACAACAAATGGTGCTGTGAAACCTGGACATCCACATGCAAAAGAGTAAACCTGGACCCTTACTTTATACCATCTGCAAAACTTAACCCCAAATGAATTAAAGACCTAAAACTAAGATCCAAAACTATAAAACTCCTAGAAGAAAACAGGGGAAAAGCTGTATGACATTTAATTAAGCAATGGATTTCTTGGGATTGACACCAAACACATGGGAAACAAAAGTAAAAATAGACAAAAAGGAGTACATCAAACTTAAAAACTTTTGTGTATCAAAGGACACAATCAACAGGATAAAAAGTCAACATACAGAATGGGAGAAAATATGTGCAAACCATACAGCTGATAAAGGATTAATATCTAGGATATATATATATTAAAAAAAAAATTCCTACAACTCAATAACAAAAAATCAAATAACCGAACTAGAAAATAAGCAAGACTTTATAATAGACGTTACTCCAAAAATGATGTATGAATGTCCTAAAAACACATAAAAAGATGCTCAGCATCACCAATCAGGGAAATGGAAATCAAAATCACCATGGGATACCACTTTATATCCATTAGAATGGCTACTATACAAAAAGAAAAAAAAGTGAAAACAAGTGGTGGTGGTGATATGGAAAAGTTGGAACCCTTGTGTATTGTTAGTAGAAATGTAAAATGGTGCAATTATTATGGAAACAATGTGGTTCATGACAAAATTAAAATTTAAACTACCGTATGATCCAGCAATCCAACTTCTGGGTATATAACCAAAAGAAGTGAAAGCAAGGTCTTGAAAAGAAATCTGCATACTCACATTCATAATAGCACTATGCACAACAGCCAAGGGTTGTAAGCAACCCTTGTCCCTCAAAGAATGAATGAATAAAATGTAGTATATACAATACAAACAAGAAAATGTTATTCAGCCTTAAAAAGGAAATTCTATGACAAACTACAACAGGGATGAACTTTGACAACATTATACTAAGTGAAGTAATCAGTCAGAAAAACAAAAACTTCATATGAACTTTAGATACGAGGTATCTAAAGTAGTAAATTCATAGAAACTAAGTCAAATGGAGGTGGCTAGGGGAAGGGAAAAACGGTTTAAGTTGTTCAATGGGTGCAGAGCTTCAGTTTGGCAAGATGGAAAAATTCCACAGCTCAACTGCACAATAATGTGTACTAACACTAATGAACTGCACAATTAAAAATGGTTAAGATGGCAAATTGTATATATTTTTTGCCACAATTTATGGGGGGTGGGGCAAGGGACAGGCAAATGGACTGCAGAATACCGAAGACCCAGGTGAAGTTGGAAATCTGAGATTTAAAGTGACACCAATCTAGAAAAGCAATTTAGAAGTGCAAAGATAAAACCAATCACCCAAAAAGAGCTTTAGAAGCAGTATTTTAGTTTTTATATGACAAAAGCTAATAGGAAAAGACTTAACTAGATAAAAGAATAACTATTTAAATAGTCATATCACAATAAAAAAAAGAAAAACACTAAAATTGACTCTAGACATCCAGCTTCCAGTTTGGCATGTAAGGAGTTTAGAAGTAGCCACTCTGTCCTAACAAAAAGTAAAAATTTGAACAAACTAAAAAAACAAAATACAACTCATTTTAGATCCATAAGAGAAGTTAAGGTCACTAACTGCCCCTCAAAATTGGAGACAAATACAGAGAATCAAACCTCACCACAGGAGAAACCTCCACAGGAGCCAGTGCCAAGGTAGGAAAACCTAAACTGTAATTGACAATTGTTGGAAACTCAGGGTGGACAAGTCTGAGATAAAAACCCCATCACATTACTCAAATTCTACCAAGTACATCATGCCCAGCTGTAAGAAAAAAAAATGACAAGGCTACTAAAAGGCAAAAAACAGTTTAAAGAGAGAGAGCAAGAAGCACCTGTGTGGCTCAGTCAGTTAAGCGTCCAACTCTTGATTTCGGCTCAGGTCATGATCTCAAGGTCATGGGATTGAGCCCTGCATCTCACTCCACGCTCGGTGGGGAGTCTACTTCTCCTCCCTCTCTCTCCCTCTAACCCTCGCCCTCCTCGCACGTGCGCTCTCTCTAAAATAAATAAATCTTTAAAAATAAAAATTAAAAAACAGAGCAAGCATCAGAATGAGACTCAGATATGCAAGAGATGCTGGAATTACCAGACTGAGAATTAAAATAACTATGATTAATACACTAAGGACTCCAATGGATAAAGTAGAACAAATGAGCAAGGTAAGCAGAGAGAGAAAAATTGTAAGCACAAAAAGAAATGCTAGAGATCAAAAACATTAGCATAGAAATGAAGAAAAGCCTTTGATGGACTTACTAATAACCTGAACATGGCTGAGCTAAGTATCTCCAAACTTGAGGCTCTCTCCAAAAAAATCTACAAAACTGAAAAGCAAAGAGAAAAAAAGATAAAGACAAACAAAATATCCAAGAATTGTGGAACAACTACAAAAGGATAATATCCATGAAATAAGACTACAGGAAAGAGAAAAGATAAAAGAACAGAAGAAATATCTGAAACAATAATTACTATGGAATTCCCCCAACTTAATGTTACACAAAAAAACCCATAAATCCAGAAAGTTCAGACCCAGCATGCTCAGAGAACATCAAGCAGAATAAATGCCAATAATAATAGTAATAAAACCTATGCATATCATATTCAAACTACTGAAAATAAGAGACAAATGACATTTAAGCTAGAGAAGACCTCACCTATGAAAGGAGCAAAAGTAAGAATCACATTTAACTTCTCAAAAACCATACAAGGAAGAAAAGAGTGGAGTGAAATATTTCAAGTTGAGAGAAAAAACAACCAACCTAGAGTTCAGTACTCCATGAAATTATTCTTCTTAAGAAATGGAAGAAATATTTCCTCACACAAAATTGAAGGAATGTTACCAGTACATCAGCCTTACAAAAGATGTTGATAACAGTTATTTAGAGAAAAAAAAAAATGATACAGCTGAGAAATTCACATCTACATTAAAAAAAACAGGAAAAGTGAAGATAAAATAAAAACTTCTATTTTTCTTTTTTTAATTGATCTAACGTATACCAGTTGTTCAAAACAATACCAAAATGTATTTTCATTATGTAGGAGAAATGTATATAAAATTTGTTTGTGTTTACATATATGCTCACGTATTTTATATAAAAGTAAAATATATGATGGCAATGACACAAAGAAAAGGAAAATTTAAGATTATTTTGTTATTATGAGGTACTCACATTACCCATGAAGTAATGCAGTGTTATTTGAAAGTAGACTTGGATTAGTTGTAAATGTATATTGCAAACTCTAAGGCAACTACCAAACAAGTAAAAAAAAGTTTAACTGACATGCTAAAAAAAGGAGCAAAATTGGGAGTCACAGAAAATGCTAAGTGAAAACAACAGAAGGCAGATTAAGAAAGGAAGACAAAAAAACAGGAACAAAGAACAAGGACAACAAATAGAAAATAGCAATAAATATGATAGCTCTTAACACAACCATATCAATATTAACTAGAATGTCAACGGTCTAAGTCTACTAAGAGAAAGATAATTTTTAATCCACTCTGACAATGTCTAAGATTCAACTATATGTTGTCTACAAGAAATCCCAATTAAATATAAAAACCCATATAGATTAAAGGTAAATGGCTGGAAAAAAACAAAACACTAATTCAAAAAGATATAAGCACCACCATGTTCACTGCAGCATTAACTTACAATTGCCAAGACATGAAAACAACCTAAGTGTCCACTGACAGATGAATAAAGAAAATGTGGTACATATATACAATGGAATATATTCTAACCATAAAAAAATGAAATCTTGCCATTTGCAATAATATGAATGGATTTCAAGGGCATTATGCTAAGTGAAATAAATCAGAAAATGACAAATACAGTATGATTTCACTTATATATGTGGAATTTCAAAAAACAAAACAAAGACTCAAGATCATAGGTACAGAGAACAGACTGGTGGTTGCCAGAGTTGGCAGGGTGGGCAAAATGGGTTAAGGGAGTCAAAATGTACAAACTTCCAGTTACAAAATAAATGAGCCAAAGGGGATATAATATACAGCATGGTGAACATAGTTAATAACACTGTATTGCTTATTTGAAATTTACTAACAGAGTAAATCTTTAAAGTTCTCATCACAAGAAAAAAATTCTGTGACTATATACACTGACAGATGCTAACTACACTTATTGTGGTGACCATTTCACTATATGAATATCGAATTGTTATGCTGTATGCCTGAAACTAATACAATAAATACATAAACAAGTAAAAGTAAGTGGTCTGAAAAAGATACACCAATCTAACATTAATCAAAAGAAAGCAAGAGTAGCTATACTGATTCTAAACAGAAGACTTCAGGGCAAAATTATCCAGGATCAAGAGGAAGCATTACATTTTGATAAGGTCAATTCTCCTACAAGACAAAGAAGTTCTTAACATGGTATGTCCTTAAACACAGTAAAATATGTAAGGCAAAAACTGACAGAACTGCGAGGAGAAATAGATGAATCCACTTTTACATATAGTTGAGCTATTTCACTTTTCCTCTATCAGAAATAGATACAGCAGGAAGAATCAGTAAGGATAATAAATGAACTAAACAATATCATCTACCAACTGGACATAATTGACATCTATAGAATACACATCCAACGACAGAATACATATTCTTCTCAAGCTCACATCATTCACCAAAACATTATGGGCCATGAAACACACCTGAACAGATTTAAAAGAATAGAAATCCTACAATGTGTGTTTTCAAACCACAATAGAGTAACAGAAAGGTAGCTGAATAATGCCAAAATACTAAGAAATTAAGCAACAAACTACTAAATAATACATGGCTCCAAGAAGATATCTCAAGAGAAATTTTTTAATATTTTGAACTAAATAAAAAAACGTATCAAAATTTGTGGGATACAGCAAAAACATCACTCAGAGACTTTTCCTTCTTTTAAACATAGTACAGCCCCCTCAGTGCTCACAGCACCCCAGTGAGGAAGGTGGGCAATGGTTCGGGGCTGCATGCTCCTCTAGCACAGGTATACTATGAGAAGCCCACAGAGAAGGGCCTGCCATCAATCCATTATCATGCACTAGAGATATATTAATATATATACTAGATAAGATCTAGAATTAATTATCTAAGCCTCCACCTTAGGAAACTATTAAAAAAGCAAACAAAATAGGCAAAAAGAAAGTAAAAATTAAAAAATAACATGAAACACAATTAAGAAATAAAACCAACAAAACCAACGGCTGATTTTTTGAAAATATCAATAAAAATCAATAAACATCTCATCAAGGTAACTTAAGAAAAAAGAGAACACAAATTACTTAATACCAGAAATAAAAGAAGGGTGACACCTGAGTGGCTTAGTCAGTTAAATGCCTGCCTTCAGCTCAGGTCACTATCCCAAGGTCCTGGGATGGAGCCTTGCATCGGGCTCCTTGATCAGGAGGGAGCCTGCTTCTCCCTCTGCCTGCCACTCCTCCTGCTTGTGCTCTCTCACGCACACTCTCTCTGCCAAATAAATAATCTTAAAAAAAAAAAAACTCAGACAAGAAATAGATTACCTAAATAGGCATATATCTGTTAAAGAAACTGAATAAATAATCATCTTCCAAAACAAAAAGCACCAGGTTCACTGGTGAAGTCTACCAAACATTTAATAAAAAAGATTATACCAATTCTCCACAATCCTTCAGAAAATAAAAACAAAGAAAGTAACTCTTAATTCATCTTATGAGACCAGCATTACCTTAATACCAAAACCAGAGAAAAACATTACAAGGAACTACAGACCAGCATCACTCACAATCCATAGCTACAAAAGAATATTAGCAAACCAAGTCCAACAATGTATAAAAACAATTATATGCCACAACCAAGTGCGATTTATCCCAGGTATGCAAGGCTGGTTCAACTTTCAAAAATCAATTAATGTAATCCATCACATCAACAAGCTACAGGAAAAAAAAAATCTCATGATCACATCAATACATGCAGAAAAACATTTGACAAAACTCCACACCCATTTCCAATAAAAAACAAAAAACAACAACGCTCAGTACATCAGGAACAGAGGCAAATTCCTCAACTTAATAAAGAATATCTACAAAAACGAACATCATACTTAATGGTAAGGAACTCAACGTTTTCTCGCTGAGATCAGGAACAAGGCAAGGATGTCCCCTCTCACCACTCCTTCACATCATCATACTAGAAGACCTAATTAATACAGAAACACAAGAAAAGAAAAGATACACAGGTTGGAAAGGAAAAAATAAAATTATATTTGCAGACAACATGACTGTCCACAAAGAAAATCCAAAACAACTGATGAAAAAATCCTGGAAATAATAACTTTGAAGGATACAAGCATAATACAAAAAAGTCACTTTCCTATATACCATCAATGAACAAGAGGAATTTGAAATATAAAACACAAAACCATTTTACATTAGCACCCCCAAAAACGAAATGCAGGTGATCCTTGAACAATGTGGGAGTTGGGGTGCCAACCTTCTGCACAGCTGAAAATCCATACATAACTTTTGACTCCCTCAAAAACTTAACTACTAAAAGCCTGCTACTGATTAAAACCCTTACCAAAATCATAAGGCAATTAACACATAGTCTGTACGTGATATTATACGTTGCATTCTTAAATAAAACTAGAGAAAAAAACATTAAGAAAATCATAAGGAAGGAAAAAAAATCGCAAGGAAGAGAAAATACATAATACTACATTGTATTTATCAAAAAAAAAATCACAGAGAGGTGGCCACGTGCAGTTTAAACCATGTTGTTCATGGATCAACTGTAGTTATAAATCTAACAAAATATGTGTAAGATCAATAAGAGAATAACTACAAAACTCTGATGAACGAAATCAAAGAACTAAATAACTGGAGACATTCCATGTTCATGGACAGGAAGATTTGATCTTAACAAGATGTCAGTTTTTCACAACTTCATCTATAGATTCAATGCGATCCCAATCAAAATCCCAAGAAGCTATTTTGTGGATATCAACAAAGCGATTCTAAAGTTTATATACAGAGGCAAAAAACCCAGAGTTGCACAATATTGAAGAAAAAAATCAGAAGGACTGACACTACCTGACTTCAATACTTACCGTAAAACTAGACTAATCAAAAGAATGTGGTATTAGGTGGTCCCTTCCAAAGAGCTGATAATGTAGCAGAAGTGGAGCAGAAGAAGCACACCTTCCACAAGTTCACATACCGTGGCATGGACCTCAACCAGCTGCTGGACGTGTCCTAGGAGCAGTTGATGCAGCTGTACAGCGCCTGGCAGCAGTGGAGGCTCAACCGGGGTTTGTGGAAGAAACAATGCTCACTGCTGAAGCACTTGTGCAAGGCCAAGGAGGAGGCTCCCCTGATGGAAAAGCCCAATGTGGTTAAGATGCACCCATGGGACACAATCATCCTGCCTGAGATGGTGGACAGCATGGTGGGTGTCTACAATGGCAAGACCTTCGAACAGGAGGAAACCAAGCCCAAGATGATTGCCCACTATCTGGGTGAGTTCTCCATTACCTACAAGGCTGTGAAGCACAGCAGGCCTGGTACTGGAGCCACCCACTCCTCTACTTCATCCCTCTTAAGTAGCCTGTTCAGCCAATAAAGGCACAGACTTTTCAAAAAAAAAAGACAATGTGTATTAGCAAAAATATAAACAAAATGGGACAGAATAGACAGCTCAGAAATAGACCCAAATAAGTACAGTTAACTGATTTCTGACAAAAGAGCAAAGACAATATAATGGAGGCAAAACAGTCTTTCAATAAAGGGTGTTGGAACAATTGACATCCACAGGCAAAACCATAATAAAATAACAATAACCACAGACCTCATACCCTTTACAAAATTTAACTCAAAATGAATCACAAACCTAAATGGAAACATAAAACTATAAAATTTCTAGAAGATAATGGGAGAAAATCTAAATGACCTCAGGTTTGGTGATGACTTTTTAATATACAACACCAAAGGCACAATCCATGAAAGAACTAATATGCTGTATTTCATTAAAATTAATTCATTAAAATTAAAAATTTCTGTTCTGGAAAAAAGTTTGTTCTGCAAGACACTGTCAAGAGAATGAAGACAAGCCACAGAATGGAAAAAATATTTGCAAGAGATACATCTGAGAAAGGACTATTACCCAAAACACACTAATAATAAAATGAGATTTAAAAAGGAATCAGTGATCTGGACACATCACCAAAAAATATATACAGACAGCAAATAAGTATATAAAAAGATCCACATCAATTTGTTTAAGTGCAAATTAAAATGAGACACCATTACATATGTATCCGAAAAGCCAATATCCAGAACACTTAAATCACCAAATGATGGCAAGGCTGTGGTGCTAAAGGAACTCTCATTCATCGCTGGTAGAAGTGCAAAATGGTACAGACACTGTGGAAGACAGTTTGGCAGTTTCTTACAAAACTAAACACACACACACACCCCCCAAAAACTCAAAAACCTAAACATATGATCTAGCAATAGTGCTCCTTGGTATTTCCTCAGAGGAGCTGAGAACTTAAGCCACCCAAAATCCTGCACACAAATGTTTTATAGTCAAATCTTCGAAGCGACCAAAATGTTCTTCAGTAGGTGAATGGATAAATAAACTGTGGTATATGCAGACAGTAGAATATTACTCAGCACTTTAAAACAAATGAGCTATCAAGCCATGAAGAGACATGGAGGAGACTTAGGTGCATATTACTGAATGGAAAAAGCCAATCTGAAAAGGCTACATACTGTATGATTCCAACTATATGATATTCTGGAAAAGGTAAAATCATGAGGATACTAAAAAGATTAGTGGTTGTCAGGGACTAGGGGGAAGGATGAATAAGCAGAGCACAGAGGATTTTTAGTGCAATAAAACTACTCTGTGTGACACAATAATGGTAGATACATACCATTATACATTTGTCAAAACGCACAGATTATACAACACCATGAGTGAACCCTAAGGTAAACTACGTACTTTGGGTGACAAGGATATGTCAAAACAGGTTCAACTGTAACAAGTATACCACTCTGTGGGAAATACTGATAATGGGTGCGGCCAAGCACTGTGTGCAGGCAGGGAGTATGTGGGGAATATCTGTACCTTCTGCGCAATATTGCTGTGAACCTGTAACTGCTCTAAAAAATAATTTTAAGGGGCACCTAGGTGGCTCGGTTAAGCATCTGCCTTCCACTCAGGCCATGATTCTGGAGTCCTGGATTGAGCCCCATGTCAGGTTCTGTGCTCTGCGTGGAGCCTGCTTCTCCCTCTGCCCCTCCACACTCATGCTCTCTTTCTCTCACTCTCTCTCAAATAAAATAAAATCTTAAAAACAAAAAATTGTTTTAAAAAATTTAACTCTAATTCTCAACAAAGTATCCTCATCAAAATGAATCCAACAGCATATTAAAAGTATTATACACCCAATATATGGCCAACTGGGATTTATCCCAGGAATGCAAGATGGTTCAATTAAAAAAAAAAAATTGAGAATACATTTTAACAGAAAAAAAATGATCATTTCAACTGCTGCCAAAAGAAAAATTTCACAATATTCAACATCTGTTCATAAAAACTCTCAGAAAACAAGAATACAAGAATTCTCTCAGAAAACTAAGTATAACTTCAATATGATAAAGGCCATAAATGAAAAGCTCACAGCTAACATCATACTCAATGGTAATTTTAAGGCTTTCCCCCTAAGATTAGGAACAGCTTTTACCACTTCTATTCAACATTGTATTAGAAGTTCTTGTCAGAGCAATTTGAGAAGAAAGAGAGATAAGCTTCCAAATTTCAAACAAAAGGAAGATGTAAAACTATCTCCCTTCACAGATGACATGATCCTAGATAGAGAAAATCCCAAAGAATCCATAAAAAAACCACTAGAGCTAAGAAACTAATTCAGTAACATTGCAAGGTACAAGATCACCACACAAAAGTCAGTTGTGATTCTATGCACCAACAATGAACAATCCAAAAAAGGAATTAAGAAAGCAATTCCACTTATAATAGCATCTAAAACAGTAAAATACCTGGGTGACAAATTTAACCAAGGAGATGAAAGACTGTGCACTGAAAATTACAAAACATTGCTGAAACAAATTAAAGTCTTAAACAAGTGAGAAGATGTGTTGAGGGATAGAATGACCTAACACAGTCAAGATGACTCTACTACCCAAAGCAATCTATAAATTCAACACAATCCCAATAAAAATTCCAACAGCCTTTTCTGCAGAAATGGAAAAGCCAATCCTCAAAATTCATATGGAACTGCATGGATACCCAAACAGACTAACACTCTTGAAAATGACAAAGTTGGAGGACTCACCACTTTCCAATTTCAAAACTTACTACAAAGATAAAGCAATCAAAACAGTGATCCTAACATTAAAGACAAACATATAGTCTAAAGGAACAGAACTGAGAGTTCAGAAATAAACCCATACATCTATAGCCAATGGATTTCTGGCAATTCAATGGGAAAAGAACATTCAATGGGAAAAGTTTTTTCAATAGATGGTGATGGCACAACTGATTTTCCACATGCAAAAGAATGAAACTGGAACTGTTCCCCCCACCATATGCAAAAATTAACTCAAAATGTGTCAACAACTTAAACATAAAAGCCACAAAAATTTCAGAAGAAAACCCTGGGATAAGTCTTCATGACCTTGGATTTAATAATGTATTCTAAGACATGACACCAAAAAGCATAAGAAACAAACAAAAGAGGTAAAATGAAATTCATCAAAATTAAAAACTTCTGTGCATCAAATTACATTTTAAAGAAAGCAAAAAGGCAACATATAGAATAAGAGAAAATATTTGAAAATTATATCCAATATATAATTTCTGCAACTCAAGAAGAAAACAAATATTCTATTACTAGCCCAAGGCAGATGCTTGGGTGGCTCAGTCGGCTAAGCGTTTGTCTGCCTTTGGCCCAGGTCGTGATCTCAGGGTCCTGGGATCGAGGCCTTCACTGGGCTCCCTGCTCAGCAGTGAGTCTATTTCTCCCTCTCCCTCTGCCCCTGCTTGTCCTCACACACGCGCTCTCTCACATGTGTGCACGCGTTCTCTCTGAAATAAATAAAATCTTTTAAAAATAAATAAAATAAAAGCCCAAAGCAAAGAACTTGTCTACACATTTCTCTATGAAAGACCACTTCAGGGGAGCCTGGGTGGCTCAGTCGTTGGGCGTCTGCCTTCGGCTCGGGTCATGGTCCCAGGGCCCTGGAATCGAGCCCCGCATCAGGCTCCCTGCTCCGCAGAAAGCCTGCTTCTCCCTCTCCCACTCCCCCTGCTTGTGTTTCCTCTCTTCTGTGTCTCTGTCAAATAAATAAATAAAATCTTAAAAAAAAAAAAAACACTTCATGTTGATCTGGATGGCTACATTTTAAAAAGAAAAATAAAATAACAAGTTTTGGCAAGGATGCGGAGAACCTGGAACCCCCTTACACTGCTGGTGGGGATGTAAAATGATGCAGCCACTACATAAAACAGTTTGGGATTCCTCGAAAGTTAAAAAGAGTATGACCAGCAATTCTACTCCTGGATATATACCCACAAGAATTGAAAACAAGGTCACAAATAGATATCCCTACACCCATGTCCACAGCAGCATCACTCACAACAGCAAAAAGGTAGAAACAACCCAAGTGTCCTTCAACAGATGAATAAACAATGTGACATATATACAATGTATTATTATTCAACCAAAAAAAAAGAGAGGCTCTGATACATGCTACAACATGGATGAACCCTTAAAACACCCTAAGTAAAATAACCCAGATACAAAAGGACAAATATTGTATGCTCCTGCTTATATGAAATATCAAAAATAGGCAAATTCATAGAGAAAGAAAGTAGATTAACAGTAACCAGAGGCTAGAAAAAAGGGAAACCTGAGGAGTTACTAGTTAATGGTTACAAAGTTTCTACATGGGGTGATGAAAAGTTTCTGAAAACAGACAGTGGTGGTAGTTGAACGTTATTAATATAACTAAAAACTGAATTGTACACTTAAAAGTGGTTCATGAAGGCTGGGAAGATGGCAGAGTAGAAGGACCCTAAGCTCACCTCATCCCACAGGAACATGCACATCACTGTAAATATCCCAGAAAATGATCCAGAGACTGGCAGAACTCCAGAACTAAAGGTTGAGAAGAGGCCACAGGAAAGAAGGTAGGAAAGGTGGAGGAGACCTGGTCTGGGAGCAAAACAGACTGTGGCCATCCACGGTTAGGAGGGAGCCAGTAGCACAGTGGAGGGCAAGAAACAGATTATCACACCAGGGAGCCCACACGGGGGAGATGAATCCCCCTTGCTTTGAATGCAAGAGGGGCCAAGCAATTTAAAAATCAGGAAGATCTGGCTCTGAGAGCCCAGAAGGCATAGACAAACCACAACTAACAGCCTACAGAGATATAGCATAGAAGCAGCAACTTGAAAAATGTCTACGACATACAGGAGGAAGAGTTATTTACTCATCTCACAGTGTGTCCCCGAGAGGCAGGGATAACAGGGAGTCCCCTCCAGGAACAAAGAAGCTGGCAGGGGCCATTTCCCTCCAATGACCCCAGCATAAACACATGACCACCTCCAGGAAACAGAGTGGTATCACATTTGCTACTTAACTTGCTTACACCAACCACCCTCCCCATGCCACCCCACGCTTCTCTGGACCTATCCTTCCCAGTCACACTTCCCTCAGTCCCTGTGGGTACCTGCCCCAGAAGATCAGTGCAAACCCTGCCCACACCACATCTCTGACCCACACATTTTCATCAGTTCAGCAGCAGTGGCAGATCTCATTTCACAAGGAGACCAGCATGTACCTTGCTAAAACAAGCCCACCCCAGCAGGGAACACTGCCCACAACAGGCAAAAAGAACCTCTGCAGATGACTGGACTAAAGAAAAAAGTAGCCAGAACACAATAGCAGAGCACATCCAACACGCAGAGGAGACACTCCCTGAAGCGCCAGGTCCTGGAAAACAGGGGATACCTCACTGCAAAGCATTACATCCTCTTCATAAGGCATTACCTTCAAGAGTGGGAGATGTAGCTGACTTTCCTAATACAAAGAAAGAAACACAAAATAAGAAGACAGAGGAATATAACCCAGATGAAAGAACAGGACAAAAACCGCAGCAAAAGACCTAAGCAAAATAAATTTAAGTAATATGCCTGATAGAGAATTTAAAGTAATAGTCATACAGATACTCCCTGGACTTGAAAAAAGAGGGGAAGACATCAGTGAGACCCTTAACAAAGAGATAACAAAAAAACAAAACAACAAAAAAACCAGAGATGAAGAATAAATGAGATTAAAAAAAACACACTTAATGAAATAAATAGGCTAAAAGAAACAATCAAACTGAGCAAGTGAGAGACAAAAAATTATGCAAACTGAGAATAAACTTGGGAAACTCAGTTACTCCACCAAACGTAGTAACATCCACATTATAGGGATCCCTGAAAAAAGAGAAAAGAAGGCAGAAAATTTGTTTGAAGAATTAATAGCTGAAAACTTCCCTAATCTGGGGAAGGAAACAGATACCCAGATCCAGGAGGCACAGGGATCCCCTGAAAAATATCAACTGAAGAATATCTACACCAAAACACATAATTAAAATGGCAAGAAGTACTAACAAAGAAAGAAATTTTATTTATTTTTTTTTTTTTTTTTAAAGATTTTTTTTTTTTTTTTTTTTTTTTTTATTCATGAGAGACAGAGCGAGAGAGAAAGGCAGAGGGAGAAACAGGCTCCCAAGGAGCAGGGAGCCCGATGCGGGACTCGATCCCAGGACCCTGAGATCATGACCTGAGCCGAAGGCAGACGCTTAACCATCTGAGCCACCCAGGCGCCCAAAGAAAGAAATTTTAAAGCAGCAAGAGAAAAGAGTTACATACAAGGGAAACTCCAAAAAGCTATCAGTGGATTTTTTTTCAGCAGAAACTCTGCAGGCCAGAAAAGAGTGGCATGATATATTCAAAATGCTGAAAGGGAAAAATCTGCAGCCAAAAATATGTTATCCAGCAAGGCTATCATTCAGAATAGAAAAAGAGATAAAGAATTTTTCAGACAAATGGAAACTAAAGGAGTTCATGACCACTAGACCAGCCCTACAAGAAATTAATTTTAAGATTTATTTATTTGACAGAGAGATTAATTAAAGGGGACTCTGAGTGGAAAGGAAAGGATATAAGTAAAAATATGAAAAGGAGGAATCACAAAAGTAACTTTTACACTTAAAAATAAGTGTATCTGTAAAAAACAGTCAAGGGACTCACAAAATAAGAGGATGTTAATGAATGACACCATATACCTAAAACATGGGGGGGGGGGCGGGGAGAAGAATGGGTTGAAACATAAACATTAAATCATACAGAGTGCTAAATGACGATGTTACATACAAACCTAATGGTAACCACAAATCAAAAACCAGTAATAGATATGCAAAAAATAAAAAGAAACCCAAGTATATCACTAAAGCTAGCAAATCATGAAAAAGAGCAAGGATCAGAGCAAAACTACACGAACAAAACAAGTAACAAAATGGCAATTAATACATATCAATAATTACTTTGAATGTAAATGGACTAAATGCTCCAATCAAAAGACACAGGGTGACAGACTGGATTAAAAAAAAAAAAAAACCCATCTATATACTGCCTACAAGAGACTCATTTCAGACCTAATGACACTGCAGATTCAAAGTGAGGGGAACGGCGAAAGATTTATCATGCAAATGGCTGTCAAAAGAAAGCTGGAGTAGCAATACTTAGATCAGACAAGAGAGACTTTAAAGCAAAAACAAGAGACAAGAAAGGACATTATATCATTGTAAAGAGTACAATCCAACCGGAAGACATAACAATTGTAAATATTTATGCACTCAACATAGGAGCACTCAAATACACAAAACAGTTAATAACAAACATAAAGGAACTAACCAATAGTAATAAAATAATAGTAGGTACTTTAACACTCCACTTATATCAATGGACAAATCATCCAAACAGAAAATCAACAAGGAAACAGCGACTTTGAATGACACAGTGGAACACATGGATTCAACAGATACATTCAGAACATTCCATCCTAAAACAGCAAAACACACATTCTTTTCAAGTGCACATGGAACATGGTCCAGAAGAGAACACACATTAGGCCACAAATCTCACCAAATTCAAAAAGATCAAAGTTATACCATGCATCTTTTCTGACCACAAGATTAAACAAGAAATCAACCCCAAGAAAAAATCTGAAAAGACCACAAATACATGGAGGTTAAATAACATGGTACTACCAAGAAATCAAAACCAGGAGCTGATTCTTTGAAATGATCAAACATTGAAAAACAATGAATGGGTCAACCAAGAAATCAAAGAAGAACTCAAAAAGTACATGGAAACAAACACAATGGTCCAAAAATCTTTGGGATGTAGCAAAAGAGGTTCTAAGAGAGAAGTTTAGGAGTGCCTGGGTGGCTGAGTCCGTTGGGCGTCTGCCTTCAGTTCAGGTCATGATCCTAGGGTGCTAGGATCCAGCCCCGTGTTGGGCTCCCTGCTCATCAGGGAGCCTGCTTCTCCATCTCCTCCCTCCTCATGCTCTCTCTGCTCTCTCTCAAATAAATCAATAAAATCTTAAAAAAAAAAAAAAAGGAAGTTTATAGCAGTACAGGTGTACCTCATGAAACAAGAAAAACCTCAAACGATGTAACCCTGTATCTAAAAAACCTAGAAAAAGAAGAATAAACAAAACCCAAAACCAGCAAAAGAAAATAATAAAGATTACAACAGAAATGTTATATGGGGCGCCTGGGTGGCTCAGGTCATGGTCCCAGGGTCCTGGGACTGAGCCCCACATCCGGCTCCCTGCTCCACAGAAAGCCTGCTTCTCCCTCTCCCACTCCCCCTGCTTGTGTTCCCTCTCTTGCTCTCTGTCAAATAAATAAAATCTTTAAAAACAAACAACAGAACAATGAAACCAGGAGATGATTCTTTGAAGTGATCAACAAAACTGATAAACCTCTAGCCAAACTCATCAAACAAACAAAAACATATGGGGGGGGGGCGGGGGGCTTAAACAAAATCACAAAAGAGAAACCACCACCACCACCACAGAAATACAAACAATTGTAACAGAATACTGTGAAAAATTGCATGCCAACAAAATGGACAATCTAGAAGAAATGGATAAATTCCTGGAAACATGTAACCCACCAAAACTGAAGCATGAAGAAACAGAAAATATGAACAGACTGATTACCAGCAATGAAATTGAATCAGTAATCAAAAAACTCCCAACAAAAGTCCATGGCCAGATGGCTTCAGAGGAAAATTCTACCAAACATTTAAAGAAGAGTTAATACCTATTCTTCTCATACTATTCCAAAAAGTAGAAGAGGAAGAAAAACTTCCAAATTCAAATTCATTCTCTGGGCCAGCATTACCCTGATAGTAAAATTGAAAACAACAGAAAAAAATGAAAAGATATTCCATGCTCATGAATTGGAAGAATATTGTTAAGATGTCAACCCCACCCAAAGCTATCTCTACACATTTAACACAACCTCTCTCAAAATACCAAGAGCATCTTTCACAAAGCTAAAACAAACAATCCTAAAATTTGTATGCAACCAAGGAAGATCCTGAATAGCCAAAACAATCTTGGAAAAGACAAAAAAAAAAAAAAAAAACTGTAGGTATCACAATTCTGGACTTCAAGTTATATTACAAAGCTGTAGTAATCAAAACAGTTTAGTACTGACACAAAGACACACAGATCAATAGAACAGAACAGAAAGCCCAAAAATAAACACACAATTACATGGTTAATCTCCAATGAAGGAGGAAAGAATATGCAATGGGAAAGACAGTCTCTTCAACAAATGGTGCTGGGAAAACTGAACGGCTACATGCAAAAGGAGGAAATTGAACCACTTTCTTACACCATACATAAAAATAAATTCAAAATGGATTAAGGGGAGTGCCTGGGTGGCTCAGTCGTTAAGCGTCTGCCTTCAGCTCAGGTCATGATCCCAGGGTCCTGGGATCGAGCCCTGCATCGGGCTTCCTGCTCAACGGGAGGCCTGCTTCTCCCTCTCCCACTCCCCCTGCTTGTGTTCCCTCTCTCGCTGTCTCTCTCTCAAATAAATAAATAAAATCTTTTAAAAAAATGGATTAAGGATCTAAAGGTGAAACCTGAAACCATAAAAATCCTAGAAGAGAACTCACGAAGTAATTTCTCTGACATCGGCCATAGCAACCTTTTCCTAGACAGGTCTCCTGAAACAAGGGAAATAAAAGCAAAAATAAACTATTGGGACTGCATCAAAATAAAAAGCTTCTGCAGTGAAGGAAACAATCAAAAAACTAAAAGGCAACCTACTGAATAGAAGGTGACATATCCAAATGACATATCCAAAATACATGAAGACTTTATACAACACCCAGCAAATACAATTTAAAAAAGGACAGAAGACACGTACAGACATTTCTCCTTAGAAGACATACAGATGGCCAAAGACACATAAAAAGATGTTCACTATCACTCATTATCAGGGAAATGCAACTCAAAACTACAATGACAGATCACCTCATACCTATCAGAATGGCTAAAATTTCCATCCTTGTTGGCAAGGATTTGGAGAAAAAGGAACCCTCCTGCACTGTTGGGGGAAATGCAAACTGATGAACCCACTATGGTAAACAGCATGGAGGTTCCTCAAAAAGTTAAAATAGAGCTATGATGTAATCATAACTACTGGTTTTTCACTCAAAAAATCAAAAACACTAATTCAGGGGCACCTGGGTGGCTCAGTTGGTTAAGTGTCTGCCTTCAGCTCAGGTTGTGATCTTGGGGTCCTGGGATCAAGACCTACTTGGGACTGTCGGGCTCCTTCTGCTTCTCCCTCTCCCTTTTCCTCTGCCCCTCCCCCCTCATTTGTACGCACAAACTCACTCTTCCTCAAATGAATAAATAAAATCTTTAAAAAAAAAAAAGTTAAAGGGGCGCCTGGGTGGCTCAGTTGGTTAAGCGACTGCCTTCGGCTCGGGTCATGATCCTGGAGTCCCAGGATCGAGTCCCGCATCGGGCTCCCTGCTCGGCGGGGAGTCTGCTTCTCCCTCTGACCCTCCCCGCTCTCATGTGCTTGCTCTCTCTCAAATAAATAAATAAAATCTTTAAAAAAAAAAAAAAAAAGTTAAAAACAAAAACACTAATGCAAGGGGATACACAATCCCTTTATTTATTGCTGCATTATTTACAAAAGGTAAATTATGGAAGCAGCCCAAGTGTCTATCAAGAGTTAAATGGATAGGGCGCCTGGGTGGCTCAGTTGGTTAAGCGACTGCCTTCGGCTCAGGTCATGATCCTGGAGTCCGGGGATCGAGTCCCGCATCGGGCTCCCTGCTCGGCGGGGAGTCTGCTTCTCCCTCTGACCCTCCTCCCCTCATGCTGTCTCTCATTCTGTCTCAAATAAATAAATAAAATCTTAAAAAAAAAAAATATTAAAGAGTTAAATGGATAAAGATGTGGTACATATATACACAATGGAATACTACTCAGCCATAAAAAAGAATGAAATCTTGCCATTTGCAACAACATGGATGGAGCTAGAGAGTATAATTTGAAGTGAAATAAGTCAAAGAAAGACATACCATATGATTTCACTCATATGGAGTTTAAGTAACAAAACAAACGAGCAAAGGAAAAAAAAGAGAGAGAAACCAAGAAACAGACTCTTACAGAGAACAAACTGATGGTTACCAGAGGGGAAGTGGAAGCAGGGATGGGTGAAATAGGTGATGGGGATTAAAGACGTATACTTATCATGATGAGCACTGTATAATCACTATATAATCACTACATAATCACTATAATATAATCACTATATTGTACACCTGCAACTAATAGAACAGTGTTAATAATGGAATTAAAATTAAAAACTTTTAAAAAGGCATTAAAATGGCAGATTACATATATTTTACAACTTAAAACATCAATAATGTAACATACCAAAATTCATTACGCTGTACACTTTAAATGGTGAACTGTATGGCATGTGAACTGTATCTCAATAAAGCTGTATAAAATATACTCTCATTTTATGTCAAAATAGTGACATATTCTCAGAAAATTATTCCAAGTGACCTCAGTATGACAGTATTGAGTATACATCCTTAACAGGATATATTTTAAAAGTAAAGAATAATAGGAGTGCCTGGGTGGCTCAGTTGGTTAAGCATCTGACTCCTGATTTCAGCTCAGGTCATGATCTCGTGGTCATGGGATCGAGCCCCACGCCGGGCTCTGCACTCAGTGTGGAGTCTGCTTCAGATTCTCTCTAAGTATTTTTTAAAATAAATATAAAAGTAAAAAACAATAAGCAATCTTAAACTTCAGTATTAATAAAAAACCTGAGAAAAACAAGGAGGCTAGAACTGTAATCATAACAGAGCCTTCCTTTCCCTCCCCAAATCCATAAGAGCTATGAAGCAGTTTATTACAATAATACACAACAGTCAAGATGGGCATTAAAATGAACAGAAAATGAATAGATTCCCACAAGTTACAATGTCAACACATAATAGAAAAATCAACTCCACTGTCTATTTTGCCTCGAAATATCTCATTAAAGTCTATCTCAGGATTGGGGTGCCTGGGTGGCTCAGTAATTAAGCGTCTGCCTTCGGCTCAGGTCATTACCTCAGGGTCCTGGAATCGAGCCCCACATTGGGCTCCCCACTTGGCGGGAGGCCTGCTTCTCCCTCTCCCACTCCCCCTGCTTGTATTCCCTCTCTCGCTGTGTCTCTGTCAAATAAATAAATAATCTTTAAAAAAAAAAAAAGACTATCTCAGGATAACTGAACAGCAATTATTAAATAATAATATATAGAACCATAAAATTGGGGGGAAATGTGATAGTCTTCTGTCTTCATTCTGCTCATTTCATAAGGGAACTGAAGCCTAAGGGGGTAAAGTGCCTTGTTTAAGGATACACAGGTAGGAAGGAAAAGAGCCAATGTCATCCATAATTCAGTCAGTCCATGATTCAGGACATCCATGATTCAGTCACTGCTTCTTTCCATGATACTTTATGCCACTGTAAGCAAAAACTTAAATTCATTTACACTCCTATCAAAACTGATGTGGGGCTGAAAACAAGAACATTCAGACCTGGAGAGTTGTCACATTAACCCTCCTCTTGCACAGCCAATGACTCTCCATCACCCCAGGTCTGGAACACCCCCTGCAAAAAGCTTAAGCAAATGGATTTTTTCTCAGTATAAACCAAGGGGCACCAAACTTAAGGCGTCCTGACAAGGGTGAGGGCAGGGGTTATAGAAGCAGATAAGCAAAGTCTAGATACTGAATGGTGGTGAGTTCCCCAATCCCCTTCCCCTGGAAGACAAGGTTGAAAATAAAACAAAAAGACACAAGTAAGAAAGAAAGATATGGATGATCAAACCAGAACCAACTTTCACTTAGCAAAAACGTAAGATTGGGGCAAGGGGAGAGGAGAACTTGGGATGGGGGGAGAAATGCTCAAAGAAATAACACCATGTCCCAGAACTGGAAGAAATGAGTTTTCCAATTGAAAGGAAACTTCCAGAAAACCTACAAGCTATCAATAACAAGAATCACATCAGATTTCTAACAATACAAATGATCAGAAAATGAAGCAATACTTTCGAAATTGAAGGAAAAAATTATTTCAAACCTAGACTCTGATAATCAAACTATAAATTAGGTGAAACTTTTTCAGGCATACCATGTTAAAAAAAAAAAAAAAAAAAATCCCATCCATTCCTTCTCAAAGCAAACTGGAGACTGTGCTACACCAAAACAGAGAAAGTCAAGAGGACATGAATTGCAAGAAACCAAGGGTCTAAGAAAAGAAGTGAACATAATTCTCAAGATGATGATAAGCCAACTCCCAGAGCTAGAACTGTGTAGCAAAGAGGAAGAGCCAATCCAGACTGCAGCAGTAAGACAAGAGTGCTCCACAAGAAAGACCCTTAAAAAAATTTTTAAGCTGAAATCGATGGATGTGACCTCTTTGATCACACTTGAGAGTTGAACTGAGTTTGGGTAAAGAATTAGTAATACATCCTAGATAACTCAACAAACCAAAAAAATAAACTATTAACTTCAGGGAAAATAGAACTATGCAATAAAGGTGGCTCAAATGCAAAAATATGTACCTTATCATAATTATATAAACACAAACTATTCGTTTAACCAAAAATTACAACAATGAAACTGGAAGAATGAGGGGGAGAAAGATCTGTGGACAGAGATCTGGAGGACAGATTGTAAAGTACCTATAATGTGGAAAAGGAGAGAGAGAAAAGTATGTTACTATGTTATTCACAAGTCTAAAGTATATGGTAAACAAACAACTAAGAGCTGTCCGGTTGTGTCTGAGCAGTAGGAATTAGGGGTGCGGATTGGGAGACCAACTCAAGAGAAATCTAGGAAAACTAAACAGAAGCCAACTAGAGAAAGAAAAATTGAAGAAACACAAGTGATATTTTCAAAAAGGACAAAAGCAGGCCTGAAGGAATAGAAAATGACAAAACAAAAGAGACAAACAAATGAAAGCATAATGGAAGCCTGGGAAGGTAAGACTATGGACCCATCATTGCATTCCAGAACCTGGGACATCCCAGAAAGCATCGCCAGTTCAAACATGGCGGATCTTTACCAAACTGGGAGCCAAGTAAATACTAATCTTTCTACTCTTAAAAGCCACTGTCTCTGCCTCTTCCACCCTCTCCCTTCAATGCTATCCAAAGCACTGTTTTGTCCTTTCACTTAGACCTAAATTTATAGAATACCATCACCTGTTACAAAGTTACTCACTTGGCAATTGAAATCCCCAATTTCTAAAGTAAATGATTTCTCCTGTTTGAAGAAAAACATCTGATTAAAATAATACTCTTTAAATGTAAAACAGAGGTAGCATTAATATCCAGTCCTTAAAATTCTGACTCCACCCCTCCCCCTTATTTGATGGAAAAGTTAGGTAGTTCAAAGAACATTCTAAATTCTGTCTACAGAATTAAGATATTAATCTTTTGGGAGCCAGGGTCCCCACTAAAAATCTCATGAAATCTCTAAACTTGGCTTTTTAAAAAGTATGTCAATGTCAGCGTACAGAAACCCTTAATGAAGTTCTGTTTTAGACTCTGGCACCACATTTGTTGTTTATGACTATGCCAGCAGTTTAAAATTACAATCTGTATGTAGGTACCTATTCCTTTCCTCTGCTGGAACTGGCTGTAACCTACTCCGTTATTCCTAAAAGAAACTAAATCAGACCCATTACCAAAATCCTACAAAGACATATGCCTACTATATTGTTAAAGATACAATTATGCAGCTATTATAACCATGTTAATCCCTGGGTTTCTTTTCATTTCCTCACACATCTTTATTCTCATAGGCCCTTACCCAGAAGAGACCTTGAATGACTGTCCTTTTAACATCAACGTTTAGTGCTTACTATGTGGCAGGCATTGCCCTAAATGTTTACCATGAGTCATCCTATATACTCCTACCAATACCATTACTCCAACTTACTAAGTTTAACTTGCCTCAAGTCACACAGCTTATAAATAAACCGCAGTGCTGTGATTCAACTCCCAAGCAAACTGACTCAAGATCCTGTGCACACCACCCTTAGCCTTTTTCCTCACCCTCCACATCCAATCACTAAAATTCTGAAAAACCCAAAATATATATGCTACATTATCTTAAAAGAGAAAAAATACGCTGAGCATGTTGTCAAAAAGATTAAAAATTTTAAGCCATAGTAACAACGGCCTGTAAGAAATTCAGAATACCCAAGACTGCGTTTTAAAAAAATAAAGGCAAATAAAAGAAGCCTCTTAAGAGTGCTGGGAATGGGAGAGTGGGAGAGTGGGAGTGTGAAGAGGAGGGGCAGAATCCTTATAAACGCACGACAGATGCCTCAAAATAGGGGGGTCTACCAGTGTCATTTGCGCGGTCTGTCAGGGAGTTTTAAGTGTAGCTATCCCTGCACCGGTCCGCTGGATGCCTATGATGGTTGCCCGTCACCGTCACCGCAGTAAAAGCCCAACCCGGAGCTGCGTCAGTCCCCCGCTGGGTTCCATCGACCTCCAAAGCCTGGAAGGTGCCGCTTCCGCCGCAGCGGTAAACTGTCCGGGAGACGAGAAGAAACCCCGCCGCAAATGGCAGGCTCCGGAGCCCCGGTGACGAGGCCGCGCCGACGCAACCGAGAAACCCCGGGACGGGATGGGCCCGCGAATAACGACCGTCAGGAGCAGGCCAGGAGAAAGAGGAAGAGCTGGCGCCAACGGCAGCCCGCCGCGGCCTGCCCCCCCTCCCCGCCCCCGAGCTCGCGAGCGCCACGCCGCCCACCGGACCGCGGGAGCCGGCCGGCGCCTCAACGCGCCAGGGAGCGGCGGCCGCCAGAAGCCATGACGCCGGCGCTGCGCGGGGCCGCGGCAGGGCCAGGGCGGAGGCCGCCCGGCTCTCCAGGACCCGCTCACCTCTCGGGGCGACGGGACGGAACCCTGCACCGAGGCGATATACCGCTCCACATCGGCCTTGCTGCGCCTCATCGCGCCGAGACCTGACTCCCAGGGCGCGGGAGGCCAAAGCCGAGGCCCACAGCGGTCGCCGTCTCCAGGAGCAAAGCGCCGCAAAGCCCGTGACGCAGCGCCGTCGCCGGCCGACAAGCGGCCCGCCCCGCCCCGCGTGCGTGTTGCATCAGCACTGTGCGCCACGCCGACGTCGGCGTCTCTCCCGCCGCTCGTAGCCCTCTGGCCAGCCCCGCCCTAGGCTCTGCGTGGTCTTGCAGAGGCCAGGTCGGATATTTTCTGTGAGAGTCGGCTGCGAGAGGCGGGAAGGGGAAGTTCAAGACCGCGCTCGGACCAAGGGCTAGTAACTAGATCAGCGGGACGATGTTTTACCGGATGGATTCTCAAAACTTTGGGCCATTTCTTCTTAATTTTAATTACGTGGTGGTGTGGAAGGGAAAAGCTCAGGCCATTTTGGTGAGCTTGTAAATTGGAAACACCTTTCTGGAGGCTGTTGGATAAATATATGTCGGACACGTGTGAATACGGAAGCATACATGTTAAAATTCATGTATTTTGAAAGAATATGTGAGAAAATTAAAAGTGCATAATTAAAAGGTAGGCCACAGGTACTGTTTTTGGACGATTATAATTGTATAATTTGAAGAGCCCCCCAGATTTTTATATATATATAAATATATATATATTTCAATAGCAGAACAGTATATACCAAAATGTTTATAGTAATCGTGTTAGCATGTCATCTGTATTTTCCAAATCTTCAAAATTATTTACTTCCTCCCAACCCGCACCCCAAGACTGCTTTTATTGAATGGCTTTCTCAGAACAGAAATAAATCAACTTATTAAAGAAGTCAAATATTCTGATAATTTAAAAACAAAACCTGGGTGGCTCAATCGGTTAAGCATCTGCCTTCGGCTCCGGTCATAAGCCCAGTCTCCTGGGATCCAGCCCGGTGTTGGGCTCGGTGCTCAGCAGGGAGCCTGCTTCTCCCTCTCCCTCTGCCTGCCTGCCTCTCTGCCTACTTGTGATCTCCCTCTCTCTGTCAAAAAAATACATAAAATCTTTTAAAAAATAAAAACAAAGTCAAATTGGTGATACTTTTGAACTTACATCAGGTTTGGAAAATACTTCTTTGAATTCAAATTATATTTCAACAATAAAAAATACAATTACCATTTTTAAAAATAGTATTTTGTTTTGATTAAATTATCTGATTTATGAAATTACACAGTTTAATTTGAAAAGGAGGTTTAGAGTTCTTTGTATTTTTGTGGTCAGATACATCCTCCACACCTGTTCTTTTTTATAAAAAACACTTCTGGGGCGCCTGCTTCTCCCTCTCCCTTTCCCACTCCCCTTGCTTGTGTTCCCTCTCTCACTGTGTCTCTCTCTGTCAAATAAATAAAATCTTTTTAAAAAGAAAAAAACACTTCTGTTTTATAATCATTCTGTTCTTTTTTTTTTATTCTTATGTTAATCCCCATACATTACATCATTAGTTTTAGATGTAGTGTTCCATGATTCATTGTTTGTGCATAACACCCAGTGCTCCATGCAGAATGTGCCCTCCTCAATACCCACCACCAGGCTAGCCCATCCTCCCACCCCTCTCCCCTCTAGAACCCTGTTTGTTTTTCAGAGTCCATCGTCTCTCATGGTTCGTCTACCCCTCCGATTTCCCCCGCTTCATTCTTCCCTTCCCACTACCTTCTTTTTTTTTTTCTTAACATATATTGCATTATTTGTTTCAGATGTACAGATCTGAGATTCAACAGTCTTGCACAATTCACAGCGCATAATCATTCTGTTCTTGAGAGCAATTTAAAACAAGCAAAATTCTATTAATGTACAACAGAATAATTTTCTTTCCTACAAAATCATTTTGGGCTAGGACCCCCGAAGCAGTACAAATGAAGTGAGACATGACACCTACTAACAATTTGTGTTCACATAAGTGGGACTTCCTCAATTGTTCTACCATGGATGAAGGCAGAGAACTCTACACTCACCTACACAGCCCCTTCATTCATCTTTTCACTACAGAAAACAAGGTACCAGCAGGCTTTTTAGAATATCCAGTGTAATAACCAGCTTAGAACAAGTACCGGAGGAAGCAAAACAAAGAGCAGAAGAAAACTTGTAAGAATTGAATTATTATCCTCAGGAATATCTGAGTATATATTGTAGCCCTAAAACAAAAACAAGTCATTAAAGTCTACTTTGGAAATTTGAATTTTAAAATCTTAGTTTAAAATGTTTTAGAAAATTTCAGTGGTGAAGACATTAGGTATAAAAAGATCATATCCCTGTGTACATACAGTAGGGTCTTAATTATCTGGGAAAATATCAAACAAATGAAATATGTTGAAATTTTGAACTGGAAGTTTAACATGTTATGGAAAATTTTTGTCTTTTTTTAAAGATTCTATTTATTTTAGAGAGCATCCATGTGTACAAGCGGGGATGGGGAGTGGGGGCTGGTGGTGTGCAGAGAGGGAGGGAAAGAGAGAATCTTAAGCAGGCTCCAAGCCCAGTGTGGAGCCCCATCTGGGGCCAAATCCCAAGACCCAGAGATCATGACCTCAGCCAAAACCAAGAATCTGGCACTTAACTGACTTAACCACCCTTATTTTTATCGTTTTTTAATGTAGACAAAATATAATTTTATCCAATCACTTAGAAAAAACCTGACCTCTTACAGGCCATCTCCCCAGTCTCTCCTTTTTGATTTTTCCATATTTTCCAAATTTTTTACAATCAGCAAGTATTATCTTTATAAAGGGAGAAAGAGAGCATTTTCCTTTACCTCAATCATGCTGGATGTGAATAAAAGGAAGTGATTCTGAGATTAGTAGTGTGACATATATTAGAAATAAAACTTAAAGAGAATGTGGGTTGGGATAGAAGATCCTATTTTAGATAGTTGATTTATTTCGCTTTAGGTGCCATTTATATATATCCAAGTGGAGATGCCTAGTATATAGATGGAATAGTAGGATGAAGATCTGTGATGGATTGGAAGTCATAAAACTGAGGTGACAGTTGAAGCCATGAGTTTGCCTTTGAAAGAATGTTAGTAATAACAGCCATAGCTAACAAGTAAGCACTTGCTCTGTTCCATGTCCTTTTCTTAACATTTCATGTATTAGCTCATTTAATTCTCAACAGCTTCAGGAGGGTACTATTATTTTTATTATCCTTGGTTTTATAAATAGGAAACCAAGGGAGGGAACAGTAAACAACTTTCCCAAACACACTTACCTAGTAAAATCACTACCATTAATCTGTTTAAGTCAAATAAACTGAAAAGGAGTGGGCCAAAAGGAGAATCTTCTTGAGGAACTCAGATGACTTAAGTACATTTATTACGCCTCAAAACATAAATTTTGGGGGCACCTGGGTGGCTCAGTATGTTAAGCGTCCGACTCTTGATTTCGGCTCAGGTCATGATCTCGGGGGTTGTAGGATAGAGCCCTCACTTTGGGCTCAGCAGGAAGTCGTCTTTTTTTTTTTTTTTTTTTAAAGATTTTATTTGACAGAGACAGCGAGAGAGGGAACACAAGCAGGGGGAGTGGGAGAGGGAGAAGCAGGCTTCCCACAGAGCAGGGAGCCCGATGCGGGGCTCGATCCCAGGACTCTGGGATCATGACCTGAGCCAAAGGCAGACGCTCAACGACTGAGCCACCCAGGCGCCCCTCAGCAGGAAGTCTGCTGGAGATTTTCTCTCCCTCTTCCCCTTCACCCCCCCCTCGCTAAAATTAATTAAATCTAAAAAAAAAAAAAACCTCAGTTTTCACCAAATGGGAAGATGAGTCTGACCTTCTAGGCTTTCAAAATAGACATTCTCCATGATGATGTCCATTCTAGCCCACATCTTTTCCCAGCATAAACCAGTTACATCCAAATTTCTCACAAGTAATTACCCACCCCCGAAATCACACGTGTAACTGTAATGTTCTCTACAAGGAACTCCTTAGCAGGGGGATGCATTCCTCTCTAATGGCTCCATTACTCATGTTGATGCATTGCAAATTCAATTCAAATGAGGGTTGAATCCATAGAAATATTTGGCTTATGACATTTTTCATTAGCAGCAGTTTTACCTGATTAATCGGAGTCCTCAACTTCTTAACTAATTGAACTAACAGGCATTTAACATTGATGCTGATCAAACAAGTTTCTCTCATTTCAAACACCTCTAGCCTCTATTGCTAATTATCATCAACTGCAGACACAGCTTTCATATACCACATGATTCCTTTTTTTTCAGAACCATTCATACTGTCAGTTCATCCCATCATTTTCTGTGTTCCCAATTTGTATGATTCTACAGTAATCCTAAACTGTTTTGTAGACAGCATTTTGAATATTCTCATGGCTTTTGAACTTAATAGACATGATGAGATTTAAAATGTTCATAAAGAACCTCAGAGACAAAAGGAACCAACATGACTGCGCATTGCCATTTTTTGGTTCTTGGACATAAGTTATTTTCATTTTAAAACTTTTGCTTTGATTTCATCTCTGAAAATAGAGGCTTTTGCACATGCTGCTCTCGACATCCATACAACCTAAACTGTCTTTCATGTGCAGGAATGGATCTTCCACCCATCAACTGAGAAAGGATTTGGAGCTATCACATGACAGCACAACCCTGCCTGGAATTATGTGAGGCAGAGCTTGTACGAATAATAAATTAAGGAATACATGCACACACGTATGTATATGCATTTGTATGTATATATCTATATGTATGTGTATATGTGTGTATATATATACACATACATATGTGTGTATGTATGTATCTATGGGAATTGAATCCCCCAAATCAGTGCTGTGTAATATAATGTGACCCAACATGTAACTTAAAATAATCTAGAAGTCACACTTTAAAAAGTAAAAAGGAACAGGAGAAATCAATTTTAATAATCTTTTATTCAATCCAATATACTTAAAATATTATAATTTCAACATGCAATTAATATAAACAAATTGTTAATAAGCTATCTTACATTCTTTTTTGTACTAAGCATTTAAAATTTGGTATATATTTTACATTTACATCTTAATTCAGATGCCAAGATTTCATCAAAAATACTCGATCTGTATTTAGATTTAGATTAGATTTAGGGTTGAAAAAATAGGTTAATATACCCAAGTTGTTCCAGACATACTTAGAAGTTTTCAGGAATTGAATTGAATATCAAGTTTGTTTGTTTATGTATCTGTTTATTTTTAGATATGGAATACTTCACAAATTTTCATGTCATCCATGCTCAGGAGCCATGCTAATTAATCTTCTATCATTCCAATTTTAGCATATGTGCTGCAGAAGTGAGCACCAGATATCAAGTTTTTAAATTAATTAAAATTAAATCAAATTTAAAACTTCATTTCTCAGTAGCAGTAACATTTCAAGTGCTCACGTGCCATGTGTCTAGTGTGTTGGACAGCACAGTTCTATATAATTCTGTCACTTGTTCAGACATTAAACATAAAAAGGAAGAGGTTATGTAACTGTAGCACTCAATGTGGCTGAAGGAAAATCCAAAAAGTACAGCATCCCAGAAGCCAAAAAGCAGAGCTTTAAGGAGAGAATAATCAACAGCATAAAATGCTACAAAAAGATAGGAACAGGGGAGCCTGGGTGGCACAGTCGGTTAAGCATCAGATTCTTGGTTTTGGCTCAGGTCCTGATCTCAAGGTGGTGAGGTTGAGCCCCATGTCAGGCTGAGGACCATGGGCTCCTGGGTGGCACAGTCAGGCGTCCAACTCTTGGTTTTGGCTCAGGTCATGATCTTGGGATCATGAGATGGAGCTCCATGTCGGGCTCTGTGCTCAGTGCAGAATTTGCTTGAGATTCTCTCTCCCTCTTCCTCTGCCCCTCCTGCTCCTGCTTTCACACACACACTCTCTCTCTCAAATAAATAAATCTTTAAAAAAAAAATCAGGAATGATGACTGAGAAAAACTCTTTAGACTTGCTTCCTAAAAGTTGATTTTTGAAAGAAATGGTGCAGACAAGAAACAGCATGCAAATGGCTAAGAAGGAATTAGGTGGTAAGGAAATGAAGGCACAAAATGATGATTACTCTCGTTTTAATAAGGAGAATTGATGTTGGTATTAATGGTAAATAATAATCTCAAAAAACTGCCCTTTTGGGGGGTGTATAGGTTTATAACTTTTGAGATATATAGATGCATGGAATCACTTCCACAATCAGGATACAGAACAATTCCTCATCCCCCAAGATTCATTCCCATTATTACTTTCAAGTCACACCCCACATTCAACCCTTACCATTGATCATTTCTTTATACTCTGGTTTTGTCTCTTCAAGAATATCATATGAATGGAATCATACAGTATGTAACCTTTGGATACTAGCTTATGTCACTCAGATAATGCCTTTGAAATTAATCCAAGTCCTTGCATGTATCAATAGGTTATTCTCCCTCATTGCTGAGTAATAGTCCGTGTATGAATGTACTACAAGTTTATCCATTTACCATATGTAGGACGTTCAGGTTGTTAACCAATTTCTGGTAATTATGAATAGAGCTGCTATAAACATTTGTATACATGTTTTTCAATGAACACAGTTTTCATTTCTCTAGGCCAAGAGGTAGCAAACTATGGCCTATGGGCTGCCTGCCTATTTCTGCAAATAAAATGTTATTGTAACACAGCTTCGCCCATTCATTTACATACCTGTGTTCTAGCCGCTTTTGCACTACTGTGACACTGTTGAGTAGTTGTGACAGAGACCTATGTCCTTAAGCCTAAAATATTTACTTTTCTGGCCCTTTAAGGAAAACTTCACTTACACCTACTATAAAGACTCAGGAGTGGGACTGGTGGGTCCTATGGTGGGTGTTAGGTTTAACATTATAGAAAACTGCCAAAGTGTTTTCTAGAGCAGCTATATCATTTTTGCTTTCCCATCAGAAATATATGAGATCTAGGTGCTCTGCATCATTGTCATCACTTGGTATTGTCAGTGTTTTTTTGTTTAAGCCATTCTAAAAAGTATGTAGCAGATGTCATCATGGTTTTATTTTATCCCTTAGTAGGCAGTATTGTTGGACATTATTTCACAGACATATTTGCCATCCATATATCTTGTTTGGTAAACTGTGTTTTATTTGTTGCCCATATTTTAATCAGTTGTTTGTAATCTTAGGGTTGAGGCTTGAGAGGATTTATGTGTTCCGATGGCAAGTTCTCTATCAGATATGTGATGGGCAAACATCTTTCTCTCAGTCTATAGATTATTTCGTTTTCTAAACAGTGTCTTCCACAAAGCAAACATTTTTTATTTTGGTAAAGTTCAACTTTCAATTTTTTTTCTTTTATGAATCATGCTTTTGATGTCGTATCTAAGAACTCTTAGCGTAACCTCCAGTCACAAAGGTTTTCTTCCACATCTTACCCTTTTATTGATATATATGATCCACTTTGAGTTAATTTTTGTCAAGAATTTGGGGGGTTTTTTTGCATATGGATGTACAATTATTCCAGGACTATCCTTTCTGCATTTAATTATTATTGCCTCTTTGTAGAAATTAGATGACCGTATTAGCTCGAGTCTATATCTGGATTGTTTTGTTTCACTGATTTGTGTATCTTTTTTTTTTTTTTTTTTTTTTTTGGGAAGAGAGAGAGAGGGGGCATGAGCTGGCAGGGGCAGAGGGAGAGAGAGAATCTTAAGCAGGCTCCATGAAGGCCTCGAACTCATGACCCTGAGATCATGACCTGAGATTATGAGCCAAAATCAAGAGTTGGTGTTTTAACTGACTGAGCCACTCAGGCACACCTGATTTATGTATCTTTTTGCAGATACTTCACAGTCTTGATTATGCTAGCTATATATGTCTTTTTTTTTTTAAAGATTTATTTGAGAGAGAGAGAGAGAGAACACACATGAGAGTGGGGTGGGGGTTGGCAAAAGGAGAGGGAGAGAGGGAATCCTTGAGCCGACTCCCTGATGAGCGTGGAGCCTGACATGGGGCTCCATCCCAGGACCCTGAGATCATGACCTGAGCTAAAATCAAGAGTCGACTGCTCAACCAACTGAGCCACCCAGGCACCCCTAGCTGTATGTAAGTCTTAAAAATTAAAAATTAATTTTTAAATATTAGACCATCCTCAAATTCCCAGGATAAATCTCACATGGTTGTGATATGTTTTGCTTGTTTGCTTATTGTGGTAAAATACACATAACATAAAATTTACCATTTTAACCATTTTAAAATGTACAATTCATTGGCAATAAGTACATTCATGATCTTGTGCAACCATCACCACTACCATTTCCAAAAGTTTTTTTATTGTCCCAAATAGAAACTCTGTACCCATTAAACAATTAACTTCCCATTGCCCCCAGGCCCTGGTAACCTCTGTTCTACTTTATGTCTCTATGAATTTGCCTATTACCTCATATACCTGGAACTATACAGTAATTGTCCTTTTTGTCTAGCTTATTTGGCTTAGCATGATGTTTTCAAGGTCCATTCATGGTATAGCATTTTCCAGAATTTTATGGCTTTCTGTGGCTGAATGCAGATTAACCTTTTATATACTACTTGATTCAATTTGCCGATTTTTGTTGAGGATTTTGCATCTAAGTTAAGGGATATTGATGTTTTCTTTTATTATCCTTTCTAATTAAAATTCAGTTTAATTAACATAGACTGTATTATTAGTTTCAGAGGTAGAATTTAGTGATTCATCAGCTGCATATAATACCCAGTGCTCGTTACATCAAGTTCCTTCCTTAATGCCCATCGCCTGATTACCCCATCCCCCACCCACTTCCCCACAGCAACCCTCAGCTTGTTTCCTGGAGTTAAAAGTCTCTTATGGTTTGTCTCCTTGTCTGTTTTCATCTTATTTTATTTTTCCTCTCCTTCCCCTATGTTCATCTGTTTGTTTCTTAAATTCCACATATGAGTAGAAAGCATATGGTATTTGTCTTTCTCTGACTGACTTATTTTGCTTAGCATAATACACTCTAGCTCCAACCATGTTGTCGCAAATGGCAAGATTTCATTCTTTTTGATGGCTGAGTAATATTCTATTATATATATATATATATATATATATATATATATATATATATATATATCACATCTTCTTTATTCATTCATCTGTTGATGGACATCTGGGCTTTTCCCACAGTTTGGCTGTTGTGGTCATTGCTGCTATAACCATTGGGGTGCAGGTGCCTCTTCAGATCATTACATTATCTTTGAGGTAAATACTTAGTAGTGCAATTACTGGGTTGTAGAGTAACTCTATTTTTGACTTTTTGAGGAATCTCTTTACTGTTTCCCAGAGTGGCTGCACCGGCTTGCATTCCCACCAACAGTGTAGGAGGGTTCCCCTTTCTCTGCATCCTCACCAACATCTGTTGTTTCCTGACTTGTTCATTTTAGTCATTCTGACTGGTATGAGGTGGTATCTCATTGAGGTTTTGATTTGGATTTCCTTGATGTCAAGTGATGTTGAGCACTTTTTCATGTGTCTGTTGGCCATTTGGATGTCTTCTTTGGAAAAATGTCTGTTCATGTCTTCTGCCCGTTTCTTGACTGGATTATTTGGTTTTTTGGGTGTTGAGTTTGATAAGTTCTTTCTAGATCTTGGATACTAGCCCTTTATCTGATAAGACATTTGCAAATATTTTCTCCCATTCTGTCAATTGTCTTGGTTTTTTCAACTATTTCCTTTGCTGTACAGAAGCTTTTTCTCTTGATGAAGTCCCAATAGTTCATTTTTACCCTTGCTTCCCTTGCCTTTAGTGATATTTCTAGGAAAAAGTTGCTGCGGCCAAGGTCAAAGAGGTTGCTGCCTGTGCTCTCCTCTAGGATTTTGATGGATTCCTGTCTCACATTTAGGTCTTTCATCCATTTTGAGTCTATTTTTGTGTATGGTGTAAACAAATGGTCCAGTTTCATTCTTCTGCATGTGGCTGTCCAATTTTCCCAACACCATTTGTTGAAGAGACTGTCTTTTTTCCAGTGGATATTCTTTCCTGCTTTGTCGAAGATTAGTTGACTCTAAAGTTAAGGGTCCATTTCTGGGTTCTCTATCTGTTCTACTGATCTATGTGTCTGTTTTTGTGTGTTTTAAAAAAGATTTTATTTATTTATTTGACAGAGAGAGACACAGTGAGAGAGGGAACACAAGCAGGGGGAGTGGGAGAGGGAGAAGCAGGCTTCCCGCTGAGCAGGGAGCCCAATGTGGGGCTCGATCCCAGGACCCTGGGATCATGACCTGAGCCGAAGGCAGACGATTAATGACTGAGCCACCTAGGCGCCCCTATGTGTCTGTTTTTGTGCCAGTACCATATTGTCTTGATGATTACAGCTTTGTAATACAGCTTGAAGTCCAGAATTGTGATGCCTCCAGTTTTGGTTCTCTTTTTCAACATTCCTTTGGCTATTTGGCGTCTTTTCTGGTTCCATACAAATTTTAAGATTGTTTGTTCCAGCTCTGTGAAAAATGCTGATGGTATTTTGATAGGGATTGCACTAAATGTGTAGATTGCTTTGGGTAGCATAGACATTTTAACAATATTTGTTCTTTCAATTCATGAACATGGAATGTTATTCCATTTCTTTATGTTGGCCTCAATTTCTTTCATAAGTGTTCTATAGTTTTCAGAGTACAGATCCTTTACCTCTTTGGTTAGATTTATTCCTAGGTACCTTATGGTTTTGGGTGCAATTGTAAATGGGATCCACTCCTTGATTTCTCTTTCTTCTGCCTCATTGTTAGTGTATAGAAATGCAACTGACTTCTGTATGTTGATTTTATATCCTGCAACTTTGTGGAATTCCTGTATCAGTTCTAGCAATTTTTGGGTGGAATCTTTTGGGTTTTCTGCATAGAGTATAATGTCATCTGCAAAGACTAAGAGTTTGACTTCTTTGCCAATTTGGATGCATTTTATTTTTCTGTTGTCTGATTGCTGAGGCAAGAACTTCTAGTACTATGATGAATAGCAGTGGTGAGACTGGACATCCCAGCCGGGTTCCTGATCTTAGGGGAAAATCTCTCAGGTTTTCCCCATTGAGGATGCTATTCACTGTGTGTTTTTCGTATATGGCTTTTATGATATTGAGGTATGTTCCCTCTATGAGGGATACTGATATTTTCTAATTTCCTTTGAGATTTTCTCTTTGATCCATCAATTATTTAGAAGTCTGTTGTTTGTTTAACTTCCAAATGTTTAGAGATTCTCCTGTTTCATTTGTTTTTTCGATTCCTAGTTTACTTCCATTAAGGTCAGAGGATATACTTTGCCTGATTTCAGTTCTTTTAAAATTGTTAAGGTTTGCTTTTTTTATTCCAAGATATAGTCTGTTTTGGTGAATCTTCCATGTGTACTTGAAAAGAATGTGTATTCTGCTGTTGAGTTTCTATAAATGTCAGTTAGATCCAATTGGTTATGGTCTGGTTCCATTCTCAGTATCTTTATTGATTTTTCTATCTACTAGTTATATCAATTATTGAGAGAGGAGTATTTAAGTCCCAAACTATAATTTTGGATTTGTCTATTCTTTCCTTTAGTTCTGTCAGTTTTGGCTTCCAGAATTTTGAGGCTCTGGTGTTAGATGCAAACACATTTAGGATTATTGTGTCTTGTTAGTGAATTGACACTTTTAGCATTATGTAATGTCCTTCTTTATCCCTGATGATTTTCTTTGCTCTGAAGTCTACTTTGTCTGATACTAATATGTCTACTCTAGCTCTTCTGATTAATGTTCCTATGGTATTTCGTTTTCCATCTTTTTACTTTTAAACTACCTATATCATTATATTTAAAGTAGGTTTCTTAAACAGCATATAGTTAGGTATTGTTTTATCCACTCTGACAATATATATCTTTTAGTTGTTATGTTTAATCCATTTGTACTTAATGTAATTATTGATATGTTTGGATTTATATCTACCTAATTAAACCAAATAAATGGTTTTTGTTTGTTCCATTTTTCACTTCTCTGTTTACTCTTTTCTGCCTTTTTGGTTATTTGAATATTTTGAATAATAATATTCTCATTTTGTTTTAATTTATTTATTGTCTTTGAATATATCACTTTGCATAGTTTTTTTTTTAATGGTGGCTCTAGGGATTACAATATACTTGTAGACTACTTAGAATGAATACTGTATCATTTCAAGTAGACTGTAGAAACCTAATGACCATATAGATATCTTTACCTTCCCCTCTTTATGTTCTAGATGTCTCAAAGTACATTTACATGCATTGCAAACTGCGCTGAACAATCTTACAATTTTTTCTTTCAATCATCAAATATATTTTAAAGAACAGTAAAGGTAGATCCACTAGAGAAAGATCACTAAGGGAATAGAAGACTTTAACAACATTATAAACAAATTAGATCTAAAAGACATCTACAGAAAACTCTACCCAACAACAGCAGATTGCATGTTACTCTCAAGTGCACATGGAACATCCCCCAGTGTATACCATATGCCAGGGCATAAAGCAAAACTCAATAAATTTAAAAGAATTGAATTCATAAAAAATATGTTGTCCCACAACAATGGAATGAAGACAGAAATCAATTACAGAAAGAAATCTTAGAAATTCACAAATACGTGCATATTAAACAACATACTTTTTTTTTTAAGTAGGCTCCATCCCCAGCATGGCAATATAGGGCTTGAACTTACCACCCTGAGATCACACCCGAGCTGAGATCAAGAGTTAGATGCTCAGGGCGCCTGAGTGGCTCAGTCGTTAAGCGTCTGCCTTCGGCTCAGGTCATGATCCCAGGGTCCTGGGATCAAGTCCCACATCGGGCTCTCTGCTCAGGGGGAAGCCTGCTTCTCCCTCTCCCACTCCCCCTGCTTGTGTTCCTGCTCTCGCTGTCTCTCTCTCTGTCAAATAAATAAATCTTTAAAAAAAAAAAAAGAGTTAGATGCTCAACCAACAGAACCAACCAGGTGCCCCTAAACAACATACTTCTAAATAATCAGCAAGTCAAAAAAGAAATCACAAGGGAAATTAGAAAATATCTTGAGCTGAATGAAAATAAATATACAACATATCAAAACTTACGGGATGAAGTTAAAGTGGTACTTAGAGGGAAATTTATAGCTGAAAATTCCTATATTTATTTAAAAAATATTTTATTTATTTATTTGACAGAGAGAGAGACACAGCAAGAGAAGGAACACAAGCAGGGGGAGTGGGAGAGGGAGAAGCAGGCTTCCCGCAGAGCAGGGAGCCTGATGTCAGGCTCGATCCCAGGACCCTGGGACCATAACCTGAGCTGAAGGCAGATGCTTAACAACTGAGCCACCCAGGTGCCCCTTAAAATTCCTTTATTTAAAAAGAATGATCTCAAATGAAAAACCTAAACCTGTGCCGTAAGACACAGAAAAAGAAGGGGCACCTGGGTGGCTCAGTTGGTTAGATGTCCCACTCTTGATATTGGCTTGGGTCTTGATCTCAGGGTCGTGAGTTCAGGCCCCGAGTTGGGCTCCATGCTGGCCATGGAGCCTACTTAAAAAAAAAAGGGGGCTGCACCTGGGTGGCTCAGTCAGTTAAGCATCTGCCTTTAGCTCAGGTCATGATCCCAGGGTTCTGAGATTGAGCCCCACATTGTCGGGCTCTCTGCTCAGCAGGAGCCTGCTTCTCCCTTTCCCTCTGCCTGCCGCTCCCCCTGCTTCTGCTCTCTCTCTCTCTGTGTCAAATAAATAAATGAAATCTTAAAAAAAAAAAAGAAGACGTAGAAAAGAAGAACAAACTAAACAGAAAGCAAGCTGAAGAAAGGAAATAATAAAGATTAGAGCTGAAATTGGTGAAATAGAGACTAGAAAAATAATAGAGAAAACTAAAAAAAAAAAAAATCTAAGGAAAAAAATGGGTAGAAAACTTGGATATTTCTCCAAAGATGATATACAAATGGCCAACAATCATATGAAAGATGCTAAATGTCACTAATTATTAGAGAAATGAAAATCAAAATCATAATAGGATCATCTTATTCCCAATTAAGATGGCTACGATCCAAAAAAAAAAAAAATCAGGAAATGACAAGTGTTGGTGAGGATGTGCAGCAATTGGAGTCCTTGTGGACCGTTGGTAGGAGTATACAATAGTGCAACCACTATGGAAAACAGTATGACAGTTTCACAAAAAATTAAAATAGAGTTATCATATGAACCAGCAATCCCATTTATGTGTGTATATACAAAAGAAGTGAAAGCAGGATCTTGAATTGATACTTACACACATATCTTCCTAAAAGCTTTATTCACAATAACCAAGAGGCAGAAGCAATCCATATGTCCGTTGACAGATTAATGGATAAAAAATGTGGTTATATATACAATGGAATTTTATTCAACCTTAAAAAGAGGAAATCCTGTCACATACTATCCCATGGATGAAGCTTGAGGACAATGTACTAAGGGAAGTAAGCCAGTCACCAAAAGGCAAATACTGTATGATTCCACTTGTATGAGGTATCTAAAGTAGTCAGATTCAAAGAAACAGCAAATTGAATGGCAGTCACCAAGGGAGGGACAAGGAGGAAACAGAGAGCTGTTTAATGTGTATAGAGTTTCAGTTTTTCAAAACGAAAAAGTTCTGGAGATCTGTTTAACAACAATGCAAATATACTCAACACTACTGAAATGTACACTTAAAAATGGTTAAGATGGTAAATTTTATGTTATACATTTTTTACTACAATTAAATTTTTAAAAATTATTTTAAAAAATCGTAGAGAAAATTAACAAAACCAAAAGTTGGTTTTTGAAAAGATTTTGAAAAGTGACAAAATTTTAGTTGATTGACCAAGAAGAATAGGCTCAAATTACTAAAACTGAGAATGAAAGAAGGGATATTAATACTGACTTACAGAAAGAAAAAGGATTGTAAGGGAATACTATGAACAATCATATGCTTGTGAATTAGGTAATTTAGATGAAGTGGAATAATTCATAGATAAAAACTACCAAAATGACTCAAGAACAAATAGAAAATGTGAATAGACCTATACAAGAGATTGAATTGAAATTAAAAAATATCTAGGGCGACCTGGGTGGCTCAGTCGTTTGAGCTACTGACTCTTGGTTTCAGCTTGGGTTGTGATCTCAGGGTCGTGGGATCGAGCCCTGTGTGGGGCTCTGTGCTCAGTGTGGGTTCTCTCTCTCCCTCTCCCTCGGCCCCTTCCTCCATTCTCTCTCTCTCTCTCTCTCAAATAAATGAATAAATAAAATCTTTTTAAAAAAATTAAAAAAAGGGGCGCCTGGGTGGCTCAACCATTAAGCGGCTGCTTTGGCTCAGGTGGTGATCTTCAGGTCCTGAGATCGAGCCCCGTCCCAGGCTTCCTGCTCATTGGGGAGTCTGCTTCTCCCTCTTCCTCTGCCCCTCCCTCCTGCTTGTGCTCTCTCTCTCTCAAACAAATAAATAAAAATCTTTAAAAAATAATAAAAATAAAAACCACCCAACAACAAAAAGCCCCAGAACCAAATGGCTTCACTGATGAATTCTACTAAACTTTTAAAGAAGAATAAATGCCAATCCTTCTTAAACTCTTCAAAAAATTAGAAGAGAATGGGAACACTCTCTGATGTAATCCCTGACAAAAGTATTACTCTGATTCCAAAGGCAGGAAAAAACAACAAAAGAAAAGTACAGACCGATATCCTTTATGAATATGTATGCAAAAATCCTCAGCAAAATGTAAGCAAACTGAATCCAGCAGCTTCTAAAATGGATTACACCAAGTAGGACTTATCCCAGGAATGTGAAGTTGGTTCACATACAAAAATCAACCCATGTATTACAAAATGTTAATAGAATTAAATGACAAAACCACACAATCATCGCAACAGGTTCAGAATAAAGCATTTAATAAACCCCAATCCCTTTCATGAGAGAAATAATCAACCAAGTAGGAACAGAGGAGAATTTCCTCACCTGGTAAAGAGTATCTACAAAAAACCCCACAGTTGACATCATATTTAATGGCAAGAGATAGAAAGGTTTCCTTCTAAGATAAGGAACAAGACAAAGATGTCCTCTTTCACTATTTCTGTTTAACATTATACTGGAGGTTCTAGCCAGGGCAATTAGAGAAGGAAAACAAATAAAATGCATTCATATAGGAATGGAAGACATAAAAATACCTCTTTCACAAATGACATAATCTTATATATAGAAAACTCTTAAGAGTTCTTTTTTTTTTTTTTAAGATTTTTATTTATTTTTTGACAGAGAGAGAGACAGCGAGAGAGAGAACACAAGCAGGGGGTGTGGGAGAGGGAGAAGCAGGCTTGCTGCCGAGGAGGGAGCCTGATGTGGGGCTCCATCCCAGGTCCCTGGGATCATGACCTGAGCCAAAGGCAGATGCTTAATGACTGAGCCACCCAGGCACCCCAAGAGTTCTCAAAAAAAAAATACTAGAGCTAATAAGCAAGTTCAACAAGGTTGCATGATACAAGATCAATTAAAAATCAGTTGTCTTCTGTAAAATAGCAATGAACAATGGAAATGAAATTAAGAAAACAATTCCATATAGAATAGCATCAAAAAGAATAAAATACTTATGAATAAATTTAACCAAAGAAATGTAAGATTTGTAGACTGAAAAGTACACATTTTAAAAAGGAATTAAAGGAGATCCAAATAAATGGAAAGATATCCCATGTTAATGAATTAGATGAAAATATGTGTCCACAAAAAACTTGTATGCAAATGTTTATAGCAGCATGATTCATAACAGCCAAAGGTGGAAACAACCCAAATGTCCGTCAACTGTAAATTTATAAACAAAATGTGGTATCCCCATATAACAATATTATCTGGTAAAAAAGGAATGAAGAACTGATGTATGCTTCAATGTGGATAAACCTTGACAACATTATGCTAATTGAAAGAAACCAGTCACAAAGACAACATATTATATAATTCAATTTTAAAAAAAGATTTTATTTATTTGTCAGAGAGAGAGTACAAGCAGGGGAAGTGACAGGCAGAGGGATAAGTAGGCTCCCCTCTGAGTAAGGAGCCCCATGGGGGGCTTGATCCCAGGACCCTGAGATCATGACCTGAGCCAAAGGCAGACGCTTAACCGACTGAGCCACCCAGGATCCCTATATAATTCAATTTATATGAAATGTCCAGAGTATGCAAAATCATAAACACATAAATAACAGAAAGTTGGCCAGTGGTTGCTAAGGGATGAGAGGTGGGATTGGGAGTGACTGCTAACATGTATGGGGTCTCTTGTTAGGGTGATGGAATCATCCTATAATTAAATCATGGAGATGGCTGACTAACATTATGAATATATTAAAAAAAATCACTGAATTAAGTTAAATCCTCTGGAGAATGTAGATATTTTTGTTGAGGCAGATAATCCACCTGGTTAGATTCAAACCACAACTTCCAACTCCCCTTCTGTAGTCTGTGATTCAAAAGTCAGTTCGGTTCCCAGAGTATGGACGGGGCTATTCAAGTTCTGTTCCAGTTGTGTGCCACCTAGTGGTCGGTTGAGGACCACGGGCGGTGGTCTGTCAGTTCAGCCTTAGTCTTTGGTGTATTGAGCAGGGCCAGGTCCGTGCAGGGGAGCAGCTCAGAAAGGAGCCCCGAGTTCGTAAACAACTTTGTGGGTTCACTTCCCTAACAGCTCTCTTGGCAATTTCCCTGTTACTTTTGTTTCCTGCAGCTTCTAGTTTTTAGTCTTCTGATCAGAAAACTGAGGCTTGACCTACACAGCTCTGCCATGTATTTCTGCATCTGGGGCCAACCAGCCAGAGGACAGAGTTGGAACAAAATCAACTTCACCCTCTTAGTTTCACCCTCTTGGGGCTACAGCTGCGCCAGCTGAAGTTTCTCCCCTTCAGAGTTTTGGCTCCTGGGTCCCAAATAAACGGGAATTCTCACAGGCTCTTTTCCAGGCTCTTGGCTTGGAAAGCCCCCTTCCCCGTTCTCCCTCTACAAAGCTCTTTGCTGTGTCTCTCAAAGCCTTGTTCAGCCGTCACCACCTTTGGGAAATCTTTCTAGAGTCCATAGAATGAACCATTCTCTCCTCTGAGCAATCTCTGTATCCTACCCCTATTTCTAATGTCAGTTCTTAACTTCACGATGTTCTGAGGCATTTTTTTATGGCCCCTGGTACACTGAGACTTCAAGGCTGGCACATTTATTGCTGCTTCACTCTCTTGTAGTGCAGTGGCTGACAAAAGTTTACATTCAATAAATGTTTCTTGAATTTGTTTACTTTTTGGTTTACCCTCTCCCCAGTTCTAATTTGTGTCCTTTTATCTGGCATTGGAAACTCATTAAGCTCATTAGAATTGTGTATGAACTAAGCAGGTGACAAGCAAGGGCCTAGGGGATTTTTCCGAGTGACATATGAACGTTAGTGCGTGGACTTTAATAACCTTTGGTCTTTTTAAGGCTCTTGTTCCCTCATTTTTGCCTGTATTCTGGTAGAAGTTACCAGAAAGCTTAGTTCCAGATAGTTTAGGACTCATAACTGTACACAAAATTAGAAGGCCCTAGCTGTCCTCTGTAGGAATCTACAATTTGAAAGAGGGAAATAGCCATGTAAAGTTTTCAAAAATAGAGAATAACGTTTAAGAACAATACCTCCTGATTAAATGCGGGGTTTGGGGGGATTACCTGGAAAGCAGTATGAATAATTTTCAAAATGCTGATATGTTGACCCCCAACATAATCCCTCTTATGGGGTTTAACATGGTGCTAAAGATATGTGGTGAACAAATATCCTTTTAGTAAGCTGCTCCTTTCATGCTTGTCTCTAATATTTTGGGGATTGAGATATTCTTCTTGGGCTGTAAAAACACAACTGAGATTTCTAGTAGGGAATAAGAGCCCAGTCGCGTGCCGGTACAATTTTAGATTTAAGAAGCCATTTTTGACCTATGCACCAATTAGTGACAGTCATCAAGTGGCAATCTCCTACTTGATCTTGTGACATCAAAAATTCTAATATGACAGTAGATTAGAAAGTGAAGAAGGAAATCCCAAGGTTTTAGAAGGGAGAAGAAATTACATTTTTTCCTCCCCAGACACTGGGGTCTCCCCAGTGGAGAAGTCGAGTCAGGTGAGGCAAATCAGCACACTTGTGCAATCCCCCGTTGACTGGAGATTCTAGAACGTGAGGGGGTGAATCCGAGGCACCGAACTCACGATCCACCCAGTAAGATCTTCAGGTTTGGGTGATCACAGCACAGTTTAGGGAGCACAGCCGGAACAGAGCTTTACTTTCAACTCTGCTAAGTTAGAATTCCTGAGAATTTATATAGGAGCTTGCTTTAAAAATCTCACCAGTGCTCCACGGATGGAGGAAAATTTGTCAACAACAACAAAGATGCAAACAATATTGCAGATACATACTTAACCCATTTAACAAAACACATTCAAAAAATAAAGTTAGCATTTCCATTACTGTAGCATAATATTAATTTTGGCAAACCGGAAAGCACTACCTGAATTGAATACGGTCCCCCTTCTTCCCTGCCAAAAAACTCCAAACAAAACACTTCAGAACCATTTTAATAACATTTTCTGAAGATTTATTTTAGAGAGACAGAGAGCGAGCGAGCACCAGGGCACCCACCCCTGGCCTCTTCCCCTGCCGGGCTGACCGTGTTCCCCTCTGGAGATCCAGCTCCTCTAGGAGCCTTCCCTCCCCCTCTGCTGCTGGGATCTGGCAAAACCCTATGTTCACCCTCGCAACACTTCCTACGTGGCGCTGTGATTACCCACCTCTCCCACTTGGGCGGGAGGAAATCAAAGCTCTGCACCCGCACAGGGGAGGAAAAGGAGTCCGAGACTCAAATCACAGAGACCCTGGATCCCTACGTTCAAGGAGGACGAAGGGCAAGGAAAGGATGGTGCACGGGAAGAGGAATGCCCCTCGAAAGCGCCACACAGTGCCTCTGGCCTTGCTGAGGGACGTAGTAAGATATGTTAACATACATATATAAGGAGATGTAAGATATCTCCTTTGCTAAGAAATGAAAAATATAGGAATTATGGTGAATAATGGGAAGACTCCACCACTATTCTGTATGGTCCTGGGATTTGGCTCACAAAGTAACCAGATCATTTTCTTTTATTCATACACATGAATATTTCTACTTCATATTCACGAACACTTCAATTTTCTCTCTTGCGTGCGCACGCACACACCACAAGTAACAGAGTAGAAACATTTATACATTTGGAATCACAGGAATACTTGGGTTCAAATTCTGAAGATGCCATTTTTAAGTCGTGCAACCTCAAAGGACCTACTTAATGTCGTTTTGCAGGTCCTCTGCTATAATGTGGAAAGAATTTTAAGTAACCCATATAATTTTAAGGATTAAATAAGATAGTATTTGTGGAACCCACCTTGTGAACTTTATATAATGTTTAATTTGATATTCTTACATGAATGTAGATATGACTACTTAAATTATGTTCCAAAAAAACTACATATAGGAAAAATTTAAAATGACTTTTAAGAGAACCTTAAAAAAAAATTGATATATAATTGACCTATGACATTCTATATCAGATGTACATGATTCAATATCTGTATTTGTGAAATGATCACAGTAAGTCTAGTTATCCATCACCACACATAATTACAAAATTTTTTATTCTCATAAGTTTTCAGATACACAATACAGTATTATTATTATTTTTTTTTACAATACAGTATTATTAACGATAGTCACCATGCTGTATAGTACATCTCCTCCATAACTTTATTCTATAACTGGAAGTTTGCACCTTCTGATCCCCTTCACCCACTTCACCCACCCCAACACCCAGCTTCTGGCAATCACTGATCTGTTCTCTGTATTGATGAGTTGGGTTATTGTTGTTTTTTCTTTTAAGATTCCATGAGATCATATGGTATTTGTTTTTCTGTCTGATTTATTTCACTTAGCATAAAGCCCTCAAGTTCTACCCATGTTGTTGCAAATAGCAAGATTTCCTTTTTTATGGCTGAATAATATTCCATTGTGTGTGTGTGTGTCTCTGTGTGTGTCTGTGTGTGTGCCTGTATACATACCACAATTTCTTTATTCATTCATCTGTGGATGGGCACTGAGGTTGTTTCCAAAACAGTTTCCTTTTTAAAAAAGATTTATTTATTTTAGAGAGAGAGAGAGAGTGAGGGGAGGGCAGAGGGCGAGCACCCTTCAAGCCGACTCCTTGCTGAATGCAGAGTCTGACGCCAGGCTCGATCCCACGAGCCATGAGATCATGACCTGAGCCAAAACCAAGAGTCAGATGTTTAACTGACTGAGCAACCCAGGTGCCCCATAAAGATTTTATTTTGGGGGGCGCCTGGGTGGCTCAGATGGTTGAGTGTTTGCCTTCAGCTCAGGTCATGATCTCCAGGTCCTGGGATCGAGCCCCGCATTGGGCTCCCAACTCAGCAGGGAGTCTGCTTCTCCCTCTCTCTACCTCTCTCCCTGCTTGTGCTCTGTCTCTCTCTCTCTCAAATGAATAAATAAAAAAATATTTAAAAAAAAGATTTTTTAAAGTAATCTCTACACCCAACATGGGGCTCAAACTCACAACCCTGAGGTCAAGAGTTGCACACTCCACTGACTGAGCTAGCCAGGCACCCCACCAAAACAGTTTTCTTAAGCATTAGTCCCATCTTCTCATAGTTCCATGTCTCAAAGTCATTCAAATGAAACAATGCACAATAGGATTATTCTTAATAATTATGAACATTTATTAAACACCAAGAGTATACTGCAATGGTTGCTATGTAAAAACACAATTAACAGCATAGCGTCCCTGCCATCGAGCTTACAATCTAAAATGAAATACAACAAGAATGCTGTAAGCCTACCTCAAAATTTTCTTAACTTAGAAATGGCTATTTTGGCAAGTAAGTGAGGCAAAATGGCCTATCATTTTAGATACAATAAGGCTTTGAACATGATCCAAAGAATATTTTACTTGTACCCAGGCATTTCCCCCGATTATAGTAGGCTTGGTAAGAAAAAGAGCACTTAGAAATTGGGTGAGAACAATGAATTATTTCAAATTGCCTTGTAGGACTTTAAAGAGAGAAATGCTTACTAGCCTGAGTTTTTCCACAGCCAGGGAAAACCCCATGAAAAATATCATGAATTCGACCAAGCCTGTCTTCTATTCCACTTGCAACTTTTCGACTTCCTCCTCCTTTCCCACAGGTAAGGACTCCAGTGAAGCCCCTAGCAGGGAAGAAGTACTGTATCTAGACAAAATATCCTAAAGTTGTAGAGGGTTACCAAATCGAACTTCCAGGAAATACTAATTCCTATTTTAAAAGAGGAGTGAGCAAAGACAGCAGTGCGCATCTGGCTGCAGGAGAGGCCGGGCTATGTAAGATATGTAAACAAAGCAGCTGAGCTCAGTTCATGCATCTTCAAAGTGATTAAGAATATGGGTAAATAATTGCTTTCTGTCCCTTATTTCTGGTGTAGGGGGATTTGACAATTTAGCATCAAGATCCCAAACTGCAAAACCTGTACTCTTTGGCCTACATCCATAGTATAATATTTAATAAATACTTCCAAAGTTTTCCTTGCTGGTCATGTATTAGCTGACAAAGGCATTCTGAAGGGATTTTGATTCTTACTGTCAAATGCAAAGACTGTTTGAAACGTCTGAGTACATATAGTCTTAAACTATATATTGATTATTTTCAACCACTGATAATTCTTTGAACTCTAAAAGAACACTAAAAAGTAATTGGTTATAAGTTATCTGAATAGAAGTTACTCTGTAAAGTGCATGCACAAATTTAAAAAAAAATACATGCATACAAATATTTTAATGGCAGAGTGGTAGCATCCTGAGGTGTTTTTTTTTTTTTAATGGCAAAACAATATTTCAGCAATTTTTTTAAAAACCAGTAATTTCCTCCTTAAAAGTCCATCTTGGGAACTTTCTTTTAAATGATAACACAGCAGCAGCAACATTGAAAAAATGTTCACAAAATTTGCTTTGCATACAGGTTTATCGAGAAAGAATGGTCCAGAAACTTCAGGATAAACTTTCTAAAAACACTTTTTATAAAGTATACACTACTTTTGACCTAAAGTTGACATTTAAACACCCTCCTCCCAATTTAAAAGTGTCATTTTTACCTCCTCCTTATAGTAAATAAAATCCAATTACAACATTTGAAATGAAAAACTTGAAACACCTATCAATATCATTCTTCTAACAAGATGACAAAAATTAATTTCAATTAATTAAATTCAATTTTTTCTCCCAAAAAAAGGAGAGAAAAATAAAAAATCAAGTATCACCATAGCTGTGGCAGAGGAATTTGGGTTTACAAATCTCAATCAATGCACTTATTTTTGGTATTGCATGAAACAGCTAGAATTCCTGAATAACCTATGTTTTTCTAAGGCAAGGCAAGTTTGATTATGTGTAAAGCATAGACATTAGCATGGTTATAAAGGCAGTAGGACCAATACATATACATTCACTTGTTTTAAGTGATACATCAAGCTACATAAAATTTAATTTCGTGTCCTATTCTAAGACTACATCTTTGACCTTAAGCTTAGAAGCATAATTGCTGTAAATACGTTAAAAAATACTTCATTTTTTCCAATATTGTAAAGTATACTGAATTTTCAAATGCCTAGTATAAATTTTTTTGCACAAAATTTAAAAAGGCATACTATTAGCTAGCTATAACTACTGTGTTAAGTAATTGTAGTAAGGAAGAAGTTCACAAGGAGAACAAAATATAAACTAAGCATAATTATTGCATTTAACAAAAAATGAAATCAAGTAGTTCTGAATGCACTTTTTTGTCTTAGTAATGTGTATATTCATTTTATGGCTACTAGCTACTAGTCTGATAAACATACTCAGATTCTATAAGATTTGTTTTTCTTGGCTGGTTATTTTTTTTCCTTCTCTCCAACAACAGTTGGAATTATTTTTTTTTCAAATACAAAGTAAAATAATGTTTCTATTTTTTATCTGAGCCATGTGAAAGCTGACTCCCTACTTTCATTTTTAGAAGTTAAATTAATTTTTTTGGACCTTAGTTAAAATCTAACATCTAAACCATGTGTTTTTTGCTGTTAAGTACAATCTACATTTCAATGAATTGATAAGGGTTATTAACAAAAGCAAATCTTGACTTCTTCTGTGTTTTAAATATAATTACACAGGCTTTTTTTCTTTTTTAATGAGAAGAAGGAGATGAAGAAAACCATTCATATATGAGGCCCTCTTCACTCAACTATTTTGAGATACAGCTTTAAATAGGGTGGATCAAGTCAAGTAACATTGGTAATCTCTTTTCTTTGCGTAGAAGAGAAAAAACAAATAAAGGAAGTTACTTCCTTCCTAAGGTCTCAGCTAGTTTCTTAAGTCTTTTCTTCAGCTCCAACGGAAATTTCTCATAGCACTTCTTACAGACTGGCTTCATGTCAAACTCCACAAATTTATTCCTAAAGAGAGTAACAATAATAAAAGAAATTAGTAGAAATGTATTTGACACAGATATATAAATAATGTGAGGTAATTTTACTGAAGTAAATGAAGACACTATATGATAACATTGATATTCATAGCAAAAAACTATAATTCTAATCTCAACTTTTGTCATTGTGGTAGATGTAAAAAATTACCATATCACTTGAAAAAAATTGTCCTTATAAATTGATCTTAAATATCTACCTGTGTTATACAGAATGTACATTACATTTTAGTCTGTGCTATGTACACAGAAAATCTAATGTCAGTATAATTTAGGTAAGTAAAGTCAATCACACATTGAAGTACCATGAGAACACTTTAAAGAACAGTTATTTAAAGCCCAGAGTTGTATTTCTATAATTTGAATGACCTTGTCTTTGTTGAAAGCAAATTAATCTTCATTAATATTTTAAATTAGGTATCTATGAGGTTTCATCTCTTTCCTTACATAAAATGGTTTGCTTCCTACCTCCAACAACAAAAAAAATCATTTTCAAAGAAATCTTAAATTGTAATGGGTTATTTTGGTTAGTTGTCTGACAGAAAGGTTGGTAGGGGAGATATAAGAAAGTTTTTAATCACCCTTAAGAAACAGAAATGAAACAGATTGCCTGTGGTTCCATTTTGTGAATGGTCAGCTGTATGGAGAACTCAATTCTTTCTTTTTAAAGTTAGAGCAATACACATTATCAATTTATTTGTAAAACAGTTCTGGAGAGGCCAGGTTTTTAGACAGCTTCCTAACTATCTGTTATGCATTTCCAATTGGTAATTACGATTGCTTATTACTGTTGGAATCTAGGGTCCTAAACAGTGAACTGAGGAAATACACAACTTTATAACTTGTACATTTTCCTAACTTGTTTTTAGGTGGCATTTCTGGAACAAGTCTAGTAGTACATTGTTATCTATGGCAAACGATTAAATCAGGTGATACAATTTTAAAGAACAAAGTTAATAACAAAGGTAATTCCTAATCACATATTTAATAAAATGAAAACTCTTATTTTCAAGCATTACATGGAATTTATTCCCCGGCTGTTTTTCACAGAGATCTTAATGCTGACAGAAAATCAAATGATGTTATTTTTCCACTGACAGTTTGATTTTAATAGTACTCCTGAGTTACAATTTTCTCCCAAAGACTTCTAGCATGAAAGCTATTAAAACTGCCATTTTTTGGATGAAGGAAATAAATTATCACTGCTTTCAGAGATACTGTTAAGCAAACTTCAACGGTTTTAATTTTATATTTGAATTTTAATTCCTTTTTACGGAAGGAAACATGAAAACTGGAACAATAAAAAACTTTCGGAGCTCAGAACACAATGGTAACCATGAAGGAACAATGGGACAATCATGCTAGTAATTCAACAGAATTTCAAAGATTAAAATATTTCCCATAAAAATTAGGAATAAAGTACGGTTTGAAAACATCAAGAAAATGAATTCATAAACAGCAGCAATGAGCACTCTATGAAAGTGCATACAGACACCAAAGACAGATCTCTTATTGTGTCCAGTAGATGGTCTTTGCTTAGATACAAAATAGGCTGAAAGGATTTAATACAGAGCTTAGAACATGTGACACTTCGAATTTATCAAATAAATCATTTTAGGCAAAGAAACCAAAAACCAGGATTTTAGAAGCTGTAATTAGCAGAGAAAAATACCTTAATTTCCCCAATATCCATTAAATAGAGATTGGAAATCTTCCCTTTGAATCCATTTTAAAAAAAGAAATCTATATACCATATTGTGATATAAACAAAGAGATGAGGGAGTCGACAGATTAAGGGAAATAAGTGAAGTACAAACTGGTATTAGGTGGGGATTTTATTAATGTAGCTTTAATAATTTTAGTAAGTAGGCAAAAGAACCAGCTCTACACGGGACAAGTACGTGGATTTCAAGCTCTGACAGCTACAAATACATGCCAAAAGAAATAAAAAAGCAAAAGACCCAAACAGAACAAAGCATACTCTAAAGGACTAACCAAAGAAGAAAGCAGTGAAAATGATGACAGAAGGGACAGAAAAGTTTACAAACAGACTGGCTTTTTCTTTTTCTGCTTGTCCTTATCCTTTGCTTCTCTCTCCCGTTTGGCAAGTCGCCTCTTAAATTCTTCTGGCATTTTTTCATAACAGTGTTTGCAGACTGGTTTTAGATCAATTTCAACAAACTTATCCCTTTGAGCAGGACAAAGAAGGAATAGAAGAAAGAACATAAAACAATTAAAGGAAGAACCTTTACTTTTGGAAGGCCTAGACAGAAAGAATAAGGAATCAATTCTCTTTTTTAAAACTCCATATTTTATAAAATGTTACCCCAACGTTTTCAGTCTTAGGATTCACACCGGACTAAACTGTAGACTTACTTGAGTGTTAGTTTAGTGTTGCAGGTGGAACAGGCAAAACAGTTCACACACCAGGCCTTATTAAGAGCAGAGACCACTAGAGAAAGAGAAAAGACATCGGGTCACACACACTGGTATGGAAAGTGGTGAAGCTGACACTTTCGACTCAAACAGAGCTAAAAGGTGGCTTCCACGACACTTGGAAGAGGTTCTCAAGAGGTTTTCTTGCAAACGAATCACATGACTAAAAATCTCAGTGCCATTAACGTTTACAGAATCAATCTAATTAATTAATTTAAGGCTATTTTTTCACATTACTAAAAAACTGAGCACTTATGTCCTCCACGACTGTAGATTGGTTTCACCTTAGGGAAGATTACCACTGGCTTTTTCAACCTTTATTTATAGTTAAAATTTTTCTTCTTTCCTTTGAGTATCCTGTGAAGCATATAAATGGTATGTAGCATGTCTTCCCACCCAAGCTCGTGCTCTCACTCCCGTGGATGATGGGGTGTATATTTAACATGCACTACGTCACTCAGATGAGCTTTTCTGGCACAGGGCCTGCCTACAAGCACACTGCTGCCACCTTTCCGTACCTACTGCCTCTGGCCCAACAAAGATATATGGACTAGATAAGTAATTTTAAAAAATCCAGACATTACATTATTTGCCTGTAGTCTTTTTTCCAAAGCTGATGAACTGAGCTTCCTTTGACAGCTTCTCTCACCTGACAACTATCTCACGTAGGGTCCACGTAGGAAGGAGTTAAGTTTTATTTCCTATGGCGCTGAAGACTGCTCTCCTGAACTACTCCTTTTGCAAACTGCATCATGGGCAGGGTTTTGCGAAGTATTTCCCGAGTTGGGTTCTCTGACGAGAATCATGAAGCATGCTGAAAACAGGAATGTTTAAATTTTGCCAGGAAGTTTCTAGCAGAATTGTGCTAGCGACGATTAGCAAACACAGCTGCTTCCTTTCTGTCCCAGTTAATCAGCCCTGCTTAATTACCACAATACAAGGCTGGTAAGCCTAGAAATGTCTACAGAAAACTGCCAGGTTTTAGCATCTGCAGGGTTAAAGTGACTCTCGCTGACTACCATGGCAGATTAAGCTGTTCCTAATAAACACTGCTCTACAGCTTCCAAGTTATATAATTCCAGGGGATGGAAATAGAAACAGATCTCAAGGTTGGCCATGAATATTCCCACAATATCTACCGTAACAACCCTGTGGCAATGCCCTAAAGTATTATCATAAAAGAGTAACAAATTCATCTCTTAGGATATTATCATTTCTGCTACGGATTACTTGAGAAATATGCCAAAGGAAAAAAAAGGAAACTGATAATGATCATATTCCAAACAATAGCTATCATTGACCTTCTTTCAATTTTCACATTACCCAAGTGTTTTTGTGTCAAAACGATGCCATGTAAAATCCCTATAGATACTTACCATCACCTTCTATAACACGGTTGCAATGGAAGCAAACATCACCAAATAGCTGAAAGTGAAAAAAAAAGCGGTAAAAATTCAAGATGTGTTAGAACGAAGTTTTAGAACACCAGATATTTAATATAATTTCAGTTCTTTCTACCACTTAAATAGCTGGCTACCTAGATCCAGAATTTACCATTCATTACTAGAGAAAATCAGTAAAGTTCACGGACTACTTTTTACTTTTTACAATGAAAATAATTTACTCTTCAACACTATCAGAAACAAAAAGGCTTTGGAAATGTTCCAGATCTAAGGAAGCTAAAGGAAAATGAGAACCCTAGCTAGGGTCCAGTACTGGAGTGGAAAAAAATGATACAAGGACATTACTGGTACAAGTGACAAAATTGGAATAAATACACTAACGTATTATATCAATACTGATTACGATTATGTAAGAGCACTCCATATTATTGGGAAATATGAGTTCAAGTATTTAGGGGTAAAGGACCATGATGAATTAACTTATCATCAAATGCTTCAGAAAAAATAAGTGCCTATATATGAATACATACATTTGTATATAAAGATATGTGCATTTATTAAGTGTATGTTTTTATACAGAGAAACACATGAAAATGATGAAAAGATACATAGGTATTCTTCATATTTTTATTTTACAACCTTTCGGTGAGTCTGAAATTATTTCCCAAATAAGAAGTTAAAAAGAAATCTCTATAGTCCAATGTACATTTTCCAAGAGATTTCCTTGTAGCTAAAATATTAAGCTCAAATTCATCTAAGTATATGTAGTATCCAAGGAGTACAATCAATACCTGGTTATAGTGGGTTTCACAATATGCCAGGCCCTTCCTTTCATAATGGCGATGTCCAAGAAATGGCTTTTCACATTTGGCACAAACAAAATGCTGAAAAAAATTGCTAGAGGTCATTTTTGAATTGCCGTATTTTATTTATTTAATGAAGTAAAACTCCAAAGTTAAACTATCCTCAGAGAAGATACATGGAAGTTTGAGGTAGTTATTCCATTTGGCCAGGGCTAACCCTGTGACACTTTGAGTCTTAATTCAGGTGTCTTGAGCTTTTGACAGGTTACTCTAAGACACAGCCTATTTAAACAACGCAGAATGAGAAAAGCGGTCAACATGTTAGTAGCATTGATAAGGGAGGGGCTACTGCTGGATATGGACCATGACACTTTCAGCTTCAAGAAGGATTTAAGAACAAAAGAGTATATCCTGTGTCATTACAGAGAGATCACAAAAGCAGGGTATATTCTATATTCTTAATTTTCTACAAATTTTCATTTGTCTTGAAAATTTCCATACTTAATCTTTAGAATCTCCTACTCTTGCCAGCACATCTGATTGAAAAGTACTGGTTACCCCTCTACCAGGGGTAGAGGAGGTGACTCACCTCCACATGCCACTGTTTGCCCATGGCATTCACCACACGCCCTTCAATGGGCCGTCGGCAAGCGCCGCAGATGGGGACCCCCATCTTATCGTGGCACGGCAGGCAATACAGCTCTCCTTTCAGCTCCCGGGCATCAGCTGTCAGCTCCTTCCTGTCCATGAGAGAGATACCCCACTGAATATTACTACTGAGAGAGGAAAAACAGGTAACCAATGTGGCTAACTGAAGACCTCACTGTAACACTCCCTGTAACCTTCTTTTTTCCCCTCTTAGTGTTGCTCACAGTAACCTAAATTAATAGGCTTGAATGGGTTTCAGATTCCTATCAAAACATCAGTATCATACAATAATGATAAAATGTACAAATAAGTCAGATCACATTGATCATATTTATCACTTCTTTTTTTTTTTTTTTTTAAGATTTTTATTTATTTGAGAGAAAGAGAGAGACAGCATGAGCAGGGTAAGGGGCAGAGGGAGAAGTAGACTCCCGGCCGAGCAGGAAGCCTGATGCAGGGCCCAATCCCGGGACTCCAGGATCACGACCCGAGCTGAAGGCAGACACCCAACCAACTGAGCCACCCAGGCGCCCCCATATTTATCACTTCTTTGTCTATTATCACATTACAATCCCTTTGTCTTCCTTAAAAAGCTAGAAGAGAATCATCACAATGCCCAGGACGGACTTGGTAATAATATTATCTATATTATCTAAAATATATAACTGAGGTCTAAAGTTAGAGACTAGTTCCATTTACTAACAATTAAATTGTCACAAGTTATTAAGAGTTATAGGTTAATAGAAAATAAACAAATGAAATGCCCAGAACTTTCCTCCCCCAAATGCTTAAGTTCAGTATTATTTTCAGTCTCCTGCATCAATAAACATTTAGCCAGAGATGGCCCCAATCAGCGAAATGGACTTGTTTAACATTTCATCTGTTTTAAGTAATTCTTAAACAGGCAAGAAAATGAGATAAGATACAAACTGATAATCACAAAAAAGACGAGGTGGCTGTACTTACAGAACACAGCTGTTTTCTTGATCTTTAGCTTATCTTATCTCTCTTCACCCCACAATAATTTAGCATGTACGTTCATACTGATTAAAGTAACTTTTTCCATTAAATTTTTATATAGCAAATTTAGAAAACCACAGTCTAATAATTTATCATGAGTTTCTGAAGAAAAAAAATCCCTTTAGAAGTAAATAAAGCAAAATTAAATAAATGTAATTCAAGATATTTTAAGATAACACCCTAATTATTACAACTGTAAAAATTATGTATGTATAAACAGAAGACTTCTTAAAGTTTTTTTTTTTTTGATCCTGTATTCAAAAAACAGTTATCAAAATCAGTTTTGGGGACAATTGAGGATATCTTACTATCGACTGAATAATTAGAGGTATGTGTGTATGTACATGTGTACACACACACACACACACACGGGGCGAAAGTATGCTGCGCACACGCAAAAGTGGCAAAATGTTAAGCGATGAAACTCAACAATGGGTATTCTTTCTATTATTCTCTTGATTTCTTACAGGTTTTAAATTTTCTAGGTTACAAGTTGGAGAAAAGCAATCTGGTGTGCTGGAGTAACAGAAATATAGAAAAATGTGATCTTTATTTTATTTCCACTATTTGTGCAATCAAAAGGGAGGGGATGGCAATACCCGCAGTTGGCACAGTTGAAATGGTCTGGATGGTAAGGGTCATTCTTGAATATCAGCGGCTGCTCATCAATGATGGCATGGCATTTCTGGCAGATGTATTTTCCAAGGCCTCTGGCTTTTTCACGATTATGACAGGGACGACATAGATGTCTAAATAGAGCCAAAACTTTTTTAGAAACTTCAATTGAAAATCTGAGGTTCTTTCTAATAATTAGAAAGAACTATGCTTCTCATATCTTTGAAAGGAAGTTAAAGAAATCATTTTTTAAAAAAATCACTCCTGGCTTACCAGAGCAGAATCAAACCACTACTTGAAAATTTATTTATTCCAACCCAGGTAACCCGACTCCATCTTAAGTACCTATCCCCCTTCTGCTGGCCCAGGGACATGTGCAGCAGCAAGGCTGCTACCCAGAAATTCTAAGGTCCTCTCCTGACAGACACCAGACGAGCCAATACACTGCAGGCTTGAGTCCCTGTACCTTCAACTCAGTGCCCTAAAGAACCGCCTCACGGTCCCAGGGGAAAACAGGCATGACCTTGTAGCAGTTACTTCTCCACCCACACCTGACAAGGATGGAAAACTCCTACCTCCCAGCATTCTTGACAAACCCAATATCCGCCAGAACTTCCTGGCAGAGGTCACAGCGGAAGCACTCAGGATGCCAGCTGTTATTCATGGCTTTGATCACTCGGCCAATGATGAATTCACCTGTGGGAAAGTAACACACCCAGGACATCCAGTGTGCTCCTACTGCTGAAAGTAGTGAGACAAAGGACACGAAGAAAACACTGTTTAAACCATTCTCCACAACTAGGGACTCTCTATGTATGTGTTGACCACAGTAAGCACTGCATTAGGAAGAAACTCTGTCTCATCGGAGTCCTTGGTTTTGATTCTGTAGTCATATTTTCAGGTTGTCTTATCACATCTCTAAATGTGGTCTTCCTTTTCCCAATGAAATACTGGGCTCTCTTGAATGCCTTTTGTTTATTTCTGGTCATTGCTGACACAGAAAACTGAAATCCACAGCACATTTTCTTGAAACCTATATAAAATTTCTTCTTTCACTAAACTTTAGAACATTCTACTCAGTTTTTCCAATCTCTGGAGACCTTCTCGTAGAAGTGTTAGCAACCAGTGAGGTGGTTAAAATGCAAGCAAGTTAAACACTTGTGTAACACACAGCAATCCCGAAGCATCTGAAGCACCCCTCCAATGTCTTCCCTGTCTCTCTCCTGGCAACCCCCAAAGTAAGTAGGTAAAGACTGAATTAACAGGGGACAAGAACATTCCAAAAGATCATCTGATAAAAGTCTTAATCCCCAATTTTACAGTAGATGTCCTTAAAAATCATTTCTCTCTGGGTTTTGATACTCTCCCAGCTTGTTATATATTAATGATAAGGAAAAGGACCAATAAGATGCTATTTATAATGAGCACCAAACACCATTTTCACCATTGACATAATTTTGAGACTCACTTTTTACTTTGCCATTCAGCAGTAAAACTTACCACACTGATGACAGCAAGGAGCAAAGAGCATCTGAAAGTCATGTTCACAGTACTTCCTTCCTTCAAACTGAAATAGAAAATACCATCAATTTGTATAGATGAAACAATCACAGGATGAATATAATTATTCTGTGGAGACATATAGGAAAGATGTTTCTGGATGAAGAGCTCTGCCCTAAGAATTTATAATTCTACTGAGATTTTTAAAAGCAGATGTACTTTTTTTTTTTTTAAAGATTTTATTTATTTGACAGAGAGAGACACAGCGAGAGAGGGAACACAAGCAGGGGGAGTGGGAGAGGGAGAAGCAGGCTTCCCGCGGAGCAGGGAGCCCGATGCGGGGCTCCATCCCAGGACCCTGGGATCATGACCTGAGCCGAAGGCAGACGCTTAACGACTGAGCCACCTAGGCGCCCCGCAGATGTACTTTTGTACCTTCCCTAAAGACACACCAAACAACTGAGGCGAGACCTGGTACTATGGCTCCGGAGTACAGTGACCTCCCTGCAGCAATGCTAACTCTTTGGCTAACTCACCTTGAAGAGTCTAATGAATGCGCAGACCCCTCTCTCCAGGAAGTAGGCATATACACACAAATCCCGTCCCACTTTTCTTTAGGTTGATATCTGAAATATTGTACCACAAGCTTAAATATCTCCAAAGAGTAGATATTCTAGTATATTTTAGATTTACACATTTCAAACTGAGGCCAAAACCCATTAAAAAAAAAAACATATTCTACTTTAACAGTTGGAAAAATTTATACCCTCCACTTTTCTCCTTGAACTATTTCCATTTCATTTCCCCCAGAGTTTTACCCTGGTGTGATATTTTTTTCTGAAACTCTATATTAAAGTCTTTAACAGATCACCGTACCATACTTCTCAGCAATTAAAATGTATATAATGAAACTTTAAAATCTGTTTTACTTTCTGAACCCATAAGGCTCTAAAACATTCTTTTTCTTCTGGATTATCATTACAATGATTATTAATACACAAATGGTCAAAACATGAATATGTCAAAATGTCAAATTTTACTTTCCACTACTTGTTTACTTGAAAAGTCTATCTTTTTTTTTTTTTAAATGCTCCTTCACTGCATTCAAGGATGCACTCTTTTTTTTTTTTTTAAGATTTTTTATTTATTTATTTGAGAGAGAGAGAATGAGAGACAGAGAGCATGAGAGGGAGGAGGGTCAGAGGGAGAAGCAGACTCCCTGCTGAGCAGGGAGCCCGATGCGGGACTCAATCCCGGGACTCCAGGATCATGACCTGAGCCGAAGGCAGTCGCTTAACCAACTGAGCCACCCAGGCGCCCTGAAAAGTCTATCTTAATGAGATGAGTAGGGCTCCTCTTCCTCTCACAATTATTCCATGTATCCATGGATGAATATGACTTACCATTGGAAGAGTCAGGGTTCAACATTAATTTCTATTTTGGGGGCTGCTTTTACCCTCTTCTCATAAGTCATGAGAATTATATCATGTCTCCCTTTGAATCTTTGAGCTCCTTGCAAGTTATATGTCACATATATCACATAACTGTTTGACTATCAAAATCCATTTTTATTTATTTATTTTTAAAGACTTTATTTGTCAGAGAGAGAGAGAGACAGCACAAACAGGGGGAGTGGCAGGCAGAGGGAGAAGCAGGCTCCCCACTAAGCAAGGAGCCTGACTCAGGACTGATCCAGGGACCCCAGGATCATGACCTGAGCCGAAGGCAGATGCTTAAACGACTGAGCCACCCAGGCGTCCCTCAGAATCCATTTTTAATGATATATCAGTAGTCAACTCAATTTGCTCAATTTATTGAACATTATCGACTACACCTTAATTGGCAGACCAGCCAAAGCAGATATATCTTATGCCAGAAAAAGGCTTACTTCATTTTGAAATTCAAATGAATAAGTTTTAATACATTTAATGCATCTGTTTTTAAAAGCTACAGATACATTGATATGCTACATTAACCCAGTCCTATCATAATGCACTGTGTGTAGCCCCAAGCAGAAGTTATTTACGAAGTAGATATGTTCCCTTATTGAATGTATATTACGTATATATATAGAAATCTGATGTTTAGCTTTTAGCAATAATTTTAAAAAATTCAATATAAAGACTCAGAACCAGCTCCATTGATTTAGTTGGAAATGATAAATTGTTTACCATCCACCCCAGTCTTAATCGGTGGTGAAAGACCAGGCTCAGAACTGTGTGTGTCAACTGGTCACTTACATTCAAGAGTAAAAGACTGATTAATGGTAACAGTGCATCACTAATGAATCGTTGAATACTACATCAAAAACTAATGATGTGGGGTGCCTGGGTGGCTCAGTCGTTAAGTGTCTGCCTTTGGCTCAGGTCATGATCCCAGGGTCCTGGGATCAAGCCCCACATCGGGCTCCCTGCTCAGCGGGAACCTGCTTCTCCCTCTCCCACTCCCCCTGCTTGTGTTCCCTCTTTGCTGGGTCTGTCTCTGTCAAATAAATAAATAAAATCTTTAAAAAAAAAAACTAATGATGTACTATATGCTAGCTAACTGAACATAATAATAAAAAAAATGCATCACATCTTCAGAAGGAAAGGAGAATGTTTTGTGCACTATTTGTGTGTGTGTGTGTGCGTGCATGCATGATAGTTTTATTATAGTTTTTAAAATCAGTACTTTTTAATGGAAACAACTTGACCAAAAAATCTGTCACAGAATTTGGAGACCCATTAAAACAAAGTTTAATTAAAAAAAGAAAAGAAACACTCAACTTTTAGTTTGTATTTAATGAAAGAGAAAGATGTATATTGTTTAAAACAAAAACAAAATGAGTCCAGCAGTTGGCATATATACTGTATCTGCTAGCGGAAGGTAGAAAAAATTAGGATCGGTTGCAATTTGAATAAGTTTTTTTTTTTTTTAAGATTTATTTATTTAGAAAGAGAGAGTGTGTGCAGGGGAGGGGCAGGGGGGGAGGAAGAGAATCCCAAGCAGACACTCTGCTGAGCATGAAGCCCAAAATGAAATGGGGCTCAAACCCACAACCCTGAGATCATGACCTGAGCTGAAACCAAGAGTCAGATGCTTAACCAACCGAGCCACCCAGGCGCCCCTCGAATAAGTTTTTTAAGATATAATTCAAACAGGTAGCATAGCGTAGCAGTTAAGAACACTGACTGTGGATCCAAAAGGCCTGAAGTCTAAATTCTGGCTGAACCGCTGACCGGCTGTGTGACTTTGGTCAAGTTGTTTAACCTCTTGGTGTCTCGTGAGAGTCACAAGCCTCTTCTGTTTTGGCTGTTACTTCTGGCTCTTAACACATACTCATCATGTTCACAATTTCTTATCACTGCTCTCTTTGTTTTGCTCTCACAGGACTCTCCCTTTAAAAGGATCAGTTCTGTGGTATAAATATACAGTGGAATACCATTCGGCTATAAAAAAGAAGGAAATCCTGCTATTTGCAACAACGTGGACAGACCTGCAGGGCATTATGCTAAAAGAAATAAGTCAAGCAGAGAAAGACAGATACTGCGTGATCTCATTTATGTGTGGAATCTAAAAATACCAAACTCACAGAAACAGAGAGTAGATTGGGAGTTACTGGGGCCTGGAGGGATGGGGGAAATGCGGAGATGTAGGTCAAGGGGTACAAACTTCCAGTTATAAAATGAGTAAGTTCTTGGGATCTAATGTATAGTTATAGTTAACAATACTGTATGGGAGACTTGAAGTCTGCTAAGAGAGCAGATCTTAAATGTTCTCACCACACACACACACACACACACACACACACACACACACACACACACACTCTCAAGATAATTACATGAGGTGATGGATGTGTTGACTAACCTTACTGTGGTTATCATTTCACAATATACACATATATCAAATCATCACGTTGTACACCTTAAACTTATACAATGTTGTCTGTCGATCATATTTCAACAAAACTGAAGAAAAAGGATGAGTCCTTCTGAAATTAGGGATGAAAAAGGCAAAGTCTTAAAAGAAAGTTGTCATGATTACTCCCCACATTTCCAAATCTGCCACAAATCTGAATATAGAACATCCAACACAGTTCCTAAAGCCAAGCTTCATTCTTAACAAGAAAATGCCTTATGGGTTTGAGGACCCCTGGCTAATGTCTTTTGATTGGTGTCCTGGAGCAATTATCACAGAAAGATTTGAGATTCCTTTCTCTTGTGACGTGGGAGAAGTAAGTGCTACCATGAATACAAATATATTAACAGACAAATCAACTTTTGGAAGAGGAATTCAGAAATTTAGTTCCCTGAAACCAAAATACAAGGATCCAGAAATGGATTCCCTTGAAATCATTCATACTGCAAACCCCTTGCATACTCTGGGTGTGCTTACTCCATATAAGGACTAATGCAAGAGGTAATTTCTTTTGCTAGAACAAGCTACCTCTTTTTCACAGTGTGTAGAAATGCTCAAACACAGTTATGGCTTGATTTCCAAGGCTAGGAGAAAGGCCAGAAGTTGATCCAAAGTGAAACTCTGGGATGAAAATGAAGAAAAATCAGAAATCATAAATTTGAAAAATCAAACTTTCAGAAATACTGCCTTTCTAGGTAACTGCATGTTATAACCCAAAACTGGTTTAAAATACCATCAGCCTATAAGAAATATTAATGCTCCAGACAGTGTTAAAACAGAATGTCCAAGAACCCTGGTTGTTGCCACCTGCAAGGAACAGGGATTATTCAGTATGGGGGAGGATGAACTCCAACCAAAAATAGTTCTGCTTTGAACTGTTTTAAGTTTTGAGTTCTGTGAAGATTCTCTTTGCGGGGGGGGGGGGGGAGGTAGGGAGAAATTCTGCTGCTTTAAAGAAAGCTCAGAATTAGAAACTTAGCCGACAGTCTCGTTTCAAGGCAAGTGCAAACGTTAACGATCTTCACTTGGTGATTTGTACTGGTTTGTTGTAAACTGCTTTGAAGTCAGTGGGTCAGCAGATAAGCACCTCCCCTAGTTGGAAAGTTTCCTCCCAAACAGACCTCCCTTCTCAGAGTTCAGCCTTCCTGAGTAATCATGATTCTGTATAAGAGGAAATGAGTGAAGAAATCTCTTTGTAAACCCTCTTTCCACTAAATCACTCATCATAAATTGGTCTTTCCTGTTATGCATTCTGTGACAGGGAAAAAAGGACACATTTGGGAAATTCAAACTAAAGAGAAAGAAAGAAATCTGAAGTATTAACAAAGAACCTATCCTGTACTATGCCAAACTGAAAAAGGCTTCACACCACGTTCATAGTCCTTGGTTCAGTGCATCGTGATTCGTAATGTTTCTGGAATTACATCTCTCTTTAACTGTCGGTTCCATTTTACTTTCAAAAGTATCTTCTTAGGGGAAATATAAGATAATCTTTTTACTGGAGATACTCCAAGATATCACAAAGTTAGATTTAGGAACCATTACAGCGGCTATATATAGTCAGTAACGTTAGGGCCTCTGGTCTGAATCGTTAATCCCCCCCACTTCCTGAAATGACATTTAAACAGCCTTCTCATGCCACCAATGACTTGGTCATTTTACAAATATTTCTTCATATGTATTGGAAGATGATTGGAGATACTGGTAACTCATGAACACCAGCACTGATGGAAACAGATTTCCCTTCGAAGCTACCATACCAAATTCAAAGATCACTAATCATATACTCATACATTTATCCAACCTCTCTAAATTTTCCTGATCTGAAAGTGAGGAAAAGTACCATGGAAGCCATCTTCAAGTTCTACCCAAATCACTGTGAAAACTGTAGTCACTCCCAAGACTAGGGCACAGTGTGGCCTACACACTCCACCACACATTGCATTTATAAGTTTTCCATAACTATTTCCTGAATGAACGAAAAAGCAGTGATGGCCATATACAAGACAGCATTATCTCTCAGACTGATAAAACATCAGTCCTAGGAAACCACTTCAGTTTTGGTGAGAGTCAGGGCATCTTTGTGCAGGCGAGCAGGCATGAGATAAAATCTCCACTAGTTAACTGTGGGCAAGGCCTCTGAGCCTCATCAGGGCCACATGTAAGTTAGGAATAAAAATACCTAATTCACAGGGTTCGTGTGAGAATCAAAGGAACGAAGAAGAACAGCAAGAACAGTCTGTAAAACACCTAGTACAGTGCCTGGCTCATAACAGAGGTTGTTATTTCGGAAATAAAAATATTAATGTAACTCAAGTCTTCTAAAATTAGCAAGTATAGGGCATTAATTCACACATAAAGTACTACATTCCAGGCAAGGTGAAGGACTGTGAAGAACATGAACTAGGTGACCTCACCCTCAAAAGACTCACATGAAACCAGAAACAGCACCTCAATGCTTGGTGGTGCTGTGGTAAAAAGCAACACCACCATGACTGTTTTAGTGTGTTCCTTGTTTTTATTAATATCCTGAGCACTACATTCTGATACAGACAAAATTAAAAGATAAATCATTTTTAGAATCATTAATGTTTAAAAGGTGTTTAAAATTAAAATGCAGGGGCGCCTGGGTGGCTCAGTCGTTAAGCGTCTGCCTTCAGCTCAGGTTATGATCCCAGGGTCCTGGGATCAAGTCCACATCGGGCTCCCTGCTCCACAGGAAGCCTGCTTCTCCCTCTCCTACTCCCCCTGCTGTGTTCCCTCTCTCGCTGTGTCTCTCTCTGTCAAATAAATAAATAAAAAATCTTTAAAAAAAAAATTAAAATGCAGAAGTAGGGTACTTGAAAAAAGAAAAATAAATTTCAGTTTGCGGAACCAGTTCAAATCACCACACAGGTAGTGTATCTTGCCTTTTGCTAAATGAGGAGGACACTTTCATCATGATGACTATCCAAGAATGGTGTACTTATCTTTCCTTGTGCCAATTTAAGCCAAAAAATACAGGCTTTCTTAAGGGTCTTTCTTAAGTGAAATCTGTCTGGAAATACTTTCTAATTAAATTTATGGTACAAGAATTAACTCTAAGTGCAGTCAAATTCTTAGAAACAGAAAAAGGGTTTTGTTTTATGAGGCTATTGTCTAAACAACCTGGGGAACATGCTCACTTAGAACGGACTTACTATTACCATAGTGAAGCTCATAACTTATTCAAAGGGATGCCCTCATTCCATGTAGTGGTTCTCAGTTGAGGGTGATTTTTATTTTTATTTTTAAAGATTTTATCTGTCTGAAAGAGAGAGCATGTGCACAAGCAGGGGGAGCAGAGGCAGAGGGAGAAGCAGGCTCCCCACTGAGCAAGGAGCCTGACATGGGACTTGATTCCAGGGCCCTGGGATTATGACCTGAGCCGAAGGCAGATGCTTAACTTAACTGAGCCACCCAGGCATCCCTCAACTGGGGTGATTTAGCTCCCCAAGGGATATCTGGCAATGTATGGAGATACTTTTGGTTGTCACAACTGGGGATCTAGTGGGTAGAGTGGTAGAAATATTACTAAACAGTCTACAATGCACAGGAGTGCCCCCAAAACAAAGAATTATCGAGTTCAAAATGCCAACAGTGCTGAGGATGAGGAACCCTGGTGTAGTGTGTGCAAGCATTACTTATCGGAGCAGTACCCCCTGGGAAGTGGTACTAGGGAGTGAGCTAATTTACTAGGTACTGTACATGCTACCTTGGTTCAAACTCACAACCCTATGAGACACGTATGATCATCCCCTTGTTAGAGAAAACTGAAATTCAAAAATATTAAATAACTTGAACTAAAGCCAGTAGAGCTGGGATTCAATCCAAGGCTGTAAGACCCTAAAATCTGTGCTGCTTCTTCTGTATCCACCACCTCTCTTAGGCAGACCAATAGAGAATATAACCTAGAATTCTTAAATTATCTTGTGGGTTTCTCTAAGAACTTAAAAATCATGATTGAAAGATCCTCTGGCTTCTCTGCCAACACACAATCTGAACTTGAGAACTGGCCATCTGAACACAGATGAAGAGGTAATTCTACTGAATGTGGAACAATGACATTAAAGCCTTGAACTACTGGGTTCCTTTTTGACCATGTACCAATAAAGTGAATCTACCCTCTGTTTCCACTGCACAAATCTGAGAAAAATGCTGAGGTCCCAAAACATCCTAATTATGGATACATGCTTCCTAAAAAAGAATGAATAAACAACACTCCTGGAAAATCTCATGGAAGTCAGACCAATCGAGGCTCTTTGGTCACCTCCAATCTGTGACAGTTCCTCAGTCCTGCCCTGTGTTACATGACATTGACAATTTTGAAGGGTACCGGTCAGCTGTTTTGTAATCATCATGGGTTTGTCTCATGATTAGACTGAGGTCATAGATTTGGGGGAAGATATATAATACCACAGAGGTAATAATGTGCTCTATTTCTTGCATCATATTGGGGAGTACGTGAGCTCAACATGACTTCTTACTGGTCAAGTTAACCTTGTTCACTTGGTTAAGATGGTGTCTGACAGGTTTTGCCACTGCAAAGTTACTGCTTTACTCATTTCTATATCCCTGTTAGAAGTGAATCATTAAGTCCAGCCCATATGCAAAGAGAATTGTGCTCTTTCTTTTCCTTTTAACCAATGCTCTTGGAGATAAGAGTTTAAAGTCATTTGAATCATTTAAACAAACTGGGGGGAGGGGAGCTTTTAATTCAAGAAATAGTGCTCCAAGTACCAGAAGTGATTATATTAAAATCCAACTAGATACAACATGTCACTCAAAAACAGAACATTTTGGCAAGGCCAGTATCCCAAAAATCATCTCTTAACTATGACCTTTTCATTGTACCTCCCCTACAAAAACCACAAAAATTAAAAGTAACTTCATTGAGTGTTATATGTCTGCAAATTACTTCCAAATAATTTGGCAGAAAATGGGTGTGGTGGTTTTTTGTGTGAGATGCATAAGGGTACATGATATTCATTGTACAATTCTTTCAACTTTTCTGTAGGTTTTAAATCAAAAGTAAGATTATTCAACAACACCACACTGACCTGAACTAACATCTCAAGTCAGCGGTCCACATATGGTACTGAAAATATACCATGGCTCAGGCATTTACTCAGGGTTCTTTCCAAAACTGAAATCTCCTCTGCTTCTACTTAAGAATACATTTCTTTCATCCACCACTCTGGACAATAAACCTTGGACAATGTTCATGAGATGAACAATAGGTAAATGAGTAAAGCATACCAAGATTTTGCAAATGTTTATGTTAGAAAATGTTTGCCCTGGTTCCTAGTGGGTATATTAGCATTTTATCTTGCCATCTATACTATCCAAGTACTATATACACATCATTGTATTTATTAAGCACCTAGGAGTCATCAAATACTGTATAACAAATGATAGATATACCAATTAATGAGGACAGTCCTGACACCAAGGTATTTAAAGTTAGAGGGGAAGAAGATAAGCATATAAACACATGAAATGCTCTCCATATTAAAGGTATAAACAAAGTGCTGTGTGTACTAGAGAAGATAACTGAAATGAGACAGATAGGAGTGGCCTGAAAACACAACTCATGTGGTTCTGTAATAAAAACACGCTGGGGAAAGCAGTCATTGATGACAGAAGCTACGGAGCCCAAGAATCATTGAGCCCAACCTTTTATTCTTCAGGGTTGATGTATTCCAGTCTAATGGCAAACTTTAAGTTCACTAGCTGAACCACATGATCTGGTGGGATTGAAGTTCACCTTGAGAGAGGAGCGAATGCAGATAATAATCCTGGTTGCTGCTAACTCACTCTTAAGAGGAGCCGCAGATGAGCCAGAAATAGCTGAGCTCAATCAGCTCACCTCCAGACAAACATCCTCATGAGTGGGTAGGAAACAGTAGTGTAATACTAAACTCGCCTTTGGGGCCAAAGGGAGGAGCATCCTGGCCATCTGATCCAAAATATCAGAAGTTCCACAGTAAAAGTGAATCCCATTTTCTTTCTTTCTTTCTTTCTTTTTTTTTTTTAAGATTTTTATTTATTTATTAGAGAGAGACAGAGAGCACAACTAGGGGGAGCAGCAGGGACAGAGGGAGAAGCAGGCTCCCCGCCAAGCAGAGAGCCCGATGCAGGGCTTGATCCCAGGGCCCTGGGATCATGACCTGAGTGAAGGCAGACACTTAACGGACTGAGCCACCCTGGCGCCCTGAATCACATTTTCAAGGGGAAGTGAGTGCAGAAAACCCACCTCTAAGTCTTCAGAACCAATCCTACGGAGAAAAGAGTAGATACTGTAGAAAATAAGGGAAGGATGATGTTTTAATCATAGACAAAAGCAATATCAAAGCTGTAGAGTGGAAAGAACACATTTGCTGTTATTTTTTTTTTAAAGATTTTATTTATTTATTTGAGAGAGAGCGAGTGAGCATGGGGAGGAGCAGAGGGAGAGGAACAAGCAGACTCCATGCTGAGCATGGAGCCCGACAAGAGCCTGATCTCACGATGCTGAGATCACGACCTAGGCCGAAATCAAGAGTCGGTTGTTTAACCCACTGAACCTCCCAGGTGCCCCACATTTGCTATTATTACATACAGCAAGACTGAAGTACATACGTTGTATCTCAAATGAAAAGCAAGCCAGGTAAATTTTTGGGCTTCCTTTTCAATAACTGAGAATACGTATTATTTCTTGGAAGACTTGGATAGCTTTTTCTCTAATATCATTCAACCAAAAGGAAAAGCCAGATTTTCCACATGCAGGTTTACAAATCCCTGGCCTTGGGAAAGGGGTTTTAATTGTAAGTGTAGCTAAAATAGCAATCTTCCTCAGGACCCAAGGGACCTTAAGCTGGGCAATAGCCCATTAATAGACCAGTTCTGGGTATTTGTAACATTCTGGAATAATAACAGACCCAGGGAGCATATGTTTTTTTAAAAAGATTCTATTTATTTATTTGTGTGTGTGAGAGAGAGAGAGAGAGAGCATGCACAAGCAGCACGCAGAGGGAGAAGCAGACCTCCCATCAAACAGGGAGCCTGATGTGGGACTCGATCCCAGGACCTTGGGATCATGACCTGAGCTGAAGGCAGACGTCCAACCAACTGAGCCACCCAGGCATCCCCCAGGGAGCATATTTATAGTCCAGAAGTAAAAAGGAGTGAGAGGTGGGCAGGAGGACAAGTGTGAGTCATGCTTTATTCTGTCCTACTGGAAGCTCTCACAGAGCCTTCCCTCTGACTAAGCACAAGTGGCCTGGCAGCTGACAGCTTGCAGATGCAGAACCAGGTGATTGTGCTTGACAACATTATTAATTCCAAAGTGCCAGGCAAACGGACCATATAATATGGAATTAATGTTTGGAGAAACCGACCCGGCCTTTCTCTTTTGGGTCCTTGTCTTGCTCCTCTGGACTCTCTCCTAAGGCTTCTGCCATAACTACCCACTTCAATAAAAATATCTTAGATTTGAAAAGAATATGCAAGGGAAAAAATACCATATTGGGCATTAGGAGATCAAACTAGGTTCCAATCCCATTCGTGTCACAGATCTGCTGTGTTACAGGGACATTTCAACCTCTTTGGGCCTCGAGGGGGAAAATAAGTAGGGGTAGGTTGGGATTGACAGAGTATGTAGACTCATGTTTCCTCAGGAGGCAGACTCCTGACTCTCTTAAGTGACCTCCTTCCTTGCCCCAGTCCTGGCACGCCTCCACTGTGCTGACCCGAGAACCTGAATGGTTTCATCAAGGACCCACGGAAGCAGGTCCTCGTCCTTTACTCCAATTGAGGACCACTCTCCATTCTGCCCCCGCTCCCTTTCTCTCCCTGCTGCCCAGATCCCTAGCAATCTCCTTTTCTTCTTCAGGAATCTAGCTGCCACCCTCCTCATTACCACTGGCAGCCTCTCCCACAGCCTCCGGGGGGGTCTGTTACTGTGATGCCAAGCAGCACAGCCCCTGCTCCAGCCGCCTCCCCGTCTTCCCTCCTACTGTGACTCTCCTGACTATCACTTGCTATTCCCAGCCCAAAGCCATTACCTTTGACAGAAAAAGAGATTCCCACTGCCCAGGAAAAGAGGAAGAATGAAAGAAAAGAGAAAAAGAGTTCCTGTTCCTATTGCTAGGGTTTTTATTGTGAGGAATGCGGTTTCTAGGATATAGCAGGAGCTCAAAAATGTGTTCTGGTGAATAAAAGAGTGGTCCCTAATCAAATCTCTTAAAGCTGTTCTCAGAGTTATGTTACTATATACAGGGCCGTTCTGTTTGTCCTGTACGTATGATGGACTAAATAGCTTTTCTGCAGGCTGGCCTGGAAACCTCCCTCTCAGGAGGCATTGTTTCTATGGGAAACTGCTGTCTGAGTGGCAAACAATTAACTTACTAATAACCATTAGAAACTACCTTTCCTTCCTTAGGAATGGCTTTTAAAACAGGGAAATTAAAAAATGTGGTAGGCAAAGAAGAAATCAAAGAGCAGCCATCTCTGGCTATAACATAATTCTATGTACACACATTATCATAGACACACATATGAATAACACACATACAGATACGTACAAGTAAGTTGATAAAAATACACTATATAATTGGACACACACATACGCCACTCTTATCTTCATTAACAGCATGGGTTCAGCCTCCACAGACTAGTCCCAAAAGCAGACATATTCTGTGAGAAGGGGGTTTCAGTGATCATAAGGGAAATACAAAGGATGTGTAGACACCACAGGGTAACGCAGGAGAATCAAGAACAAGAAACTGGAGGACACCTGGCTGGCTCAGTTGGTGGAGCATGTGTCTCTTGATCTTGGGGTTGTGAGTCTGAGCCCCACACTGGGTAAGGAGATTACATAACAAAAATAAAATCTTTAAAAAAAAAAAAGAAAGAAAAAGAATTTGGAGAAGAAGATACACAGAAGAGCTTAATATGGACAGGATATCCCTCCAAAGTATCTGAACAAGATCCTCCTTAGAAAATAAATGCATGGAAGCTCCCACTCATTGCACGAAAGGTAGGTAACCGATGTTCGGCATTAGAGAGGATATTTCATGGTACTCTGAGTCGGGGAAAGAGACAGAGGCAGGAATCAGTAAGGCATGTGTAGGGGGCAAGCAAGTGGGGATCTGAGTGGAAAAGCCAGAAAGCCTGTGGCTAACATTTATGAAAGGACTCTGTCTGCTGAGCTGAAGTGCACAGGTCTGATAGGTCAAGTAACAAGGTACCAAGGGTTCTTTCTTTCTTTCTTTTTTTTTTTAAAGATTTTATTTATTTATTTGACAGAGAGAGACACAGTGACAGAGGGAACACAAGCAGGGGGAGTGGGAGAGGGAAAAGCAGGCTTCCCGCGGAGCAGGGAGCCATATGCAGGGCTCGATCCCAGGACCCTGGGATCATGACTTGAGCCGAAGGCAAACGCTTAGCGACTGAGCCACCCAGGCACCCCGGTACTAAGGGTTCTGAAACAGGAAGGTGAAATGAACAATACAAGTGGGGGGCAGGGTCTGGCAGGGCATTCTGCACATAAACCATCACTGACCTGACAGGTACCAAAGACCAGGCACGTCAATACAATTTTCATACTGAAATTCAAAACAAAGGAGGATCCTCAAAACAGTGCCCCTGTGCTTCTGTCCAGGCTGACTCACCTCATAGAAGAGTCCCTCCGGGAACTGCTGGAAGCACTGAGCACACACAAAGCACTGCTCGTGGTACAGCTCCCCGTTACTGTTTACTATCTTCTCGGCGGGCGCAAAGCCCCCCTTGCAGCGCTCACAGGTGGCGTTGGCCAGGGCATTGGCCATGTTGCTGTAACACATAAAGCACAGGAAGTCACAAACTGTCTACCTTTTCTTAGACTTAAGACCAAACGACACGAAGAACTGAGGAGAAAATTCTATCTGATCACAAAAATCATATTGTAGCCCTAAAGCCCAAATTCTTGTGTCTTAAGAACTCAAACTGCTCCCATCTCTTTGCCCTTGCATCTCAGGTGCTGAAAGGGCCTCCTGCTTGGAATCTGTTTTTCTTTAACATATCTGACATTCCTCTTGCTAAATATCCTATAAATGAGTGCCCACTACCAGTGAGGAACTAGGGATAGACAGAAGTTCAAGAGCTACCCTCCAGGAGCTTGAGGTTACAGCTTAATAAGCCTAATTAAAATATCCACAGGTCACCATCTCAAAGCCCATTTCTCTTCCTTCTGAGAACAGAATCTAAACTGCATGTCAACTGAACACCATGTCCTGACACAGGTTATCCCTTTGGTTAGATCCTGCTGAAGGCAACTGCTGTAAGTAGCTCCTAAAACCCGCCAGAATGCCATAGTCCTGTAATCTCATTGGTTAGACAAGTATTGAACACCAACATTGTAAGCTGTATCTTAATCAGAGGATTGTACATTGTGAAGATCATTTTATAGATATGACACGGGGAGGTTCAGGGAGTTGGAGTGACCAGCCCAATGTCACAAAGCTCAGTAGTTAATGGAAGACACTGGAGCAGAATCCAGAGTCCCCGTTCATAAAATCACAACCAGATTACAGTATCAATTTCAAACACCCGAGAAGACATGATAGGGACACCTATCACCTATCAAATGACCACTGATGAACCCAATGGCCTGGTCTTTCCCTGCCATCATTCCACTATACCCTGAAACATACGAGGCACTCAATAAATGGACCCACATCCTAACTAACCACTGTGTAGTTTGCAAGAAGAAAAGCATATACTCAGATAATTATTTAGCTCTAACAAGCCCTGTTTCACATAAAGAACTGCTTTGTTCTAAAAGGCCTTGAAGTGGGGAGGGTCCCCTAACCAGAGCACTCATTGGCCAAGCCGTCCTTCACGATTTGGCAAGTTTATTTTCAGACGCCCACTCAGAGCACAAGCTCTACCTGTGTGTCTAGTTGCCTGGTGCAGCCTGTAACCACCTAGATATTGAGTCAATCCACCTTGTAAAGTTACCGCCAACATTCTCTAGAATCAATCACCCTGTGAGGCAGGTGAGGAGCCTTCATTTTACAGACAGATTAATTGCCTTGTCCCCAGCCAGTTTCTAAGTTTTCCTATTTCCTTAGCAGAAGGGCTCACACATATCTTGTCTCAACTCCATCCCACCCCAATGGAAGATAATTTAGCCTTCTTGCCCTAAACGTTTCAAAAAACAGTATTCCTGGGCGTCTGGGTGGCTCAGTCGTTAAGCGTCTGCCTTCAGCTCAGGTCATGATCCCAGGGTCCTGGGATCGAGTCCCACATCGGGCTCCCTGCTCGGCAGGAAGCCTGCTTCTCCCTCTCCCGCTCCCCCTGCTTGTGTTCCTGCTCTCGCTATCTGTCAAATAAATAAATAAAATCTTTAAAAAAAAAACAAAACAGTATTCCTATTTTGTAGCCTTGCCATAACTAACCCCATGTAGAAGTACCACGTTCATAACCACATACCAAATCACAACTCAACTTTACTTAATAGGCTTAAATATAGAATTAAAACATCACAAAAAAAGGGAAAAAAAGGAAGAGAGGCAGCCTCATTGCTTGGCAAAACTGGCCTAAGTCTCATATTACATTTTCTACTTTGTCATTTCAAAATTACTGTAGGTTATGGAGAAAAATGCATCACATTTCCCTTCTTCATTTGGCTTTGCCATAAGCCAGATGAATTGTAGCAGTTTTAGCAAAGCTCTTGGAAAGGTTTGTGCTTCCCCTTTCTCCTGACCAAAACCCACAGGTGTTTCTAGTTGAAGTATGGTAAAACTGCCCCAATAATTCCTAATATCTCTTTGAGGATAAAATAAGAAAATGTATATAACTTTGGAAGCCAGAAGATGCTACTCAAATATAAAGCATTATTATTAATTTTGAACCCTCTCAAAAGATTCACCAGATGCTTATAATTTTAATAGAACTCCCAAAAAGCAGGAAGAGAAGAACATTCTGGAATGTCTTGATCCATTATCTAGATCAAGTGGTTCTCAAAGTATGGGGGCCACCGTGACCCTTTCAGGGTTTCAAAATGTCCTCCCTTTTCCAACTACATCTCTGTGGGAGGCATATTTTCTTTATATACATCATCTAAAGCAACATATTGCACTAGGATAAATGCAGAAGCAGAAATGAGAAACTGTCTTATTTAGACAGTCATTAATGAGATTTGCAAAAATGTAATTCAATGCCACTTTTCCCACCAAGCTTTTGTCATTTTGGAAATAGTTATTTTTCATAAAAATTCATTAATATTAATACTTATTAATATTAACATGTAATGAGTTTATTGTTATTTTAAATCAATACATATTTAATTTTGCTCTCTGTGTTTATTTTCTAAGACAGTAAATACTGATAAGCAAAAGCTCTTTGGGGACTTCAGTAATTTTTAAGAGTGCAAAGCAGTCCTAAGATCAAAAGCATTTATTACCTGTTTCCTACTCATTATACTAAACACTGCTTATATTCAAATTTAAATACTCAAATAGTTAGAAAATAGGTAGACACATTATAAAAACAAACATATAGTTTCCCAACACACAGGAAAAATAAGCTAGCTTTAGAAATAATGTAATGCGTATTTTTGAAGTAGTATTCCTTTTAATAACAAGCAGGATAAGAAAAGAAACTACATTAGAAGAAACTTTCAGGAAAGAACCCCTAATAATCTCACCAACCTACTTAATTGTTTACATTTCCTTTTCCTCTCTTGTCTTTGACCCTCTGGCACTGTGAATTTTTTTAATGGACTATTTTTTAGAGCAGTTTTAGGTTCACAGCAAAATAGAGAAAGGCGGAGAGTTCCCCTTCAGCCCCACATGCAAGCCTCCCCTGCTACCATCATCCTCCACCAGAGACGTACTTTGTTACGACTAATGAACCCACAGTGACCTGTGTATTTTTTTTACAATTGTTTTTTATATTTAACACTACCTATGACAGAAATTACATTTTAAAAGTCATGAATGATAGTTTTAACTGTCATCCGGCTAGTTATAATTAGTTGGCTAATTTTTCAAAAAAGGATTTTTGCTAAGAAGTGGTGTTGATGACAAAGAATATATATGTTGGGAAATATATATGTAAAAGCCTTTAATAATACAGAATCTTCACATTTGGCCAGTCGTAACTGATTTACCAGACCTACTTCCACAAATCAACCGCACACAGAAAACTTGGTATCATTGAGCTTTTTGTTTTTCAAGTGCCTCATTGATCAAAGTATGTGAAACAAACTTTCTGGCATCAAAATGAAAAAGCGTGTAAATCCAAAAAGCATCTTGAGAGTCCACAAAGCATTTTGGCTACAGTATAATTGTAATTGCCCAATTACACTTAAACAGAACTCTTTGTAAGTTGTGAAAATAAATGACATCTGTTACAATACCACACAGAATGTATTAATGGAAATAGAGAATTAGGTCAGTTAAATTCTCCTTAACTCTTAATTGAAAAACTGGGTATTTGCAATAATTCCAAACTTACGACTTTGCAGGAGGTCAACAATCTTAAATGAGTTGGTCTAAATACTACTCTGCACTACTTTTTTAAATTGTTTGCTAAAACCCATTTAATAACATGTATTAGACATTTTAGACCTAATAGCATATATATGTATATATAAATATATGTATATTTGCTAGTTACACAGCATCCTTATTTATTCATTCAATCCCCTCAAGACAGTATTAAGAAACCCAGTTAGCCTATTTCAAACTGCTGTTAAACCTAACAAAAATGTGTATCTTTATCAACAGTCTGTAATTCAATTTTTACTGCTTCCCTCAACCGACCCCTCATCTGTGGAAAGTTTTAGAGCATACAATTTTTCTATTATAAATCCTGACAGCAAAAACTCTAAACCTCCCTCTTGGACTACATAATGAAAATGTACTATTGTCAGGAACCTATTGAACACAAAGACATTACTACTATTACTGTAAAGGCAGCATTTTCTTTCACTTCTGCATTTCATCTGGTGTATTCCTGCCTGCTGGAATATGCCCCCTCCCCCTCCATCACCCTGGAATGCCCCTCCTGAAAGTAGAGGAAATAAAACCATCAATGGCTAATGAACTCAAAGCCCAAGAAGGCTAGATCTGGAAGACGGGAGCACCTCTTCCAGGAGAGGAGACACTTACAATTTCGCATAAAAGTCACAAAACTCCTTGTAGACCTTTACGTCACTGTGCCTGCGCTGCAGTTTGGACACAGCCCTCTCGTCTTCACTGCCATTAGCCTGGTGGACACTGTTAAGGGCTGCCTGGGAAATTTCTTCATTCTCTGGGATAACATAGGGGCGCACCCTGCCCGGGAACGCCATCCTCGGGTGCTTGAGAGCTCTGAGCCCCGGGCAGAGAGTAGCAGGACAGGGGACAGAGAAACAATATCCAGGCCTCCCCCGCTTCCCTGCCAGGGTCACTCCCACTGTTCCCACACACGTCAGCCCTGTGTTTGCCAGGGTCGCTCCTGGCCCTTCATGTTAAGAGCTCTAGCAGCAAAGCAGTCACTTGGTGTGCCAGTCCTGACTTACTGAGGCATTTCTGGAAGCTCTAGAAGACATCCCCCAAAGCAGTGACACAGTCTTTGCCGGAGCAGCCTTCCCCGTAGACTGGGTCTGTAAACACTGCCACACGAATAGGGGATTGCTTGGCAGGGTCCAAGAGAAACAAACATCCACGTGCCCTGGGGAATCTGTCACCAAGCATCATCCACATGAACACTGTGCTTCTTGTAAAGCACCCCCAGATATTCTGTTTCTAACAAGCTCCCCCCTGAGGCTAACGTGGCTGGCACACTCTGGGGGATATCCTAATGCCCAGGGCATGCTTGCCAGCTATGCCCCTGGCTGCCTTCCCCCAAGGGTCTGTGAGTCCCTGAGATTTGGAGCTACTTTTGACTTTTATTGATACTAGCATTTGGCACATAGCAAGAGTTGGATGATGTGTTCAATGAATGGACACAAGAGGAAATAGAAAAGGGTTGGAGTCTAGTTAGAAACCCCAGCTAATCGTGGTCTTTATTATGCTAAGGCTGCCCCTGGCATTCCTGCTGGAGTCAGTCCACACTGCTGTCATCTTGTAGCAGTGCCACAGATGAGGAGGGTGATTATGAAGGCCATGGGCAATACAGGGGCTCAGAACCTTTCTCCAAAAACAAATTAGTAAGTCAGAGGGATAAAAGGTACAGCACAGGGAATATCGTCACTGGTATTACAGTAACATTGTATGGTGACACATGGTAGCCATGTTTGTAGTGAGCATAGCATAGGTTATATAGAGTTGTCAAATCACAAGGTTGTATACCTGAAACTAATATAACAGTGTCAACTATACTTTAATTAAAAAAAAAATACACACACACACAACAAACCCAAAATACTTATAAGCAAAAACTACAGAACCTCATGGATAAAATACAGGAGAGTAGTTACTAAATTGTATGCAAAAAACTTTTGAAGATTTATTTATTTTAGAGAGAGCAAGCAAGAGAGAGAGCATGCATGCACATGCACATGCACATGGGGGGAGGGGCTGAGGGAGAGACACTTCAAGCACTCTCCCTGCTGAGCACAGAGCCTGGAGTGGGGCTCCATCTCATGGCCCATGAGATCATGACCTGAGCCGAAACCAAGAGTCAGACACTCAACCAACTGAGCCACCCAGGCTCTCCTAAAAAATTGTTTTAAATAAAATAAAATAAAATAGAATAGAATAAAAGCCATCTTGTATGGGTGTTTCTAGTAACTGATACATTTGTTCATGCCTAAGGAAAGAAGCTATCAGGCTCTATTTGTTTGTTTTCCTTATGATATTCTTACAGTTCTTAATCCATAGTAGGTACAGTGATCCTGCCAGAAACATCATTAGATCCAAAATATTCTGCCCACACTGATGTAATACTACTTGGAGACACCAACCAAAGGGCAGATGCTGAAGTAGGTCCTGGAGACTTCCCTTTCCTTCAGTTCAAATAGTTTCCAGGGGATCTGGGGATACATTTTCTATGTTCTTTTAGCCTCACTTCACATGTCAGAAATGTAACCTCCAGGAAGGTAGGAACTTTGTCTTGTTCATGCCTGTACTCCAGCATCATGAATAGTCCACCACTTAGCAGGTGTGTGGTAATTATTTGTTGATGATTGAACCCAGATTAATAATCCATCTACTTGATCTAGGAAGCCATGAAAACAGTGAAAGAGCAATTTAGCTACCAGTCTGCTAAGCATTTTGAGTCAGCAGATCTAAAAATATAAACTAATTATCTTAACTTCATAACAACTAGTCTTATTTCTACTAGACAGAAAAGCAGAACTATGAAAAAAGCTACTTGTGTATGAACAGATACAATGAAGACTCTTATCTGGCAAGGAATTAAAAATAATGTGAAAGATCTACAATCAAATTTTAACTTTTTATTTTGAAATAATTATAGTCACAGGAAGTTACAAAGATTGTACAGAGAAGTCCTTCAGACCCTTCACAAAGTTTCTTCAATGGTTACACCTTATGTAATTATAATCCAATGTCAAAACCAGGAATCTGACACTGGAACAATGTGTGTATATACATTATGTGTATGTCATTTCATCACATGGGTAGATTCATGTAACCACTGCCCCCAATCAAGATATAGCACTATTCCATCACCACAAAGATCTCTCTCATATTACCTCTGATTGTCACACCCTCCTCCACACCTTGCCATCCCGTAATCTCTTGCAACCACTAACCTGTTTTTCATCCGTGGAACTGTAATTTAGAGAATGTTACTGCTATGGACTGAATGTCTATGTCCCTCTAAAATTCCTATGTCGAAAGCCTAATCCCAAATGTGACGGTATCTAGTGGTAGGACTTTGGGAGGTAATTAAGGTTGGATTAGGTCATGAGAGTGGAGCATTAATCCCTCATTATGGGATTAACATCCTCATAAGAAGAGGAAGAGACACAGATCATTCTCTGTCAGCCATGTGAGGATATAGCCAAAGGCGGCTGTCTACAAGCCAAAATGTGGGTCCTCACCAGACACTGGATCTGCTGTACCTTGATCTTGAACTGCCCAGCCTTCAGAGCCTTGAGAAATAATTACTTGTTGTTTAAGCAAACTGACTAAGACAGCTACATGGAATCTTATAGTATGTGATCCTTTAAAGGCTGGCTTTTTGTATTCAGCATAATGCCCTCAAGATCCATCCAAGTTGTTAATATATATCAACAGTGTGTTCCTTTTTTATTGCTAAGTAACATTTCATGGTAACCATTCACCCACTGAAGGGCATTTAAGTAGTTTCTAGTTTTGGGCCATTGCAAATAAAGCTGTGTATCGGTTTCCATGTGCATATAACTTTTCATATCTCTGGGATAAATGTCCAAGAGTGAAATTGCTGAGTTGTACGATAAACATATGTTCAGTTTATTTAAGAAAGTACCAAACAATTTTCTTAGAGTGGTTATAGCATTTTACATTGCCACCAGTAATGTATGAGAGATTCAATTTCTCCACATCTTCACCAGCATTTGGTGCTACCATTACCTTTAATTTTAGCTGTTCCAACAGGTGTGTAGTCATAACTTTTATTATGTATATATATTAAGTTTATGTATATGTAGGTAAGTACAAAAAATAAGTCAGAAATTTCAGTCTACCAGATAACTGTATTGACTAGAAGGGAAAAAGTAATACATGTATTTGGGAAAAAATTCAAACACTAAAGAGAGATATAAAATGAAAAATAAAGTCTCTTAATAACTTATCCACACCTTCAACTAAGTCAGTTCCATGGTGTCCTTCTGCTAAATCAGATTAGTGCTGGAAATTTAGTAAAAATTCTCTTATCTCTTCAAATTATGCTATTTAAAAAATGCTGTGTTAAGGTGAAGGAGGTAGGAGACCTTCCATTTTTTCTGGTTTCCTCTACTTCCTGCTGGGACCATGTTAATGAGTGTGTGCTTGGCACACAGTACATCCAAATAGAATTCTTCAATAGAAGACACCTCAATAGGAGTCAGTTTTATGATCGAAGTTACCATATACGAAGTTAATATTTTTAAACTATTTAATCAATCAGTGTGTCTATTATATGGATGTTGAGACAAATTTGTGGCTCTCTTTGTTTACACTTTTGCCAGATCTCATTCTTTCCTCCTTTCCTTTCTTTTTTATCACCAAGGAATATCATAACTGGCAGCAGGGAGGGAGAAGGGAGGCTGAGGATCTAAAGAAAGAAAAGATGGGACAGGACAGAGCCCGATCATCTATCCCACATCTCCTTCCTATGAGCCACCCCCTCACCCCAGGAGCAAAAGACCCTGGCCAGTAGACTCTTGCAGAGAATTCCCTGAACCTTATATATACCGAAACAACAAAGGCACAGTTAGGGTTAAGGCCAACCAGGAAGGCTTAGCTCCTGCAATTGTGAATGAGCTCTGCTCATTCACAATGGGCTGCCCTTCCTTGAGCAGCTTTTCCATTAAGGTTTATAGCTTCTTAAAAAGTAATTGCTCCCATTAGGGGCACCTGGGTGGATTGGCTGGTTAAGTGTCCAACTCTTGATCTCAGCTCAGGTCTCGATCTCAGGGCTGTGAGTTCAAGCTCCACATTGGGCTCCACGTTGGGCATGGAGCCTACTTTAAAAAAAAAAAAGTAACTACTCACATTATTCCACTGTTTGCTTGTCTGCATTATTTTACATCATTTCTGAACATATGGGACTTTTACTACGAGCTCACAATGCAACAGGCCTAAGGGGTACCTGAGAAGTGCCTGCTGAATGAATAAACAAGTGAATACAAGTCACAGCCTGTTTCTATGAGTATACAATGTACTTAGGGAAATAATATATGGATATACATTTTTTTTTCCATCATTCAAGCCTATAGGATGCAGATTTCTATTTCAGTGCCAGGTGCTAAGTGAAGAGGGCTGTCTGTGTGTGTCCTAGTACCTGAGTAAAGGTCAGTAACCACATGGCCACTGCAAAGTTAGGTGGCACTATTCACCCAAAGGGACTGCAAAGGGGAGTCGGTTGGTCAATCACTTCTTATCCAGGTACCAGAGAAGAGAGCTAAAAGAAATGTGTGGTTGTTTTTCCAAGAGGACATGGGGGGTCATTTCAGGCCAAATAAACACCACTGCTGAAGTTTTTATCCAGGCATTTTGCTACTTTCAAACCATTTTTGACACTTAATAATGTCACTCTAAGAAATGTAAACAATCCTTTTAGACTGTGATTGCAGCCATGAAAAAAGTATTTATCTGAACACCTCTGATGGAAATTACCACTGCCACTACAGTGGCATCAAATTAGTCCTTGAAGTAGGGTAGGAGGCTGTTTTTAAAAAATACTCCCAAAAGCCAGTTTTGTCTGAATAGCGGGCCTGTTAGGTGGCTTTTGCTGAAGAACTAGGGTTTCCTGAGGCCCATGACTCCTTAAGGGTTCTTCCCAGGAGGTTCTATAATCTGATCACCATGGTTGATTCGGGTCCTTGAGAGACCCCACAGGACACGTCTGAATCCCAAACATCCTTTAAATCCATCCACAGATGACAGACTTCTATTTCATAAACTCAACATTTTTTGATCATCTACTGTGTGCCAAACTCCACCACTCGTTGAGGGACCTATTGTGCTGTGTCTTTGTCCATTTGGGCCGCTGTAACAACAAAATACCGCAGACTACAAATGGCAGAAATTTATTTCTTACAGTTAAAGAGGCTCAAAGTTCAAGATCAAGGTGCCAGCATGCTTGGCTTCTGGTAAGAGCCCCCCTCCCCTCTTCCTGGCTCACACCCTCTCATTGTGTCCTCACATGGTAGACAGTGCTGGGAAGCTCTGTGGGACCTCTTTTTTAAGAGCACTAATCCCATTCATGAAGGCTCCACCCTCATGACTGAAGCACCTCCTAAAGACCCCACCTCCCAATATCATCACCTTTGGGGGTTAGGACTTTGGTATATAAATTTTGGGAGGACACAAACATTCAGACCCCAGCAGGCAGGATCTGGAACCTGGTGGACTGCATCTAACAGTCTGTTAGATACTAAACCACACACAGCATATCTGATGCTAAGCTGCCCATTCCAGTGTCCTGTAAAGAATGCTGCAGGGCTTCAGATTCCACCAATCCAGCTAACTCCACGATTTCAGCCAAACCAAATTCCACCCAACATATTACCTAGCCAAAGATAAATAGCCTACTTAGAGATATCATGCAAAAATATTGTAGCTATTTCCAGAAGCTCAAATACTTAAAGCCTGTATATAATCATGAGCATGGCTGCCAAAATTAATAATCAAATTTTTAATAACTGGTATTTTAAAATTAAAATTCTCTCAAATAGCAACAACTGAACTATGTGTATCACTACCAAATAGTTCATCTATGTGGTTTTTAATATCCAAGCTGAACATTTTGACCAACTGCTTCTAAAACACAGGACTCTAATGCAGAAAAAAAGGCAGTGCTATTATATGTTTTACGCCATTCCACAGACAGATGTTCATATGTGGATGGCTAAGCCAAGCACTTGGCAATAACAACTACTAGAATGTAGCTTCTCCAACTTCAATTAAAGGCTTCCATGAATACTTCGGGTATTCAAATTGCTGAGACAGTGTGGTTAAATTAACATATGCAAAATGAGTTATTTTCACTATGATGCCCTACGCTACTCAAATGGAAAATACAATCTGATTTCCCCCCTACTATTAAAAACACAACAGTCATGACATGCAAGTAAAGATAATGGAGCTGGAAAGTTCTTTCTCATTTCCCAGCGACCAGGACAAATGCACTGTGTTTTCTTTCAACAGACAGTGAGGAAAGAGACCAAGGTCGGCTGGCCAGAGAGGGCAGAGTTGCAATTAACATGCCATTTTGCCTTGTCTGTTAAAATTGTTTCCTCATTCTGGATTGCACAAGCAAAAAGAAAGTATTTATTACAACCGAGGCAAGAGAGTGAGAAAGGGGTAAGATGCACATCTTGAACTAACTTCAAAGAAAGGCACGTTTGTTACCTGCCTGTATGAGCGCTGCTTACAGATCATGATGAAAGCAGGGAGTAAGGTCTCTAGCTTTGTCACTGTACGCTGGAAACAACTGAAGAGAATAAGGGGAACACATTACTGCCTAACAGTAAGGAAAGAACAGACTTAAAGAACCCCCCTATACCAGTAACTGCCTTCCCAGGGCCTCTCACTTATCCCAAATACTCAGACCAACCCAGCAGTGACTCAGAGGCTGGGACTCCAGAGGTTATTTGAATCTGATTCTAAAACCTTCTTAAACGAAACTCACCTAAAAGTTAGAGACTCTTTGGTGTTGAAGACAGAAGCACCCCAAACCTTGTGCTATTTTAAGAAGTGTGCTCATATCCCTCATAAGGAAAATGAGGGAAACACAACTCAAACTCAAGTTGATAATTTTCAAGAAGTAAACTGCAGGCACGCTTTCCACCCTAAAATCAACAATTAAAATATAATGTTTCTAGTGAAAGCAGGTGAGGTAAAAATTCCTCATCTGGTGTCTGAAACTGTCCTGGTTTTATTCTTGATGCCCATAGTAGAAGGGTCCCTATTCAGGAGCCATCGGGTGAGAGCTGCTACCCGCTCTCCTCAGTGCCCTGACGGTTCTGTGAAACAAGACAGGTCCCGAAGGTGCTCTGCAGCTCAGGAATACTTTGCCCACAACAGGCACAAATTATTGCAAATTATAGTTCAGTTTCTCAATCTTAACAAATTTACCAAGTATTGACAACCTACTTAGCGGCCTACTTCTCAGGAAGTACAGCTTTCTGGACAATCTCTAGAAATTTTCCATCATTACTCAACCAACGAATACCTACCCACAGACTTCAGCGTATAGAAGACACAGAGCCTAGGGAAGGTGCAGGAATGAGACTGAAATAAAGCTCCTTAGAGTATCTCCCCCTCCTCCATGACACTCTGACACTGACAGGTCTACTTTATTAAGAGACATTCCGAACCACGTGTGGAGAGAAACCAACAGAGTTCAAGACTTAGGGCACCTTTCTCTCCCTGGCAGAAGCACAAGAGCACTGACTTGCTGCCTGCAACTAGCCACCACCCTGTCTCTGCAATAATGATGACATTCTCATCCCACAAGGCAACCCACTACAGAAGGAAAGAGACAAAATTAGATCGGGAAAGTAGCAGAATGTGTGGCAACAAGGCAAAATCAGTAATAACAGAAAACTAACAAAGGACATGAACAATGGAGCAGCCTCAGTTTCTGGAAGCCCTATGTATATGGGAGTGTGAGCACTCTGAGACAGGATCACTGGGCTGCACTGTGTTGTTTGGCAAGTTGAATTTCTCCACCCCCATCAACCCCAAAGCAACACAGCTTGTTACAGAGCATTTATAAAAGGCAGAGAAGACTCACTCATATTCTTGCCATCCAGAGATAAGCACTGCAACATGTTGATCTCTATTCCTTGTAAAATACATATACAAATGTATATAAAAATGTAAATAAAGGCAGGATTGTTGCAAGGTGATTGTTCAGAATTATCTTTATTCCTAGTACTGGACATAAAAGGACACAAAGTTCTTTGGATGAATACCACTGCCCCCCTTTCCCTGAACTCTCTGCCTATCTGAAGCTTGCCCAATCCTCAAATTTCTTTTTTTTTTTTTTAAAGGTTTTATTTATTTATTTGACAGAGAGAGACACAGCAATAGAGGGAACACAAGCAGGCGGAGTGGGAGAGGGAGAAGCGGGCTTCCCGCCGAGCAGGGAGCCCAATGCGGGGCTGGATCCCAGGACCCTGAGCTCATGACCTGAGCCGAAGGCAGACGCTTAACGACTGAGCCACCCAGGTGCCCCCAATCCTCAAATTTCTATTCAAGGTCTTCTCTAAGAAGCCCCCTCTGAGCATTCCAGCTTGTACTAATCTGTTTAGCATCTACAGGGCTCACTGGGTATCCTGTTCAGTGAGTGAGTAAGATTTTAGTCGATTCCACATCGTGTTCTGTATTGCAGAGGTGCTCTTCTCAAGAACACCACGAGCCCTTTGGTGTGAAAACTTCTAGAGAGTCTTTGCATCAAACACCCTTTTAGTAGGCAACTAATCAAACTGGCCCTTTTGTGAAAAGTTGCTGCACAACAGAGTTGGGGAGGTGCTGGTAAGCTGCCACCCTCCCCAGAAATTCCAGACAACTTAGAGTAGCTTTAGTATGTACTTTACCAGGATGTTCTGGTATCAGTAAAGAGAACTCTCTTAACTATCATCACTGCAGTCTGAAATCTATAACCTTTTTTTTTTTTTTTTAAAGATTTTATTTATTTGACAGAGAGAGACACAGCGAGAGAGGGAACACAAGCAGGGGGAGTGGAGGAGGGAGAAGCAGGCTTCCCGCTGAGCAGGGAGCCCGATGCGGGGCTCGATCCTAGGACCCTGGGATCATGACCTGAGCTGAAGGCAGACGCTTAACGACTGAGCCACCCAGGCGCCCCTCTATAAGCTTTCTAACATACTTTCTCTCACTAGATCCCCATGGTTGCTCAAATAAGGGGAGTGTTTGGTCAACTGAAAAAACATTCTTAGAATTCTCTTTCATAGGCTGGGCAATTTTTCTCTGATTTTTCAAACATCTCCACCGGAAAATGTCTCTGTAGCAGATCCTCCATTATCCAAATCATTTCTCCCTGTAATTCATACCGTGACCCACTAACACATATTCTCACCCCTAAACATCTTTTTAAAAAGATATCTTGTGTCCTAATCAAAATAGATGAATTTGAGAAAGTCCTGTATTTCAAATATAGAACAGTATTTTTAGCTAAGAGTGTTGGCCCCGTTTACCAGGGAAATCCTTCAGTGAATCCACAGGCTCCTTATATGGCTGGGATGGCCATCAGCACCAAACTTTCTGGCTCTAAATGACATTCTTATTTTAAATCTGACTCAGCCGGGGATATCTCACTGAACACTGACATTCAGCTAAATTGGGAGAGGAAGTCAATGGGAGTTTTTGTCAATAAGATTAACATGAGGTCTACTTTCCTCAATGATAAGGTAAAAGAAAACCATGAGAGTTTCAGTATGGAGGGGGAGAAAAAACCCCGTTGTATTCAAGTGAAAACAACCCTTTTAAATTTCAATCTATGTATCTTTCCTCTTCAGTTTTATTTTTAACACAAAACATATTTTTCATGTATATTTTATTGCATTAAACATTTGAAAATACTGGATAGGATTAAGCAGAAGAACTGAAAAAAAAATTTTTGCGAACTTTAAAAAGGCTTCTTCTCTTTCACTAACTTCAAGTTTTGTAAAGTGCATATAGAAAGACAAGGAACTGTTTTAACTACCAGGACTGAGAGTTACTATTAATGTGATCAAAAGATGTGGAAATGATTTAAGGTCACAGGAGGCCTGAGCACCTACTGATGTCAGTATAAGGCTATCTACACATAGCTAGAACTTCAGTTTCTCCCAGATATCTTTTGCATATTCCTCCTCTTCTTCTGGATCCTGTCTTCAGCTCTTTTCTCTCCCCATATAGCTCACTATCCTCTGTCACAGAATGAAGTCTGGGTTTTTGAAAGTAGCTTACAGGGTTAGGTAGGAAGCTCTTTGTTCAGATCCTTTAGCTCTTTTCAAAGAGACAAAGTCTATGAATCCAGCAATAATATATAAGAAGATGATCATGATGACCACAAATAGACCCCTCATTTCCTGATGGAAGATTACTAGAATATTTTTGGCATGCTGGGCAAGTGGTCTTTTCCCTCTACCTGCTGGTCCAGGGGCCTTTCAGCAGAGGGCACTGGAGAGACCGAGCGGAGGAAAGGGTTTTGCACGCTGGTCCTTGCATGCTCTCTTGGCAAGCTCCTGGGGGGCAGAGCTTTCTCGGGTCTAGCCTCCAGCAGCACACACAGCTTCTTCAGCGTCCAGCTCATGTGGGCATGGCAGCCAAAAGCAGCCAGTTGGCAAGCAGCTTGCCTGGTGGTTCTGCAGCAGGGGGCCTCTGGCTCCTGCAGTGAGTGGCAGCCCACAGCACGCTGACTGCGCTGCCTGGCCTCTCCAACCACCACACTGCCCACCTCCCCCACTCTCAGCAGTTCTGGAATGGAGCACCCTGTGGCCCCCTGTAGGGAGGCTCTCCTACAAGTGCAGATTTCTAGCATGTTTCACTGGTGCAGCACCAGAGCAACCTCTCTGCTGTTCCCAAGAGCAGTGAGTCCTGGGAGGGGAGGAGGGCTCCTCCTTGCTAGCTCTTTTCAGCCCTGGAGTGGTAGCTGCTACATATAGCTGCTATTCCTATACTGTTAGCCTTCTCTCCACTTCGTACTAGCCAATCCCTTACTACTGCAAACCCCTGCTGGAGTTAATAACTTTTTTAATCTTTTTATTAAACGTTCCTCCTTCAAATTTCTGTGTGGTTTTTCTCTCCTGATTGGATCCTGATTGAACCTCAGCCAATACGAGAGGCCAAAGTCAGGACTCTTAACTGACTGTTCTTAGACTGCATCTGGTCCTTTATCTAATATGAGGTATCTGTCTCACTTAAAACAACCGAATCTGCATTTGAAACTAGAAAGGGACGGGAGGGGCGCCTGGGTGGCTCAGTTGGTTAAGCGACTGCCTTCGGCTCAGGTCATGATCCTGGAGTCCGGGGATCGAGTCCCGCATCGGGCTCCCTGCTCAGCAGGGAGTCTGCTTCTCCCTCTGACCCTCCTCCCTCTCATGCTCTCTGTCTCTCATTCTCTCTCTCGCAAATAAATAAAATCTTAAAAAAAAAAAAATTGCTAGAAAGGGACGGGAGGAGGAGGGCACAGGAAACATGAGAAACGGAGGCTGAAGATTTAAGTGGCAGAGAATTGACAATTGATTCTATAATGAACAAAGTGAGAGCTATTAAAAATAAATTTAAAAATGAAGTCCTTACTGATGAGCTAAGCTTGAATTACAGTCAAGCAATTGAAGCCCTTCCTCCAGATAAATATGGCCAAAATGAGAGTTTTGCTCAAATTCAAGTGAGATTTGCTGAATTAAAAGCTATTCAGGAGCTGGATGATGCCCATGACTGCTTTCAGATGGCCAGAGCAAACTGCAAGAAATTTGTTTTTGTGCATATACCTTTTGTACAATTTGAACTATCGCAAGGTAATTTCAAAAAAAGTAAACAACTTCTTCATAAAACTGCAGAATGTGGAGCAGTACCACTGGAAATGCCGGAAATTGCCATTCGGAATTTAAACCTTCAAAAGAAGCAGCTTTCAGAGGAGGAAAAGAAGAGTTTATTAGCATCTACAGTATTGACTGCTCAAGAATCATTCCCCAGTTCACTTGGACATTTATAGAATAGGAACATCAGTTGTGATTCCAGAGGACAGACTAGGAAAGCCAGGTTTTTGTATGGAGAGAACATGCCCCCTCAAGATGCAGAGATAGGTCATCGAAATCCCTTGAAACAAACAAAGCTAAATGGTCGTGCCCATTTGGAAGAGTCCCAGTTAACCTTCTAAGTAGCCCGGATTATGGGAAGACAGATGGTTCAGTTGTACCAAGTCTTACAAGAAGACAGATGTCTGGATCAGAACGCCGAGATATGATTGTGCCTGGATGTAAATCAAGTGGAAATGATTCCAGTGAATTGAGAAATTTAAAGTCTATTCAAAATATCCATTCCAAGGAACCTCTGATGTCAGATAAGAAGAGTTCTGAACTTATTACTGAAACTGAATCAGGCCTTCTAACAAAATTAGAAGAAACTAAGGAACATCAAGAACCAAAGGTTCCAGAGAGTAACCAGAAACACTGGCAGTCTATGAGAAACCCAGAATGTGTAAACTAGAATACTGCTACATCTTCAAATCAGTGGCAGATTCCAGAGATATCCTGAGAAGTTGATACAGAGCAGAAACAAACCACTTTTGAGCAACCTGCCTTTTCAGTTTCAAAGCAGTCACCACCAATATCAGCACCTAAGTGGACTGATCCAAAATCTATTTGTAAAACACCCAGTAGCAGTGCCTTGGATGATTACATAAGCTGTTTTAGAACTCCAGTTGAAAAGAACGACTTTCCACCTGCTTGTCAGTTGTCTACACCTTATAGCCAACTTGCCTATTTCCAGCAGCAACGGCAGCAAATACCTGCTACCCCACTTCAGACTTTACAGATTTCAGCACCCTCTTCAACAAATGAATGCATTTTGGTTAAAGGAAGAATGTATTCCATACTGAAGCAGATAGGAAGTGGAGACTCAAGTAAGGTATTCCAGGTATTGAATGAAAAGAAACAGATACGTGCCATAAAATATGTGAACTTAGAAGAAGCAGGTAATCAAACAACTAAGAGTTACCGGAATGAAATCGCTTACTTGAATAAACTACAACAACACAGTGATAAGATCATCCAACTTTATGATTATGAAATCATGGACCAGTACATTTTACATGGTAATGGAGTGTGGAAATACAGACCTAAATAGTTGGCTTAAAAAGAAAAAATCCATCAATCCATGGGAACACAAAAGGTACTGGAAAAGTATGTTGGAGGCAGTTTACACAATTCATCAACATGGCATCGTTCACAGTGATCTGAAACCTGCTCACTTTCTGATAGTTGATGGAATGCTAAAGCTAATTGACTTTGGGATTGCAAACCAAATGCAACCAGATACAACAAGTATTGTTAAAGACTCTCAGGTTGGTAAGGTTAATTATATGCCACCAGAAGCAATCAAAGATATGTCTTCCTAGGGGTGCCTGGGTGGCTCAGTTGGTTAAGCGACTGCCTTCAGCTCAGGTCGTGATCCCAGGGTCCTGGGATGGAGCCCCACGTCAGGCTCCTTGCTCAGCGGAGAGCCTGCTTCTCCCTCTCCTTCTGCCCGTTGCTCCCCACTGCTTGTGCTTGCTCTCTCTTTCTCTGTCAAATAAATAAATAAAATCTTAAAAAAAAAAATATATATATATATATATATGTCTATCTCAAGAGAGAACGGGAAATCCAAGTAAAAGATAAGTCCCAAAGTGATGTTTGGTCCTTAGGCTGCATTTTGTACTATATGACTTATGGGAAGACACCATTTCAGCATATAATTAATCAGATTTCTAAATTACCTGCCATAATTAACCCTAATCATGAAATCAAATTTCCTGATATTCCAGAGAAAGATCTTCAAGACGTGTTAAAGTGTTGTTTAATAAGGGACCGTAAACAGAGGATATCCATTCCTGAGCTTCTGGCACATCCATATGTTCAAATTCAAACTCATCCAGGTAACCAGATGGCCAAGGGCACCACTGAAGAAATGAAATATGTTCTGGGTCAACTCGTTGGTTTGAATTCTCCATTTTGAAAGCTGCTAAAACTTTATATGACCACTATAGTAGTGGTGAAAGTCATGATTCCTCTTCATCCAAGACTTTTGAAAAAAAAATGGGAGAAAATATGATTTGCAGCTATTCATAAATTGTCAGATATAACTTGTAAAATATATGGGACTGTTATACTCTTGATTCTCTGTGGAAATCTGCTCTTAAAGACAACTTCACCCTGAAATGTCAATGGCAGAAAAATTCAGTGGATTATCCTCAAAAGAAAACTGTAAAAATAATAACTGCTAATGATACTGTATATATTAAATTGTAGAATTGTTTTTTCTCTTTTATGCTTTCCTGTAAATCTCCTCTATTTGTTACCATTTCACACTTAGAATAGTGGGTGAACAACTGAAATATATTCTGAAGAACTATGTAAATAAAGCTTTGTAGCATAAAATGAAAAAAGAAAAAATAGAAAGGGATGGGAGGAGTGAATTATAACATAAAAAAAGTCCAGCATAGTAAAATGGCCAGTTAGAAGGGAGTTCAAGCCAGTTGACCTCACTCTGTTTCTCCAAGAATAGACTTATCATTCAACTCGGGGCAAGAGGATAAGGCAGCCCCCACTCTCCCTCACCTCCCCAGTACAGAGCAGGCATCCCTTCCAATGAGCACTCTCTGGTACAAGGGGCATGTCTGAGGACCAGTCAATTTGGGTTCTTCTAATATTTTCACACTAGGTATTAACCCAGGAAAGAGGCAAACAAGGGGACATACCTCCGTTTCAGTCCTCAAGAAACAAAAGAAGAGAATAAAGGAACCTATGATAACCTTCAGTAAGCTCTCACTCATCTTCAAGACTGTAAGGAGGCTAATGATAAGAACTGCAAGCTTCCTGAGCATGTACTATGTACCCGCTCACGTGGCTGTGGGGTATTCTGTGCTATTTGCTGTGAGTGTTATACAGGTCTCCTTGGTCACCGCTATTCCTGTTTTCCTCACTGTCATGAGAGTCTTGCTGTGTAATACCTAAGCAGCAGCCTGCTTCCTAAACAGTCCCTCAATTTCAGAATACTTGTGGTGAAAAGGACCATGTGCACCGCTTAACACTGACTTGTGTGCAGCTCTGCAGGGGTGGTCACACAAAGAGCCCATCTGTGGCTACAGCCAGCACAGTTCCAGGAGGGCCTGCAAGCCAGCCCTGTGAGGTCTCCAAGGCCTGTCCCACGTTTCTGAGCTTCCACATTTTCTGAGGGGATCGGGCAAAATCTAAAATGTAATACAATAATATTCAAAACAACTTCTGTCATAAAATGCGCTTTTAAGAGATGATACATTACCTTATTATTATCTCTTCTATCTCATCATCTACCTTGCTTTCACTCCCCATATATACGAAAGCTGAACTGAATGGTGGGCACAAACAATGAACGGGAGTCACTGAACTGTGGGTGCTGTGTGAAACATGGCAGCAGCCGCGACAGAGAGCGGAGCAGCCCTGAGGTCCTTCTTTCCCTTCCCTTTACAGACATCCTGGTAGCAGCTGTCTGCAACCCTCAACGGGCTAGTGTTGGACCAACTTCACAAGAGCTGTCTTTGTTCAGCCTGCTTCCCCCTCTCCCCATTCTTGCAGGACTCCCTGAGGACGCTGCTCCCTCCTCCTCTATCTGCCACAAAGAGGCTAGAGACATCATCCAGTTCCCAACCCAACCACAAACCTTCCAGAAATACTATTTGTAAAGAACAATGTATAAGAGAAAAATCAAGAAAAAGGCTTGGGAGAGAAACAATACCATCGAGCTCACAAAGACTATTTCAGTTGCTTTTATAATTGGGGTTTACACATGTGCATGTGCACCCATGCGTGTGTGTTGTCTTTTAATATTTAATTACTTAAATCATGTTAAATAAAACTTAAACCTTCCTGACCGCAGGACATGGAGACTCTTGCTCTAACCCTTTTACAAACAGAACTGACGCCAAGGGTTTCAGTTTAGGACAGCAAACGTGTACTTGGATGACTGTGTCTACCCAAACCTTTAACTGAGCATAGCAACACGTAAAACAGAACAATGTCTTTTCATGGCATAAATAAGCAAGCAAAATGTCATCAAAACTAACTTGGTACCAGGTCAAATTCTAAGCTGGGACAATAGAGCAAAATAATTAAGTTCTCAAACAGCCTGGAATCTAAGTAGGAAAGCAAATGAAATGATGAAATGCTGAGAATGGTTCACATAAACTAATAAAACCATATAGTCTGAATATAAGTAAATGAGCTGTCTAGTCCTCAAATGATCATATCTGTGATAGCTGCATCAAAAGTCAATGATCTGCCTCTATTAAAAGGGGTAGTAATTTCTACTCTTCCACAGATAGCCATATTCCAAACTAGTAGAGACAAATGACCACATGATTATTTCAAGAAACAGTTTTATCCTTTCAGATAAAACTGCTCTGAAGTAAAGGAAATAATTCTGTGTTAAAAGGGTAAATGAGAAACAAACACCAAATCAATCACTAAAAGTTAAGATGCTGGCAAAAGTGAAGGGACAGAAGAACAGTTAACATTTTAAAAGGGCAAAACCCAAATTCTACACTGCTGTCATGATAAACATTCAAGTCATAAGGGATGCATGAATGCTTTCAGGGACAGAGGGGGAAGGGATGAGGGGGAAAATCATGTGGTACAGTTTATGACCCTGAGCACAAATATAATCAGTGCTCAATATCATAATGGCTCATAAAGTAATGTCAGTGTTTTCTCATCCAGAAATCAATTTGTTTACTTGCTATGCAGGTGCAGATTGCCTCTAGGCAAACTGCTTAAACACATATGAACAAGCCAGTTTACCTTCCCTTTTATTTCATGTTTCCATGTAAATGGAGACAGGCTGAGTCATTATTACAGAGCCCAGAGGCCATAACCCAAGGGGCTCACTTTTAGCTCTGTAGAAGCAGTTTCAGACAGTCAGACCGTGATTCACATTTTGGTTCTTTAGTAACATTTGCATTCCCTCTTATATTTTCAAGACTGAAGAGGCAGATAAAGAAGCCAGAGGCTTTTCTACAGCTCATTTACCATTCATTCGACCCTAAACATCATTTCATGCCATAAGGTCTGGCACTGCCTGGCAAAGAACAAACTGTCCCAAACCATGAGAATTCTGAGTACATGCTCCCTTGGGTATTCTTTCTTGATTTCATTATACTTTCTGAAAAGCTTGCACTTTTTTTTTTTAATATTTATTTATTTATTTGAGAAAGAGAGAGAGAAAGAGAGAGGAGGGGCAGAGGGGGAGGGAGAATCTCAAGCAGACTCCACTCTAAGTACAGAGCCCCAGGCGGGGCTCAATCCCAGGACCCTGAGATCATGACCTGAGGCAAAATCAAGAGTCAGATGCCCAACTGACTGAGCCACCCAGGCGCCCTGAGAATCTTGCACATTTTAAGTGGCTCCAGCACTTAACTTTTAACAAGGTGTCTTTTTTTTTTTTTAAGATTTTATTTATTTGACAGAGAGACACAGCGAGAGAGGGAACACAAGCACGGGGAGTGGGAGATGGAGAAGCAGGCTCCCTGCAGAGCAGGGAGCCTGATGCGGGGCTCGATCCCAGGACGCTGGGATCATGACCTGAGCCGAAGGCAGACGCTTAACGACTGAACCACCCAGGCGCCCCAACAAGATGTCTTTCAAGGGAGAGAAGTCAGGTGAATTCCAACAAACTACTAATACCAGGTACTCAGGAAGCAAAGCAGAACGTTTGTTTCCCCTTACAAATGTTTCTGCTTTGCAAATAGATGTGTCTTCCCAAACAGTAAAAATGGATTTGATATCCAAAATGAAATACAATAAACCTTCCTTGAAAAACTCTATATCTGTTAATATTATTCAGTTGGCAAATGGAGAAACTCAAGCTCCTAAAAATAAGTGACTTGCAAAAGTCAATTACTAAGCGGTGATACCAGATATTGGACCTAGTCTCTGCTAACCCAGGCTCAAAAAGCTATCTTAAATGGCCTACATTCTACTGGCCAAGTTTTTCTTTTCAAAATAAACATAAACTGTCCTACAAATGAAACAAATCCATCTCTGCCATGGAGGTAAGAGCTGTAAATGAGATGCTCAATCCAATCTCTTTTGATACAAATTGTAAAAGGCTTAATAATTACCATAGGCAGACATCCTAGTTAAGGTAAGGGGCTCCTATCTCTTTCCACCCTCCTCCTCCCACCAAACCTCCAAATTACACATGCCAGAGCCACAGATGCTGATATCCTGGTTGGGTTTATATGTCACTGACAGGCAAGTAGCTGACAGACTATTGTTATAGATGTTGATTAGGCACAACCACTGATAAACCCAGTAAGTGATAAATTCTAATGTGGTAATTACATATGAGGAGGGAAAAGTTAAAACTGTGTCACTTGGGGCGCCTGGGTGGCTCAGTAGGTTAAGCTTCTGCCTTCGGCTTGGGTCATGATCCCAGGGTCCTGGGATCCAGCCCCGCATCAGGCTCCCTGCTCAGCAGGGGAGTCTGCTTCTCCCTCTCCCTCTATCCCTCCCCTCCCCCCTGGCTCGTGCTCTCTCTCTCAAATAAATAGATAAAATCTTAAAAAAAAGAAAGAATGCTTAAAAAAATAAAATTGTGTCACTTATCACGATACATATCAAACAATTATAAACTTAATTACTGAAGATTTCAAGCACATATTAAACTAGTGAGAATAGTGAAATGAATCCCATTAAATCCAACTTAATGCAAAAAGTTCTCAAACCATGACCAATTTATCTATTCTTCAACCATAAAATATTTTGAAGCAAATTCCACCATCATATCACATCATATCCATAAATTCTTTAGCATGTAACCGTAATATATATTTAAGCTCTTATTTCCTACTGGGATGTAATGTAGCACAGTAAATTTTGAAGGAGGCTCAGTACAAAGATGCTTGACTTCCACTGTTTCAAAATGACAGACTCTTAAGTGTGAGCAGGCTAGTTTTCATATCAGGCAGAGATGCCTCAGCAGCTGCCGCAGGACTGGGGGAAGGTTCAGGCAAAGAATCCGGTCTAGCCATCCCGCCCCTTTCCTTCTCATCACTTCCACAGAGCATCACTGCTTTTGTTCTGTACACCACAGTGCCCAGGGAAATCCTGTCCCTGTCTGGCAAAGATGATTCTTTTAAAAGCTTCTGACTGGACCTTCTATTCCATTCCTGAGATTCTCAGATACCTGTTTTTTGTTGTTTTTGTTTTTGCTTTTTGTCTGTTCCTGTAAAAATCGAAGCTCAAAACATGGACTGGTTTTCTGAAATGGTCTGATACTTTACCACTTCTATTATGAGTGAAAGTTAACTCATTGGTATATACCAGTTTTAACTGGTAATTGAGTTGATCAATCTCAGTTGCTATTTCTCTATATACAGCTCAGAAGATCACCCTATGCTCATTCATAGAGAAGCATCTTGCCTGGAAACAATCCTGTAAGTCCTTCTTTTCCCCCTCAAACATGGCTGAAACATTACAAATGAGTAGCACACACATAAGCTGTGGCCCATTTCTAGTTCCATGCATATTCATGCTTCCTCCCTATAATACTGTCATTTTTTTCATTCCCATTACAACCCTAAGCAATCAGAATTTTGATAATAAAACATACCATTTCATCTCAGTACCATTCAACAATGCCTTCTTTAAGTAGTTATAATAGCAGATGGCAATATAAAGATGTACAAAGGTGACAGTAGTAAGTTTCTGCTGAATTGCACAGTTGATTATGGTGGCCACAAAACTTACCAGTATCAAATAGACATTTTTCCAAAGAAGGCAAACCAGTGGCCAAAAAACACATGAAAAGATGCTCAACCTTATTAAACATCAAGGGAAATCAAAACCACAATGTGGTATCACTTTACACCAATCTGAATGGCTGTTATCAAAAGGACAAGAAACAATCATTGTTGGTAAGGATGTGGAGAAAAGGGAACCCTTGTGCACTGTTAGTGGGAATGTTAACTGGTGCAGTCATTCTAGGCAACAGTATGGAGGTTCCTCAAAAAATTAAAAATAGAACTACCATATGACCCAGTAATTCCACTTCTGGGTATCTACCCAAAGAAAACAAAAACACTAGTTTAAAAAACATATGAATGGATAAAGAAGATGTGCTATGTATATTTTACACTGGAATATTACTCAGCCATAAAAAGAATGAAATCTTGGGGCGCCTGGGTGGCTCAGTTGGTTAAGCGACTGCCTTCGGCTCAGGTCATGATCCTGGAGTCCCGGGATCGAGTCCCGCATCGGGCTCCCTGCTCAGCGGGGAGTCTGCTTCTCCCTCTGACCCTCCCCCATCTCATGCTCTCTCTCTCTCTCATTCTCTCTATCAAATAAATAAATGAAAATGTTTAAAAAAAAAAAGAATGAAATCTTGCCATTTGTGACAACAGGGACGGACCTACAGGGTATTATGCTAAGTGAAATTAAGTCAGACAGAAATAGACATACCATATAATTTCACTTATATGTGGAATCTAAAAAACAAATGAACAAATAAAAAACAGAAGGAGACTACATAAATATAGAGAACAAAATGATGGTTGCTGGGGGAGAGGGTGATGGCCAAAAAAGTTGAAGGGGATTAAGAGGTACAAACTTACAGTGGTAAAATAAATCACAGGGATGAAAAGTATAGCATAGGGGATACAATCATTAATACTGTAATAGCATCCCCCCTTAACCTGTGATGTTTAATTCTCCATCCACTGACCCCTACTCTGTTCTCTATAAATCCCACTTTTCCTCACTGTATTTGGAATTGAGCCCCATCTCTCTCCCCCAGTGGGAAACCTCACTGCAGTGGTCCCTGTACTTAATCTTGATCCTGAATATCTGCCTTACTGTTGTTTAACAAGTGTCACTGGATATTTTTTTTAACAGTACTAACACCTTTGTGGAACCCCCTCATCTGCAGTGTAGTAGGCTGGACTTCCTGACCTAATGAAAGCGGTAAGTCATTTCTGAGATTTGGTTATAAAAAGACTGTGGCTGCCCTCCTGAGCTCTCTCCCTCTTCTGGATCACCACCCCCCACCCCCTTTGAGCCTTGAGAAGACTACAGCCCTGACTGAAAGCTCAACAGCAGTATCACAGAAGACCCTGAGTCAAAGTCACTGAATGAAGACCTGGATTCCTCACTGACAGAAAGTGTGAGACAACAAATGCTCATTGTTTTAAGCCTGCAGTCAGTAAATCAGTACCCATAGGCCAAATGTGGCTCACTGTATGCTTCTGTAAATAAAGTTTTATTGGAACACACACAGCTACACTCATTCATTTCACGCATTTTCTACAGCTGTGTTCACACTACAACAGCAGAGTTAAGTAGTTGTGACACAGAACGTGTGGTATGCAAAACCTAAAATATTTATTATTTGGCCCTTTACAAATAAATGTGTCATCTCCAGTTGCCCCTAAGTTTGGGGGTAATTTGTTATTCAGTAATACGTAACTAATGCACTCTGATTTTACAGTGTCACAGCTATTCCTCTCTCTCTATATAACACCTTTTAATTATCCCTGTCTGTCTGTTTTTTCCACCATACACAGGGTTCCATGTTAGTAGATAAAGAATGTTTTCATCAACTTCATAACCCCATTTCCCTGGCACACAGTAGGACCTTAATAAATGTAGACTGAACCAAGAATGCCTAGACAAATATATTTTACCTACTAATGTGGGAAACTCACAACCTAGCAATACATCCTTTAAATAAAGTACATTATATTGAGAAAAGCCAAAATTACAAGTGGTGCTGAATAGCTACTACTTCCAGTTGAATCCATTTTAAAGGTATTTGTTGACTGCCACAGAAACAATGATTCTAGATCTAGGAAAATTGTTATCTTTTAAACTGGCTATACTTTTATAAAACCTCATTGTTTAAAATACCTGTACATCAGTTTATATCAGATACTTCCAAGATTATTGCCATTAGTTGTGACCATGAAACAAAGAATATATTTTCCAGCACCTGGAAATGTTACTGAAATTTTCCAAAACACTGCAGAATTTCAGTTTTGTCCCAACAAACTCTGCATATCAGAATTAAGAACTAAAGTTGGCAGCAGCAGCTGTCAAATATAAGTCAACATCCTACATGCAATGATTCATTGTAGCTTTCTATCTCAGTCTGGTTCCCTTCTCACTCTGTTTGCCAGGGGCAGGAGGACAATACTGTTGGCAAAAATAAAAACTTGGATATTCTTGTAATGTTCAATTTTAAGGAATATATTCGTTATGACGTATAAATGTAATATTTTTAGTTTTTCAAACCTGGATATTTTCTCTGGCAAATTTCTACAAAGAAGAGGCAGAAAAAATCCATTTTTGTTTCAATCTTACTATCCACAGGCAAGCACAGGAGGTTAACCTTTACTTTCATGTTCAATGGTAAATTTTTAACTTTTAAGATATGATCAAATATATTCAAAACTTCCACGTAAGAAAACTTACTCTAAAACCTAAGTGAAGCCTAAGTTTTGTGGTTCAGAGCTCAGACTTTGAACACAAGACACAAATGGGTGTGGCCCTGGGTTCAAATCCCAACTGCCCAAATTACCAAGCATGTGTCTCTAAAGTCCTTTCCTTTCCCATCTGTGTGAAAAGGGGGAAATACGCAGCACCTCACAGGATTATTGTGAGGATTCAGAGGCTGTGAAGCACTTACCATATAGCCAGAAAAGCACTAAATGGTATGAAAGGCCAAGATGATTTCTAAAAATAATTAATGAGTTTATATGGGACATATGTATTAATAATCTGACTGTGGGTTTGGGAAAGATTCTAAATAGGACACAAAAAACACAAACTTTATAAACAGAAAAAAATCAATAAAGTTTCAAAATAAAAAAACCTCCGCTTTTCAAAAGATACTTATAAAAATGGGAAGATAAGCCACAGACTGGGAAGAGACATTTGCAAAATATTTACCTAACAAAAGACTTATACATAGAATATAGCAAACACTGTTAAAACTTAGAAACATCCCAATAAAAGATGGGCAAGAAAACTGAACATTTTGCCAAAGATACACAGATTGCAAATAAGCGTATGAACTGATGCTCAACTGCATGAGTCATTAAGAAAATGGAAATTAAAATCACAATGAGACACTACTACCCACCCTCAAAATGGTTAAGATTGAAAAAAAATTTACCAAACCAAGTGTTGGTGAGAATGGGGAGAAATGGAACCCTCAAATACTGCTGGTGGGAATATAAATGGTACAACCTCTTTGGAAAGGAGTTTAGACATTTCTTTTTTAATACTTAAAAAAAAAAGATTTATTTATTTGGGAGAGAGAGAGAAAGAGCACACGTGGGCAGGGAGGGAAAGAGGGAGAGGGAAAGCGAGAATCCTAAGACAGACTCCCTGCTGAGCATGGAGCCAGAGGACCCTGAGATCATGACCTAAGCTGAAATCAAGAGTTGGCCACTTAACCTAAAAATTTAATATACATAAGCTACCCAACAACCAGTCATTCCACCCAAGAGAAATGAAAGCACGTGTCCCTGCAAGAACTGTATAAGAATGTTCACAATAGCTTTATTTGTAATAGCCAAAAACTGGAACCAACTCAAATGTCAACCAACAAGTGACTGGCTAAACAGATTATAACATGTCCCTAAAATGGAACATTACTCAAGGATACAATGGAATGGACTGCTGATACAGGCAACAACATGGCTGGATCTCAAAATAAGTATGCTGAGTTAAAAAGCCAGTTCAAACAAAGAAAACACTATTGTATGATTCTATTTATATGAAAGTCTAAAAAATACAAAGTAATTTAGAGTGACAAAAAGCAGATCAAAGTCCCTAGGGATGCAGGGAAGGATTATAAATGGGCATGAGGAAACTTTGGGGATGATGATCGTGATTATCTTGATTGTGGTGAGGGTATCACTGTGTATACTTGTCAAAACTGATCAAACTGCACATTAAAATTGTGCACTTCATTGAGATTCATTAGTTCAACCTCAATAAAGCTATTTCTTAAAAACCTGCACACCAGAATGATTTTTATTTTTTATTTTATTTTATTTTTATATTTTTTAAAGATTTTATTTATTTATTCATGAGAGACAGAAAGAGAGAGAGGCAGAGGCAGAGGGAGAAGCAGGCTCCCCGCGGAGCAGGGAGCCCGATGTGGGACTCGATCCCAGGACCCTGGGATCATGACCTGAGCCGAAGGCAGTTGCTTAACCAACTGAGCCACCCAGGTGTCCCACCAGAATGGTTTTTTTTTTTTTAAAGATTCCATTTATTTATTTGACAGAGAGAGACACAGCGAGAGAGGGAACACAAGCAGGGGGAGTGGGAGAGGGAGAAGCAGGCTTCCCGCCGAAGCAGGGAGCCCGATGTGGGGCTCGATCCCAGGACCCTGGGATCATGACCTGAGCCGAAGGCAGATGCTTAACGACTGAGCCACCCAGGTGCCCCCCACCAGAATGATTCTTAATCTTTATACACTAGTGTATGAACAGACCACTACTATGGGTTGAATTCTGCCCCCCACCAGAATGATTTTTAATCTTTATACACTACTGTATGAACAGACCACTACTATGGGTTGAATTCTGTCCCCCCAAAAGATATGTTGATGTCCTAACCCCTGGTACCCGTGAATAGGGTCTTATTTGGAAACAGAATCTTTGCAGATACAATTAAGATGACTGATGTACTATTACAAAGAGGAGAGGAGACACACAGATAAGACGCACCCACAGGGGAGAATATCACGTGAAGAAATGGACACATATGGAGAAGACAGTCATTAAAGAGGTAGAGGCTGGAATGATACATCTATAAGCCAAACAGTGAATAAGCATTGCTGGCAAAAGCCAGAAGCTAGAATAGGCAAGGAAGGATTCTTTCAATTTCAGGTTTCAGAGGAAGCATGGCCCTGCTGACACAATGATTTCTCACTTTTAGCCTTCAGAACTGTTAGACAGTAAATTTGCTGTGTGAAGCCACCCAGTTTATGGTACTTTGTTACAGCAGTTCTATGAAACTAACATAACAAATAAAAAGACTTAAGGAGTTGGGGGGTGCCTGGCTGGCTCAGTCAGAAGAGCATGTGAACCTTAAGTTCGAGCCCCACACTGGGTGTAGAAATTACTTAAAAATAAAATCTTAAAAAAACTTGAAGGGCACTGGAGTGGCTCCGAGGGTTAGGTGTCTGACTCTTGGTTTCAGCTCAGGTCATGATCTCAGGGTAGTGGGATTGAGCCTTGCATCGGGCTCTGCGCTTAGTGTGGAGTCGTCTGGAGATTATCTCCCTCTCCCTCTGCTCCTCCCCATGCTCATGCTCTCTCTAATAAATAAATAAAATCTTTAAAAAAAAAACCCAAAAAACTTAAGGAATTGTATATTTATGTGAAAACACGTTTATTTTTATTATTATTTTTTAAAGATTTTATTTATTTATTTGAGACAGAGAGAATGAGAGAGAGAGCACATGAGAGGGGGGAGGGTCAGAGGGAGAAGCAGGCTCCCCGCCGAGCAGGGAGCCCGATGCGGGGCTCGATCCCAGGACCCTGGGATCATGACCTGAGCCGAAGGTAGATGCTTAACGACTGAGCCACCCAGGCGCCCCAAAGTTGGTTTTAATCACAGAATGGTCACTGGGTCTCACAGATACACAATAAATGGCTGTGTTTCCAAAATACATATTTTTATACATAAATATATAAAAAATAAATAACAGTTTCATTTTAACAGCATCTATCCAAATAATATAGGTAAGGTGTAAATTTTAGTCAACTGCTGTTTTTTAAAATAAGTGATTTATAACTGATACTTTAACATTTTTTGTGTGTTTTAAACCAATAGGAAAGCAATTATAATGGTTAAAATCTTGGTATTTAATTGTCATGGTAAATCATTTAGAAAATTTTATGTGTATTGACAACAAATTCACAAACTGATTCTGAAGTTGAGGTTCATTCCAAAATGTCTTCAGCTATACAGAAAAACAGAAAAGGGATCTTTATCTAAAGACTTTTCACTCCTTTTAATAATTCCTTTCAGGGACGCCTGGGTGGCTCAGTCGGTTGAGCGTCTGCCTTCGGCTCAGGTCATGATCCCAGGGTCCTGGGATCGAGTCCCGCGTCGGGCTCCCTGCTCCGCGGGGAGCCTGCTTCTCCCTCTGCCTCTGTCTTTCTCTCTGTCGCTCATGAAGAAATAAATAAAATCTTTAAAAAAAAAAAAAAAACAATTCCTTTCATACAGCTAATTTTTTAAGCATTAACATTGCTATTTTTAATTTCAGCATATACTTTCTAAACTATAAAGAAATATTTTTTATATTTCTTTGGTAACAAAGAAAACATACTCCCCTTCAGAAAAGAAGTTTCCCAAAACTAATGAAAAACAAAATGACCATGATCTTTTGATCACGATATTTTGGTAGATATAAAAGAGGTACTGCTAAGCCACTTTAGTTTCTCATTTCTTCACTCATTCAATGAGGAATAGATACTGGACAGTGATGACCTACTAGGCACTATGGTAGATGCTAGAGATACAGAAGAAGTAAGGCAAGGCCTCTGGGCTTGGAAAATCCTCTCTATTAATGGGGGGGGGCATAGGAGAGGGACAGGTAAGCGAGAAGGTTGAGGAGGGGTATGCCTACAAAACCAATTATTACAATATAAATACCTGTGGATTTTAGTCTTTTATTTATTTTTTTTAAAGATTTTATTTATTTATCTGACAGAGAGAGACACAGCGAGAGAAGGAACACAAGCAGGGGGAGTGGGAGAGGGAGAAGTAGACTCCCTGCTGAGCAGGGAGCCTGATGTGGGGCTCGATCCCAGGACCCTGGGATCATGACCTGAGCCGAAGGCAGATGCTTAATGACTGAGCCACCCAGGTGCCCCGATTTTAGTCTTTTAAAAACATCTGTGTAGGGCAACTGGGTGGCTCAGTCATTAAGCATCTGCCTTCGGCTCCGGTCATGATCCCAGGGTCCTGGGATCGAGTCCCACATCGGGCTCCCTGCTCAGCGGGACGCCTGCTTCTCCCTCTCCCACTCCCCCTGCTTGTGTTCCCTCTCTCGCTGTGTCTCTCTCTGTCAGATAAATAAATAAAATCTTAAAAAAAAGTATCTGTGTAATTGAGATATAACTGGCATTATGTAAGTTTGAGGTAGCCAACCCAACCTGTTGGTTTGATACATTTATGTATTGCAATATCATTGCTACAGTAGCTTTAGCTAACATCTTTACCATGTCACATAATTATCACTTCCTTTATGTGCTGAGAACAGTTAAGTTCTAGTCTCTTAGCAACTTTGAAGTGTTTAATACAGTAGTGTTGACTATAATCACTATGTTGGGCATTAGTTCTCCAGAACTTATTTATCTACTAGTTGCAAGTCTACACCCTTAAAACAACATCTCTTCAATTCACCCACCCCTTCGGCCCTCTAACGACCATTCTACTCTGTTTTCACAAGCTGAGTTTTTTTTTAGATTCCACATACAAGAGAGATCATACAGTATTTGTCTTTCTCTGACTTATCTCAGCATAATGCCCTCAAGGTCTATCCATGTTGTGGCAAGATTTCCTTCTTTTTCACAGCTGAATAATATTCTAGTACGTGTGTTTGTCTGTATTACACTCTTAAACACATGTAAGAAAGCATGACTTACTACCTTTTAAAAAGCAACCTTGGCAAACTGATAACTCTGTGTACCACAGAGGGAAAAAAACTGTTATTAATTGTGTGATGTATTCATTGTTAGGAAGATTAAATGTGCTCTCACTGAACCATTAAATAATAAGAATAGACAAAAATGGCAAAGCTGCAATTTTATCCCAATTGTATACTATATTTCTAAAATTAAAATACGTACATTCATTTTTCATCCAAAAGACAGGTAAAGAAATGATAAACTACAAAACAGTTATGCAAGGAAATGCACATCCTAAACTGACCTACTCCAAACTCAACTGAACTCAGAGCACTAACATATGTCAATCAAGGTCAGGAACTGGTTAATAAGGATGATCACATCTTCTAACTTTACGTTCTTCTTCCTCCTTATTGAATTGTGAGTTAAAAAACAAATAACCGCCCCCCCACCCCAAACTCTCAAACATGAGAATTCTTAATAGAATGCCTGACCCATAACAAGGGCTCAATCAATGGTAATGTATTATTCGGGAACATACGATTTGAGTTTTCTGCTCTGAAGCCAAGTCAAGGACATATCCACTAACTAAATGATTATATCCTATATCTAGAAAGATATGAGCTCAGAACGTTTACTTAATAACCAGAAAGTAAAGGTTACTTTTCTTTGCACTTCCTCCTATTCCTGATTGTCCAGTTCCACCAGAAAAAGGGCAGGAAAGGACAGCATAAAGAGGTTCTAACAAGTAAGTAACTTCTCACTGCTGCATCCAGTCAATTTCATGTAAGGATACAAACTTCAAAGTATTTTTTCTTTTCTTCATACTCATTTCAAGATTGACACAGCCCTGGGGCGCCTGGGTGGCTCAGTCGGTTAAGTGTCTGCCTTCGGCTGAGGTCATGATCCCAGGGTCCTGGGATCAAGCCCCGCATCGGGCTCCCTGCTCAGCAGAAAGCCTACTTCTCCCTTTCCCTCTGCCTGCCGCTCTGCCTACTTGTGCTATCTCTGTCAAATAAAAAAATTAAAAAAAAAAAAAAAAAGATTGACACAGACCTGACTTTATCCAGGTAAATCTAACTGGGACATGGAAGAGTGGGAAGGGTAGATGCATAACTTAAAGGAACAACAGGGAAAGATCAAGGTTTTTTGTTGTTGTTTTTAAGATTTTATTTATTTGTCAGAGAGAGAGACAGAGAGAGTACAAGCAGGGGGAGTGGCAGGCAGAGAGGGAAGCAGGCTCCCTGCTAAGCAAGGAGCCTGCCTCGGGACTGATCCCAGGACACTGGGATCATGACCTCAGCCGAAGGCAGACACTTAAAACAGCGGAACCACCCAGGCGTCCCAAGGGTTCTTTATCTTAGCACTACAACAAGGATGTAATGTCACTGTAGCAAGAAACTACCAGAGACAACACATGCAAATAAGCTTGGCTGTGTTCCAATAAAACTTCATTTATGGATGGTGAAATCTGAATTTCATGTAATTTTTATTATGTCATGAAATATGCTTCTTTTAATTTTTTTCCAACCACCGAAAAATGTACAATCCATCCTAAGCTCGTGGGCTATACAAAAACAGGCAGTGGGCCAGATCTGGCCAACGTTTCTATATAAACTATGTTTTGGACCTAGCCAGCAAAGACTTGAATTTTGAGGTGTCCCCAGTTATTTACAGATCCTTTATATCTAAGGCAGAACAAAAGTGACTTTGAGAATTTTAAGGGTATGTGTGTGTGTGTATGTATTGTTTAGGTGTGTTTTTCATTCATGTTTCCTCAAAAAACAACAGGATGCAACATAGTTTGAGAGATGGAATAAACAGCTAAGAATTAAGTATATGTGTGTGTGTGTGTGTGTATCTTAGATGCAATTTTTGAGCATCAAAAATTCCAAGGAAAAAAAGGTGAATGCTTTGTAGAGGTGTAGGGCTCAGAGTTCTGAGCCCACTGACATGAAAGTGTGAGCTACTTTGTGCTAAGGAGTCCACTGTTTAAATTTGAAAGTTAAACCAGTTCTATTCAGGTCATGAGAGATGGCCCTAAAGACAATCTATATGTGTATACACAGCCTTTATATAGAGTCTTTGAGTATAAATGAATAACCATGCTTTATCTAAATCCTTAACATTGAGCTTCATAAGGAAAACAATTTCCAATTATTTCTTAGGCATGTTAGAATCTAGCCAAAATTAAGGACATGCTCTAGAACTCAAGACAAAGGCCCACGGGACACTTTTTCTACTAGGAGTGACAACTACTATTTAAATAACATAAATTGCCATAGCAGAACCCTCAAATGTAGAGAGTAATGTTCTATTGTACAAAGTATGCAAGTGTAGTAAGTTTTGGGTTATATTTTGTACTTTAAAATAAAAATCTATAAAGTCAGTGTTTTTCATGCTGACCCTCACAAGTCTGAAGCCAGAGTCGTTTTCATGTCTTTCATGATGCTCCTTAAACACTTGTGTTTTGTTTCAGAGCACAATCTTTTATTTTAACTTACAAGAAAAACATTTTTTGGCAATGAGCACAGCTCTTTTAGTCTCTGATAGTTCTGTTCAAGTCCATAAACATGCCAAGAAAGTGAACAAAGAGTGAGAAGGAATGCAGCAGGAATGGGTCTTGCGCAATACAGAGACGGTGTTAAAGATGTTTGATATTTTATGCATTCAAAGTCAAACAACTGCTCACAGGAAGAGCACCTGTTGGTCATGTTCATGTGCCAAAACCTTGGTGTGCCTTGAGGGGAAGAACTGTGTCTAATTCATCACTGCATCTTTATTTAGCACAGAGTAGGCACCCAATAAAAATTAGTTAAATAATGCATGAAAGCCATTAACCCTACAGCACTACACACAAGATAATAATGCCCCTGCCTCAGTAGGTTGGGGGTGAGGATTTTGAGATAGTAAATGATGTTGAATAACAGCAGTTATTTTTATCCTCATTCTTTTTTTTTCCCCCTGAGGAGGAACAAACTGAAGTTCAACAAGCTTACATAACTTGTCCAAATGAGTGGTGCTGAAATGGGTGTGCCTACCCTCCCTGATTCCTATTAGCTAAGAAACCTGATTTAATACTAAACATAGGCTTCCTATAAAATTAGAAAAACAACCTGACTGCCTAAATTAACAAAAAGTCCACGGAAAAACAGACAACTGCCTACTTTTCCTAGCTAAGCACTGCATTCCTAAAATAAGGAATGATGGTTGTTCTCTCTGCATTAGAGGCCAGAGAAATGGCAGAAACACGAGTCCCTTATTATCACCAGGGAATACATGACCAGAATGGGTGGGAAAACATTTCTCCTTACCTCAGTGTAACAAGCAATACTTCTTAAGAATTATTCTTCCTCCTTTGATTTCAAGTCAAGACAAAAGAAAAGTATCTAGTTGTTTCGAAGGTCATTATAATTATATAAATAACTACCGCCTTGGGCGTATAAGCAATTTTATTCATGGGTACTTTGCTACTGCCTGAAAATAAGTAAAATATGGTTGGTCTCAAATATTGTTTTACATATCTCAATTTTTTAAAAAAGGACTCCAAATCTGAAATCAAAACTGTTTCTGGTAACTTTTCCCTCTTGGATCAAGAGTAGATTGGAGTCTACAAGTAAATGTTGACTTCAGAGGCTACTTCCCAAAGCCTTACCCGGTTAACAAGAGAGAACTCAATATTTTCACTAAACCTTATAAAATTTGTAACAAGTCAAACTCTGAAGGTTTTAAATTCTAATACAATCAATTCAAAGTTAATACATCAAATGTACCTAAGAGACACCTGATATAGTATGAAATAAATTCTAATAATGTTAGTATCAATCACAGTCCTTTATTGCTACTATTCTCTTCAAAAGGTAATGAAAGAGTTTATAATTTTCAAGTAAATGTTTCCCTCCCAAACTACAGCTCTCATAGTATATATAGTGGATATAAGTTTAAAAAAGTTTCCTTGACAATTTCTTCCCTGTCAAATTTAAAATATAGAATTTAAAAGAAACTCTAAAAATGAAGCTATTTATGGAAAGAAAATAGTACACAGCATACAAATATCCCTCTGACCATCTAGTTGAAATATTCAAATACTTAAATCAAGAGTCCATAAAGAAATTTAAGTACTATACAGTAAATGTAATAAAAAGAAAAGGAAGTCTCTCTTTACTGCAGCCTCCTGTCAGCAGTAAAACAGGAATACTTCATCTTAGAAACAGAAAATCTAAACATAGTATTTTAAATATGGTTTAATGTTGCAGGGACTTTTTAGAACCTAAAATCCAAAAACAATTCTCAATAACTGTAACAAAAACAAAATTGTATTGTTAGAGGCAAATTAACTTTGAAAACAAACACCCCCCCCCAACCTTTTAGTTAAGATGGTGTCCAGATTTTTGACGTCCTTCCTTCCTAGGTTACATTCAGTAGTTTCTGCATTCCTTTGCTCAATTCATTTCAATAACAAAGAATCCTCTATGAACACCCCCCAACCCCCACCCAAAACACCACAAACAAATCTCACCACCAAAATTCAAAGAAAAATTCCACACAGAAACTATGTTCTAATAGGCCAAAGCAATCTATCTTTAAACTAAGGGGGAAAAAAATCAATTGTTTCCAATTTTAAATATTACTTTGATGATTATATAATTTTTTTAAAGACATAGCACAGCAGGTTGGGGGAAAAGCTAAAACACCTTACGGGATTTGTGAAGAAATGGAAAAATGAGTTCTAGTTTTGCACAGTTCCAATCCAGCACAATCTTGGGATTGTGTTCAATCTTTAATTATAGACTGAGAGGTTCCAGTGGAACCTCTTCAACGTATATTCCCCACTACTGCATCCACTTAGACATGAATCTCGCCGCAATCACTAGGTGCCTTGACCTCCAGCCAACCATGACTTTGCACTCACCTTAGCTCTTCCTCCGGTAACCCATTTAGTCTCACACTATCAGGGCGATCTCGTCTTCTCCGGTAGAGACCTGAGTGTGACAGCTCTTTAAGCTGTAATGCAGTCATACTTCTCTCTACACATTAGTTAACTGACAGTCTGAAGCATTTATGCTGAGCAACGTGGCTGCCAGGGTTTGGAAAGAGCGTATCTCTTGCCGGGACCTCAGCACACCTGACCAGAGTTGGAAACCTCCAGGCAAGCCCGGGTAAGCACAGCTTCCTGTTTCTCTGTTGGTACACACCCTCCTCAGCAAGGCCTGGCCCGCCTTATCTCTGGGCCTTGCACCTTGGGGGGGGGGGGAGGGGGGAAGTCCGTGACCAGGTTGCTCACATGTTTACTAATACATGAAGTTTAATTGTTATGAATAATCACATCAATTCCTTTATAAATCTTCCCAGCATCATTTTGAATTAAAATTGGGCTAAAAAGCTCCGGTAAGGTAATGACTAAAGAAGGGTCCTGCCCTATTTTATTTGCCAGGAAATCCACTAACACTGCACAAGCAGCTGTCAGTTTAAAGAAGTGCCTGGTCATCATGAGCTCTTTGGGATATTTTCCTTAAAAAGAAAAAAAAAAAAGGGCAGAATTGTGAAGGAAGCAGTACAATTCCTCTCTCCCCACTCCTCTTTAGAAAGGAAGGAAATGTCTTTTCTTTTCCCCTAAATACTATTCAAAAATTCCTAACTGAAAGGAACTGCAAGTGGTTTCTTCTATCAACCTCCACTCAATGATTTTCTAAATGTAACTACCTATTCTAAAAATTCCCTCTTATCAAATGTGCACCTCAGTATAATCAACCTCGTAGTTAGCTGCATACTGGATCCTAGATGGTAAAGTTAGAATGGCATTTTGTTTTGGTGTGTGTGGGGTGTACGTTGAGTTTCTGCAAGAGGGGTTTGCAGATAATGGAGGACAGATAACTGTGGAGCAAATCCTTTATCGTTATGGCTCCAAATGATGTTGGTGCAACAGCATGCAAGGTTCTAGCCTCCAGTTCTGTATCAATCCCACTCAATACACATCACCATCTCACAGATACAGGTTAGATCCTTGGAAAGTTCTTAGCTAATAATTTGACTTCATGGTTCTAATAATTTCTCTTTGAGTAATCTGTATTAGCTTCTTTCCCTTCTAGAATCCATTCAATAAGAACAGAGAGAGGTGTCTCTGAAACTTCTTTTTGCACGAAGGGTTAAAGAGTTAACATATTCCCTGAGAGTATCTATATTATAAATACAAAGGTTAAGGCACCCACAAGGAAAGGGGAGTCTATATCTTACTCCTTCACTCAGGACATGCAGATGCTAGCTCCCCTCAGGGCTACAATTTGTCACCCTGCTTCCATCACCCCGGTGAAAAACAGCTTCTTAAAGCTGCCATCATGATGTAACGTGCATTTTTAAAGATGCAAGAAGTTACTAATTTTGTTATAACACTAGACTTAAATAGTCACAAAACACATAAAAAAATCAAGTGACAAATGTATCTGTTTCTCTTTCTGGAAGGATACACACATATAAAAGGGTAATACTGGGGGCCTCTGGGGAACTTGGGGACAGGAGCAGAAGAAAACTTGCTGTTACAAAGTTCTGCTCTGAACTTTGAATATTCTGCCTATTCAAAAATAAATTAAAAAATTTAGAAGATTTACATATGTCTTTTGTACAAACCCTAGGATCCTACTGAGACCTAAAATACAGAAAAATTTAAAGTTCACAGTAACAGAAACATATAAAATTATGATTCCTAAAGTGTCTAATTCTCACATTTTTGTCAAGATAGGTGTGAAAAACAAATGAAGAGAAATAACCACCAATCTTCAGTTTCTTTTTATTCAAGGCATCAGGACAGAATAGATGCCTGATGAATAAAACACAAATTAATTTGTATTTACTACAAACACAGAAACCTCAACATAATTTTTTTCCTGTTTCAAGTATTTATTTAAATCCCAGTTAGTTAACATACAGTGTAATATTAGTTTTAAGAAACCTCAACATTAAATAGTACTTGTTTCTACAAAAGATATAAATAAGAGAGCTTGATTTTTAAAAGCTTTAAAAGAAGTAATGCAGCATGCTGACAAGGAAAAAGTGCTTGGCAACTACTAAAGGTTAACAAGACAGGAAACACCTCTCTGTGTAGGACGAATCCTGTATTTGATGAGTCTAAGGTTAAAAGGATGTGACCAGAAAAAAAAAAAAAAAGTTCCAAGCTATATAACAAACAAACTGAAACAATTCTTGCCCTGACTTTTAAAATGGCTGTAATGCCAAAAGGGAATTTCAGTAAATCAATGCTTACAGTCTAACGAAATTGTCACAACTGAGTAAAACTAAATTCTGAGGCTTAGGGCAAAGCTCTTCTCACAATGTCTTTTCACTGAGGAGAGGCTTCCTCTTTGTCTTTAGCACTCTTTCAGATGTGCTCTGAAATTTTACTGAGCTGTAAGTAGAACCAAGGGAAGGAAAAACGGGCATAGCTACGCACCTGCACAATTTCTGAAAGGGAAATTCATAAATGCCACAAAACACACCACTGAACGACCAGTTCACGAAGCAGCCAGATCATCACGTCCTCTCCTCACAACAGTGTTCCTGAACTTCAGCACCAAGGGAGGGAGAGAACACCTCTGGAACACACAACAGGGGAGGAACTGGCAAAGGTGGTCTCGTATCTTTTTTTTTTTTTTAAACATTCATACTTTTCCTTAGAAACAGAGCTATGAATGGTGCCTTCTGTTAACAGTACAGAGGGAGGCCTATGCAAGCATTTTCTCTGGTCTCTACACAGGGAAACATTTCATTTTAGCACTCCAAACATCCCTGAAAGCCAGTTTTGCCTCCCATTCAATGCAGAATTCCCTACTCTCATTCTCCACATGGCCTCCCTCCCATACAGTTATCATTTGCCAGGGATTCTGCCTTTTAGAGGCTTCCAGGGATGAAGTGCTCACTACTACATAGAACTCCTGGGGCTTTCCCTAGCTCCCATGCCCAATGGTTGTTAAGGAACAATAGCTCACAAAAGTTATTAAGGTGAGCATCTTTTATCCCACTTCCACTATAGTGCAGCTGGTCTGTGAACCTAATTACAACTTTTTGTTCATGTCTATCCAAACTGTTGGGTTCTCTTTGAATCTGTACTTTGACATAATTAGATACCTGGCATAATTAGATATCTGTTCCAGCTTAACCTCATCAGAATAGCTGATAATTTCTTTTATGAGTTTAAGCCCTTGACTGATATGACTAAATACAAAGTTCTTTGGAACATCCATCACACAGGTCTTGTTCTCCCAGGCTAATATCTAACCCAGTGGTTTTTGACTTTTCAGAGGGTCAGGGACCTTTTACGAATCTGATGAAAGTAAATGACTCTCAGAAAATGCATGTGAGCACAAAGTTTTATAATCGTTTCAGGGAATTGATTGTTTCTTCAGAAGCCAAGAGATGGACTTTACCTTGGATCTTCTGATTTGCACTGCTCTCCCCCTTCTCTGAAAACCTGCAGCACTTCAGAGCAGGACTTTGGATCTCATTTGTTCATTTAGTATGTATTTACTCAGTGCTCTGGACTGGGCCAGACAATTTCAGAAGAGTTCCTTTGTCTCCCCTTCATTTCTCCTAACCAATCTTTCTGCCACTGAGCTTACCCTCTTCCAATCTATCCTCCAAATTTCAAAGTGGTCTTTCAAAATAAACTGATCATGTATTGATTCTGCTGAAAAACTCTTGAATGGCTCACTGCCATGGGTCACCAACCAAACCCTGCTGAGCCTGCGCCCTCCTCACACCTGCACTGAACTCCAGGTGGTTCCCAGGACAGACTTCACTTCCTCTTAACTCCTGACCTTTCCACATGCAGCTTCATAAGACTAGAAGATGGACCAGCTCCTAATCATCCCACTGGGACTCATCTCTTACAAGACGCATTTCTAGACCCTAGGTACCCACAGTTCCCTTTCTGTTGCTCCCAGAGTGTCTCCACCCCCACCCCCGCCCTCACAACTGTGCTTGCTTCCTTCTGTCATCATAATCACACAGCCTCATGATAGGTTGTTTCTCTACCCACCTTTCCCCTTAGGATAACAGGTCTGCGAGGGTAGCAATATATCTAATTTACAACCATGTCCATAAGGCCAGATACATGGTAAACATTAGTTACACAAGTTCTTTGATTTAGTGGTTCAACCAACTGATTTCGAGAGCCTAATCACTTTACAACACTACTTGTGAGATTCAAGCTCCAGATTTTTGAAACATTTTTTTTTTTGCATTTAACACTCAACATTACCTAAATGAGATTTTTTAAAAAGATTTTATTTATTTATTTGAGAGAGTGAGAGAGAGCAGGAGCAGTGGGGGAGGGGCAGAGGGAGATGGAGAAGTAGGCTCCCAGCCAGGCCCGACACCAGGACCCTAGGATCATGACCTGAGCCGAAGGCAGAAGCTCAGAAAACTGAACCACCCAGTCACCCCCTAAATGAGATTTTAAAAGGCACATCTAGGGACGCCTGGGTGGCTCAGTTGGCTAAGCAACTGCCTTCAGCTCAGGTCATGATCCTGGAGTCCCGGGATCGAGTCCCACATCGGGCTCCCTGCTCGGCAGGGAGTCTGCTTCTCCCTCTGACCCTCTCCCCTCTCATGCTTTCCCTCTCTCAAATAAATAAATAAAAATATTTAAAAAAAAAAGGCACATCTATTCCATAGTTTAGCAAAAATTTACTTTCTTGGTGAGACTGTAAAAACTCAGAAGCTTTTCATATTTGTAGAGTTGAACAGTACCTCCCCACAGTATAAACACTTTCTATTTGGGATAAAAATAAAAAACTTAGCCTAGATTTTTGCATATACCTGACATGGTCCAGTTTTTTAAAGTTTTTTTAACATATTAACTAATACTAGTTTTGAGTGTACAATATAATGACTCAACAATTCTATACATGACTCAGTGTTCATCACAATAAGTGTACTCTTATGACATAGTCCAGTTTTTAGTGTACTTGGTCCAAGTACTCCTTCAGGCATGACAGGGTAAAGAAATCTAGTTAAACATCAAACCTCTAAAACTGATCATTAGTGTTACTGAACATTGTCAATCTTCTTCCTATAAGAGAGCGGCAAACTGGCTTCCATGGCAGAGTTAGAGTTAACTGGGCCTCATTAGCAGTACCTTTTGTACTAGCTACTAAGAGAGCCTATAAACTGGTCGAACAGCTGTACATTTCAGGCTATTCATTTCCTTGTGTGACATATAGTAAGAGAAGAATTTTATGTTTTGCAACTAACTCTGAACTTAATGGAAATGAATCTTTGTTTAAATTTTATCTTCTGAATAATCATTTACAGGGGAAAGCAAACTTTCTCTAGTCAAGCAAGAATATCATCCTTTTTCACTATGTCTAACACATTCATCTCCTAAACATTTGTTTATCAGCCATGCTATCTCCCTAAATGAGACTTCTCAAGAGTGTTCTGGGCTATCAATGAAGGAAGGACCCAGTGTTGAAAACAAATCTGAGGCAGAAGAGTTCAAACTCTGACATGCCAAGTTCAGATTAACCAGAGCAAAGAATATGAGAAGGCAGAATAAACTCTGCAAAAAACCCACCCCAGAGTCAGAAAAAAAAAATCACCCAAAAACATGGTCCCATTCATAAGGAGATGACACTGCAACTGTCTCCAAGTCCCTCTGAATTTTTTCTTTAATCAGCTTTTCTGTAACTCACTCAAGATGGACACACCCAAGTGGACAGGCTGCCCTGTCATCAGAAGCTTGTGAGAAGCTCACTGAATCATTCTGAACCAGAGAGAGACTGAAGTTTCTCTCACAACCAGCAGCCTGAGGTCATCTGCAGTACTTTGTTAGACAATTAAAGAATGTTCTCAGATGCTGCTGTCAAAATATGGCAAGTTTTCCTAGCATATTTCAAAGGAATTTGGAATAAAATTTTAAGTAACCTATCCCATCCACATTTTTAAAGGGTTAAGTACAAGGGAAGCTGGTGTAAGCATACAAGAAGGAAACCAGAAGACTTTTCACATTTGGCAGTTTACTTGCTGTAGCTGGCATATAAGTACAGGAAGTCATTTTACTATCAAAGTCCTCAATTTTTCCATTTAGAGACAGAATCAACCGAATCAGATGATATCAATGGTCTTTTCCCTAGATTAAAATGACTTAATTTTAAGAAAGGACCCGAGGAGGGGCGCCTGGGTGGCTCAGTTGGTTAAGCGACTGCCTTCGGCTCAGGTCATGATCCTGGAGTCCCGGAATCGAGTCCCATATCGGGCTCCTTGCTCAGCAGGGGGTCTGCTTCTCCCTCTGACCCTCCCCCCTCTCATGTGCTCTCTCTCTCTCATTCTCTCTCTCAAATAAATAAATAAAATCTTTAAAAAAAAAAAAAAAGGACCCGAGGAACATGATGTGCCAATGCTGATGAAACTCTGACAGCACACTTTACCCCTAATCACTGTGTTAGTGAGAAATCCCATTCCTGAGTAAATCAGAAACACAAGATCAGGATTTATACATCAGCTCTTCAACAAACATTGCCCAGAGCCTAACATATGCCAGGTCCTCAGAGTGCAGAGGCAGGAGCTGAGGAGAAAGATACTAAGCATCTCTGAACTTTTCTTGATTGTTGCTCTCCCGTTCACTTACTCTTAGGGTCAAAAGAGCTGTTCCAAAGATAAGATCTAACAAGGATATAAAATACCACGAAAGGCATACTGATCATCCCAGCTCCAACACACACCTGCTGCAAAAACAGACTCTTCCTCAACAGAGCCCTGAAATCATAGGGAAGGGACAAGGAAGTAGATGTTTGCAGGAAGATTGGACTTTTCCTCCAGAAAGGAGGAAATTGTAATGTACCTCATTTGATGTACTAAACATGTTTCTGGAAAACTGAATATAAGATTAAACTTTTGTAAACAGAATAATTTTTAATTCTCTAAGGAAACTTGTTCTAAAAAGAAATTCTACCAGTAATATTTCAAGAAAAGAGAGCTTTCCTGATTATCCAGATTTTCACATAATTCAACTTATATAGTATTTTGATACAATTTTTTATAATATTGCTATATTGATTCTACTCTCTCTACCTGTCCACCTTATAGGGCATTGATATCTGCTGAGCATATTTCTAAACTAAACTCTGATCTGGAAAAACACAATAGGTGAAGTAATTGTGTGTGAGAGGACGAAAGAAACAGTTATTTCACATTCCAAGGCAGGCAAAGTCACAAGCCAGCAACTGTGGTCTTCTGAAGACCTGGAAGAACAAACACGGTTCTGCTCCCTGCCCTGGAATTTCAGAGGTATGTCTTAAAAACTAAATGGCAATACCTGCCCTACCCCAGTATAGGACTCATTACTACAGGTAGCACTGTCAACACATCAACTTCACAGCAAAACTATTTTCACCAAGTTCTCAAAATATTTCCAGGTTCTGTATGAGGTCCACCTGAAAGGCAACAACATTAAAAAAAATTGTGTTGCCTCTTTTTTTTTAAATTTAATTTTATTATGTTATGTTAATCACCATACATCATTAGTTTTTGATGTAGTGTTCCATGGTTCATTGTTTGTGTATAACACCCAGTGCTCCATTCAATACATGCCCTCTTTAATACCCACCACCAGGCTAACCCAACACCCCAACCCCACTCCCTCCCCTCTAGAACCCTCAGTTTGTTTTTCAGAGTCCAGAGTCTCTCATGGTTCGTCTCCCCCTCTGACTTCCCCCCCCTTCATTTTTCCCTTCCTACTATTTTTTTTTTTTAACATATATTATTTGTTTCAGAGGTACAGGTCTGTGATTCATCAGTCTTACACAATTCACAGCGCTCACCATAGCATATACCCTCCCCAATGTCTATCACCCAGCCACCCCATCCCTCCCAACCCCCACCACTCCAGCAATCCTCAGTTTGTTTCTTGAGGTTAAGAATTCCTCATCAGTGAGATCATATGATACATGTCTTTCTTTACCAGATATTTACCAAATAAGATTGACTGATTTCGCTTAGCATAATACCCTCTAGTTCCATCCACGTTGTTGCAAATGGCAAGATTTTGTTTTTGGTTTTTTTTGATGGCTGCATAATATTCCTGTGTGTGTGTGTGTGTGTATACATATATATACACACACACCACATCTTCTTTATCCATTCATCTGTTGATGGACATCTTGGCTCTTTCCATAGTTTGGCTAATGTGGACATTGCTGCTATAAACATCGGGGTGCACATACCCCTTCGGATCACTACATTTGTATCTTTGGGGTAAATACCCAGTAGTGCAATTGCTGAGTCATAGGGTAGCTCTATTTTCAACTTTTTGAGGAACCTCCATACTGTTTTCCAGAGTGGCTGCACCAGCTTGCATTCCCACCAACAGTGTAGGAGGGTTCCCCTTTCTCTGCATCCTCGCCAACATCTGTCGTTTCCTGACTTGTTAATTTTAGCCATTCTGACTGGTGTGAGGTGGTATCTCATTGAGGTTTTGATTTGGATTTCCCTGATGCTGAGCGATGTTGAGCACTTTTTCATGTGTCTGTTGGTCATCTGGATGTCTTCTTTGGAAAAATGTCTGTTCATGTCTTCTGCCCATTTCTTGATTGGATTCTTTGTTCTTTGGGTGTTGAGTTTGAGAAGTTCTTTATAGATTTTGGATACTAGCCCTTTATCTGATATGCCATTTGCAAATATCTTCTCCTATTCTGTCTGTTGTCTTTTGGTTTTGTTGACTGTTTCCTTTGCTGTGCAAAAGCTTTTTATCTTGATGAAGTCCCAATAGTTCATTTTTGCCCTTGCTTCCCTTGCCTTTGGCGATGTTTCTAGGAAGAAGTTGCTGTGGCTGAGGTCGAAGAGGTTGCTGCCTGTGTTCTCCTTTAGGATGTTGATGGACTCCTGTCTCACATTTAGGTCTTTCATCCATTTGGAGTCTATTTTTGTGTGTGGTGTAAGGAAATGGTCCAGTTTCATTCTTCTGCATGTGGCTGTCCAATTTTCCCAACACCATTTGTTGAAGAGACTGTCTTTTTTCCATCGGACATTCTTTCCTGCTTTGTTGAAGATTAGTTGACCATGTGTTGACTCATTTCTAATGTTAGCATCATCTCTTCACTTACTGTTATTTTTTTCTCGCTAACTCAGATAAAAGTTCAATTCCATGATAAAAACAGGATTTTAAAGAAAGCTCTAAAGACAACATTATTTCAATAAGGAAAATATTTCCTGTAGAGTTTTATGTTCTACAGTGATTGGTGGCAATTATTTGGCACGAAAAGGTATTCACCAGTTGGTACAAAGACCCAGGGGAAGGAGGAAAGGAAATCCGACTGTGTGGCTAAGGGGAAGCACTGGCAGGTGAGATGAGAGACAGGCAGTGGCACGTTTCAAAGGGCCTTGCATTTTTTACCCTAAGAACAACGGGAAACCACTGTACTGTTAACCAAGGGACTGACACGATCAAATTTGTTCCACAAAGATTCCTCTCACGGTGGCATCTGGGGAGGGTGGGTTTTAAGGGGCAAGTGGGGATGAGCATGAAGGCAGTCCAGGAAACAGATTCCAGCCTGAGCTACAGTGGTATGAGAGGAATTCCGGAGGTAACAGAGAAGCAGGGGCCATAGCCTAGACACAGGGGCAGGAGAAGCAGTAAGCACTGACGCTGTTAACATTTCCCCACATTCTGTTAGTGATGTAGCAACAGCACTGACCTGGTGAAATACACATGAGCTGTACTTCATGTTTCTTTAATCTTGTCCACGGGCAGGCATTTTAAACCTACTCTGAATCTAAAAAAATAGTTTCTAAAGAGTGTTTACAAAAGAAAAAGCTGGGACACAAAAATGTTCACCTCCCTTACTACAAAGTTCAGTCTCCTGACTCTCTAATATGGCTGGTCATTACTAACAACAGCAGGGTTCTGAGTGCCTACCGAGCATGCTATGCATGCCATCTAATTTAGTTTTCATCTCGGTCCTATGAGGTACGTATCATTACTTTTCCCATTTTGCAGGTGAAGTAATTAAGTGCTAAAACAGTTCAATGTCTTGACCAAACAACATAACCAATAAGGGAGATAGTGTGGATACCAAGTCAGGTCTACCTGATTCAAATGTTCCTGTTTTAGCCATTGACTGCACTGTCTCTGGGCCCCCAAACACTCCCTCCACAGATCATCAAAAGGTCCACTCTGAACTAGAACTGCCTCTCAACACTGACAAACCTAACCCAGGAAGCTTCTGGAACTTGACAGGCACAGGAGCCCTTAGGACAAGTCCCAGAATGTAAACACAGATGAGAGACCGCCAGGCTCACCACAGCCAGCCCACACTTTCCGTCCCTGAAAATGAAAAGTAGTCTAGTTATGCTCTAGATGAGTATCGTGAATGGGCAGTCTGAGGGTTTGGAAGGAGACCTGTGGTGTATCCCTGTACAATCCCCACTAATACACATCTTCCTCCTTGGCTAATTTTCTCCTACCAGTCTGGAAGCAAAGGCCAATGAAAGAAAGGAGTCAAATTATTAATCTTCAATTTAACTGAATTCTGGGATTCCTTAGAGTTCTGCAGGTCAAAATTACCAATGCTGCCTTATTCCCTTGCAGAGTACATGTGATGACTCAATGTTTCCAAGAGTTCTGGAAAAAAGGGCAAAGATTCTAATGAAAACAGGTTTCCTGTATCAGAGCAACTCTGCTGAAACCATGCGCACTGTTATACAGCAACAAGGGAGATTCTGGAAGCAACCGAGACAACACAGAGATGTTATGAGGGTATGGGTGCAGGAAGAGGCATTGAGAATGTGACCAAACCCATTTCAATTCCTCTGAGAGCACTTTACACTACAAACAAATGTTAGCGTTTAAGCCATACAAACAGCCACCTTATAAAGGAGGTGATTCTAAAACAAACCAATCACTATGTGAGACCGATCAAGAAAAAAAAAAAAAAAGTATGCAGTTTCATTTCCTGATCATGATCTTAAGAAATCCCTGTCAAGGGAAAAAAGATAACTCCTGAAGCCCATATTTGATTGATCTACACATACTAGAGAAATATGTTCTATTCAATAAAAATTCTTAAGATAGAGGTGAAATACTTAAAACTGAATGAGATCCCTGTCACAGAACCAAAGCAAAGGAACTCATTTTCTAAGCAAATGGTCCCCCCAACCGCTGCCATGGGAACCAGCTTCTTCTCTGACATTCACTATGATTTAGGAAATACTACTGAGTGCTTACCATGTCCCAGGAACTCTTCTGAGCACTCTGCATGCATTTATCAAATTTATTTTTTGCAATGATCGAATAAGTATTATTATTTCCATTTCAAAGATGATGAAACTGAGGTAGCAGTATAAGTAATCTAAGATCACACAGTTTTTATGTGATTAAGAATTTGAAACCTTATGCTTGGTTTTAATCATGCTTTTAACCATTACAGTGTACTGCCTCCTAGCCAGAAAAGGGCTATTTTTCTCAACAGTAGAAGAGAGCTTGTGATCACAAATTATTTTAAAATTCAACCAAGGCTAAATGCAATGTAGTATCCTGGACTGGATGCTATGAAGGTAATGTAAGATGTTAACAAAAGGGGAAACTGGGTGAGGGGTACAGAAGGATTCTCTGAACTTTCTATCTTTGCAACTTTCCCATAAATCTAACATTATTCCAAAATATAAATTTTAAAGATTCAAAACTATAATTCAACATGACAAGAGCATTGATATCGCCAAAAAGTAGTTACAGGAGAGAAAAATGGGGAAGGAGTTTTCCTCCAAATTAAAAGAGATTTAAGAGACGTAACAATCAAATATATGATTGAAGTATGGCCTTTGTTTAGATCCTGGTTCAAACAAGCCAACTGTAAAGGAATATTCGTAGGATAGGTGAAAAATTTGATCAGGGACTGGGTATTGGATGATGCCAAAGAATTATCACTCATTCGGTCAGATGTGATACAAGCATGTGTTTATATAAGAAAATGTCCATATTATCAGAGACTAATGCTGAAGTATATTGGGATGAAATGACCTAATGTCTGGGATTTGCTTTTAAATACTTAAGAGAGGGAAAAAAAGGCCCCAATAACCAAGGCAATCTTGAGAAAGAAGAATAAGGCTGATTTCAAACTATATTACAAAGCTACAGTAATCAAAACAGTATGGTATTGGCATAAAACACACACATAGTTCAATGCAACAGAACAGAGAGCCCGGAAATAAACCCGTGAATTTATGGTCAGTTAATTTATAACAAAGGAGCCAAGAACATACAATGGGGAAAGGACAGTCTCCTTAGTAAATGGTGCTGGGAAAACTGAACAGTAACACGCAAAGAATGGCACTGGACCACTCTCTTAAACCACACACAAATACTAACTCAGAAGGGACTAAAGACTTAAACATAAGACCTGAAACCATAAAACTCCTAGAAGTAAACATAGACAGTAAGCTCCCTCACATCATCTTCACAATGAGTTTTTTTTATTTGAAACCAAAGGCAAAGGCATGGGAAACAAAAAATAAACACGTGGGACTACATCAAACTTAAAAGCTTCTGCACAGCAAAGAAAACCATCAACAAAATTAAAGGGCAACCTACTAAATGGGAGACAATATTTGGAAACCATATATATGATGAAGTTAATATCCAAAATATACAAAGAACTCATACAACTCTATAGCAAAAAAAAAAAAAAAACGATTAAAAAACAGGCGGAGGATCTAGACATTTTTCCAAAGAAGACAAACAGATGGTCCAACAGTGCTCAATATCACTCATCATCAGGGAAATGCAAATCAAAACCATAGTGAAATACTACATCACACCACTTAGAGTGGTTATTAACAAAAAGACAATAAGTAACAAGTGCTGGTGAGGATGTGGAGAAAAGGGAACCCTTGTACGCTGTTGGTGGGAATGTAAATTGGTGCAGCCACTGTGGAAAAAATATGGAGATTCCTCAAAAAATTAAAAACAAAACTACCATATGATCTAGCATTTCCACTTCTGGGTACTTATCTGAAAGAAACACAAACACTAACTTGAGAAGATATTGCACCCCCATGTCCATTGCATCATTATTTACAATAGTCAAGACATGGAACCAACCTAAGTGTTCACTGATGGAAGAATGGATAAAGAAAATGTGACATACGGGGGCACCTAGGTGGCTCAGTCAGTTAAGTGTCTGCCTTCAGCTTGGGTCATAATTCCGGGGTCCTGGGATCAAGCCCCGCATCGGGCTCCCTGCTCAGCAGGGAGTCTACCTCTCCCTCACCCCCTGCACCTCCCTCTGCTCTCTCTTTCTCAAACAAAAAAAAAAAAAAAACTAAAAAAAAAAAAAAAGAAAATGTGATACACACACACACACACACACACACAATGGAATGTTACACAATGGAGCCACAAAAAAGAATGAAATTTTGCCATTTGCAGCAACATGGAGGGACCTTGAGGGCATTATGCTAAATGAAGTAAGTCAGACAAAGACAAATACTGTGTGATCTCACTTATATATGGAGTCTAAAAAAAAAAAAAAAGGACTCATAGAGAGAGAACAGATTGTGAGTTGCCAGAGGTAGGAGTTGGAGGGGTAGGCAAAATGGGTGAAGGTGGTCAAAATGTAAACTTCCAGTTATAAGATAAATAAGTCATGGGGATGTAACATACAGTGTGGTGACCACAGTTCATAATATTGCACTGTATATCTGAAAGTTGCTAAGAGTAGATCTTAAATTTCCTCATTACAAGAAAAATATTTTGTAACTATCATAATGGATGTTTAGACTTATTGTGATAATCATTTCACAATCTATAAATATCAAATCATTATGTTGTACACCTGAAACTAATGTATGTCAATTATATCTCAATTAAAAAGAGAGACAACAAGGATATGTGAAGCAAATATGATAATATAGTAAGTATGTCAGGATAATAAGTATATGGAGATTCATTTCTTCCAATTTTATATTAGAAAATTTTCATAATAGAATTATTTTAACTTAAAACAAAATTCAACCAATGGGAATGAAAGCAAGCATGACTACCTTGAAGTCAGAACATAATACCCTGACAGCAGTATAAAAACAGCCCCAGATGCCATGACTGGACAATAGAAAGTCTGGGACAGGATTCCCAGGTTCACTGAGTGCTTTTTGTAATGAGGTATCTGAGGATGTCACATCTGAGAGATGTTTAAGTAACTCCATCACACAAAATACAGTAAAGGATATGTTAAATTTCAAAAGAAGGGCACGGGCAGAGAGGAGGAGATAGTATTCTAGGTAGAGAAAAAAGAAATAGAACAAAGGCACAGAAAGGTGGAGAGCTGACTCAGAAGAGTGGGTAGCCTCTTCCTGTGGCAACACAGTGGGAGCAGAAGAATGTGGGAGGTAAGGCATTAAGGCAGTTAGAGCCATATTTTGAAGACCTGTCAATGCCAGGCTAGGAAATTTATGTGACACGTGATAAAAGGCCATAAATAGTTTGGATCCAGGGTGGAGAGGGTTACAGGCCTGGAGACATCCAGCTGTGGAATACAGTCTAGGCGGCAAGTTGTGCCATGGGAGGAGGGAAAGAGAAACTCCAGAGTGGTGGTAGAGCCTTCATGATTTGTCAGGTGAAAAGTTGCTGAGAAAAAACAAAACAAACAAGAAAAGCATATACACCTAAACAGGAAATTCTTTTGCAAGCACCTAGCCAGATCATGGCCCAAACAAGGCCACTTCAAACCCTCAGCACTCTCAAATCATCCACCCACCCTCCTTTCCCATCACTCTTGCGGATAACCTCGCCTACTTTAGAGAAAGCAGAAGTCATCTGAAAGAAGCCACCTCAACTGTCTACAAGTCCTCATTTTCACTATGCTCCCACCTTCTTTCAGATGACTTCCAATTTCAACAGAATTTAATAAATGGCACAAAATAATGCTGGTTCTACGTTACTGTTATCTTGTTGTAGTGGTGATAATAATACTTATGGTGTTAATGCTCTATATACTATTTCATTTAATGGTCACAACACCCTGTAAAACAAGTACTACCCCTATTTTGCAGAAGTAGAAACCAAGCTCTGTACTTAGTAAGTGACAGCAATGGGATCTGAAAGGGTATACCAGGTCCCCAGCTCCCCAGTCTATAATCACTCTACTATACTGTCTCTTTAAATGTCTATCCTTAAGAAAAAAAGATGTAAAAAGTTGTGATCTCTTCAATGGAACACTATATAGCTACAAAAGAAAAGTCATTCACTAAAACTACATAAATCCACATGAATAAATCTAAAAAATAATGTTAAGTGAAAACCCAAAGTTTCATAGTAACACAAATAGTGTAACACTATATAAAATCTAAAGCAAAAGAAACAATCTCATGCACTGTTAAGAATACATAAATGTGTAACAAAACTATAAAGATATATAGAGAAGTAATACAAATTTAGGAAAATGGTTTCCTAACGGAGGAAAAGTAGAGGTGGGGGATAACTGGAACAGGAAAGTGTACCAAGAGATTTCAACTACATTTGTAATGTTTTCTTTCTTAAGATACATGATAGATATTTGAAGGCTTCTTCTACTAAATTCTATACCTTCTTCTTTTTGTCATTTTTTTAAATAAAAAAAGAAGGATGAAGATATAGAGCAGACACTCTCTTAGAGCATGTTTGTAAGTCCACAAGTTTCAAAGCACTGTTTCTGCCATCATGTGGTTCCTAAAGATACTACATGCACACACTTTTCAGAAAACGAAAGTTTAAAAAGGGGCACTGTTAATTCTCAGGTACAATATCACATGAATGTAACCCACAGTGAAAGCCTGAATAGCCACCACTTGATATACAATGATTATTAAAAACATTTTACCACTTCTGGGCGCCTGGGTGGCTCAGCTGGTTAAGCGACTGCCTTCGGCTCAGGTCATGATCCTGGAGTCCTGGGATCAAGTCCCACATCGGGCTCCCTGCTCAGCAGGGAGTCTGCTTCTCCCTCTGACCGCCCCCCCTCATGTTCTCTCTATCTCATTCTCTCTCGCAAATAAATAAATAAAATTTAAAAAATAAAAAAATAAAAACATTTTACCACTTCTAAATAATACTTAATAAAACAGAAGACATAAAATATTATGCTGGTACAAAAGAATAATACTGGACCCCTATCTTACATCACTCACAAAAATTAACTTGAAGTGCATTAGGGACTTACATGTAAGACCTGAAACTGTAAAACTCCTAGAAGAAAAGCAACTTGACATCAGTCTTGATAGTGATTTTTTGGATAAGACAGCAATAGCACAAGTGACAAAAGCAAAAATCAGTAAGCAGGATTACATCAAATTAAAAAGCTTCTGCACAGCATAAGAAACAATCAACAAAATGATAAGGCAACCTAACAATGGAAGGAAATATTTCCAAACCACGTATCTAACAGGGGCTAACATCCAAAATATAGGAGGAATTCATACAACTCAATAGCCAAAACACACACACCTGACTAAAAAAAGGGCAGAGGCCACAAACAGATTATCCAAAGATATCCAAATGGCCAATAAGTTCATGAAAAAGTGCTCAACATCACTAATCATTAGGGAAATGCAAATCAAAACCACAAGGATATATCCCCTGATACCTGCTGGGACAGCTATTATCAAAAAGATAAGACTTAAGTGTTGGTGAGGATGTGGAGAGAAAAGGAAACCCTCGTGCACTGTTGGTGGGAATGCAAACTGGTACAGCCATGTGGAAAACAGTATGGAAGTTCCTCAAAAAGTTGAAAATAGAGCTAGTGCCATTTACACCTCAATAAAGGTGGAAAAATAAAAATTAAAAAAAACATTTTGCTAGGAAGCATACTCAGAAGATGATAATGAGAGTTACTGGATATAAACTTTAAGAGAAAAGGATCAACGTAAGATGCATTAGAGACAGTTAAGGTTAAACAGTCAAGACTAGCAAAAAGGGCTAGCTTTCAGATGCAATTCCCTTAAGAGGTAAATGAAGACCTAAACACACACTTCAAAACCCTGAAGTAAATAAGCAGAAAGAACAGAGTAAAAAGAAACCCTAGCCATAGTATTAAGTTTCACTTAATTTTGTACTCTGGAATTTAGTACCTTTAATAGCAAATTTTATGAGAGATCAACGTCTGTCTCTTTTCTGAGTATTCAGGTTAGAGAGAAATAAACCTAAAATTTATATCCCAGTGAATCTTAACTAGATAGAAACATGTCCTTGCGTAAAAATAATTGCATACAAGCACTACCGATATGGTAAAGGTATTAGACAAATGGCATGCTTCATTATGTTCTATTTATCACCAGTGGGGGAGTGGGGAAACTGAATATTGTACAGCAGTGCCCACTATGTCCTTTATCTTGATCAAAGGCATCCCTGGTCACCTAGCTGCCAAGCTAAAATCTCAAAGTCTTCCTCAGCAACTTCTTTCTCACCAACCCAGTCACTAAAACCAGTTGATTTAATGTATCAAATATCATCTCCATTCCTCTCTTCATTGACATTTACGTGCCTAACACCCTCCCCATACCATATTTGCATACTCAGCTGATGTTCCCCATCCTCACTCTCCCTTCCGTAAGAGGCTGGGTTCAGAGTCAACCAGCCTTGAACTCAGATCCCAGCTTTGGTTCTTACTAGCTATTTTTCTTTTATTTCTAAAAAGGGGATGGTTATAACCATACCCCATATAGCTCCTATGAAAATCACATGGGTTAATGGAAGGAGTAAGGGAAACCTCACTGAAAATGGACTCAGGAAGCCCTGAAGGGGGAGCTCTCAACAACGCACCACTCGCCACGGCCTGCATAACCTGCAGCAAGAAGGAAGGTAATTCTTATCTTGACAAAAAAAGGACACTTTTCCCACAGGAATGTTATCTCTGGCTTTTGAGAAGAAGAGGGACAATCTCTCCCCACTCCAGAAACCTCTAGCCTCAAACTCTTGTTCTTTTCCAGTAAACTTTTGTTCACAACAATCTTCCCCAATTTCCCCCAACACGTAATAAAAACAACCTTCCCTTTGTCTCTATGGACTTACCTGTGGTTTGCCATAGTTTGCTTGTCCCAAATTGCAATTCCTCTGCTATTCCTGAATAAACTCATTTGACAAGTGACACATAATAAATGTTAAATACAAAATACATATCACCATTATCATCAATATTTCTCCTTTTTCTCACTGCAGTCAAAGATGTTTTTTTTTAATGCAACTCTGATCATACTATGTTTCAGTTTAAAATATTTCCATGGATGTCTATTTTATATGGGATACAGTTCAAAGACCCTGGAGTAACACATGAGACATATGTAGGAGTGCTGACAATACTGACCCCATCTTTGGCCCTCTATCATGTTTGCGTTCAATTGATGACCTCTTTGGAGGCTTTATGTTCCAGGTCCCTTGGAGATTAACATACATACCTTAGAAATGCCTGCCAAGGCCAGGATGGGGGGAGGTCTGTTTTGGCCTGTGTTAGAGATAATACAGTCTTCCCCCTTCCTAATGCACAGGTGGTGCCGCAAGATCTAATTAAAGGTTAGCTGTTGATCAGGTGCATGCAAGCCCTCTGAGGTGTGTGCAAACCCTCTGATCTCCCTACAGTGCCCTTCTGCATGTCCTGTTGCTTTATAAAATCTGTGGACTAAGGTCCGGACTTTACGGAAAATAACTGTGCAGCTGCCATGGGTCATCTTCTCGTCTTTTGCAAGATTCCCCTCACCACCGCTGCCCCTTCTACCGCCCCCACCCCCCACTGCCGTCAGTAAATTACCCTGAATAAAACTCAAAACTGTATGGAGTCACCTGCTTCCTCTTCAGGTGTCAAAATGCCTTCTCAGTTTGGAGGACACTATACTGTCCCTTCCTCACCTTCTAACAGCATAACCCTTTACAGTGTACTTACTTACCTGTCTGGCCTCATTTCCAGCCATTTTTCCCTTCCAACTGTGAATCACCTTCCCACCATAAATCCCCTTCCCCAACCACTGTTCCCCCAACTCAGCACCATCTTTTGTGTGTCCATAAGGACAGGCAGGGGGGAGTCAAAGGAGCCAGTGGGCTACACTAGAGGGCTCCCATAAAGCCTCCACCACTACAAGGAGTGATCATATCCTTGCCCTGTGACCACGGTGCCCAACTGCCCGGCAGAAAGCTGCACCAGCTCCTGAGGCCTCCCTCTGGCTTTTCTGTCATTCTAGCTATTACATGGCCACCCACAAGTTTTCTGCAAAGCCTTTACTTTCCTTGCTTATAAATCAAAGACAGCATATGCTTGTTTACCCCACAATCTTTTTGTAAGAATTAAATAGTGTATTCATTAGAAATGAACTGGGAAAGATAATAAAGTACTAGAGCAATGTTGGTCACTGAATGGCGTGACCTTAGTATACTACTACTGGGTCACAGGGAAGTCAAAAGAGTATTAGCTCTTAATGTGTCTGCAGCAGAGAATAAAGATCCCCTACAGGATTCCTTAAGCATGTTTTAAGGCACTGCTACAAGTACATGCCAGGAAATCATTCCTTGTTCCTAATCTTTGCTCTAAGGGAACTATTCCAGCATGTGCCTCCTACCATCCATAGATGCCTAAGGCCATCCCCAAGCCTCAGGCCTTGACATTTCTTTTTTTTTTTTTTTTAAGATTTTCTTTATTTATTTGACAGACAGAGAGATAGCGAGAGCAGGAACAGAAGCAGGGGGAGTGGGAGAGGGAGAAGCAGGCTTCCCGTGGAGCAGGGAGCCCGATGTGGGACTCGATCCCAGGACCCTGGGACCATGACCTGAGCCGAAGGCAGACACTTAACGACTGAGCCACCCAGGCGCCCAGGCCTTGACATTTCTATAGGTAGAAACTTCTGCCTTGAATTAAATCACTGGGTAAAAATATCACCCTTGCTTTACAGAATTCAAAAATGAGGCTTTGATCTTTATCAAAATCTCAGTAATGTTTTTTGCAGAAACAGAAAAATCCATCATAAAATTCATATGGAATTCTGAGACCCCAAAAAGCCAAATCAATCTTGAAAGAAACAAAGTTGGAGGTCTCATACTTCCTGATTTCAAAACTTACTACAAAGTTCCAGTATCAAAACAGTGTGGCACTGGCATAAAAACAAACACACAGACCAATGGAATAGAACTGAGACCTAGAAATAAACCCTCACAAATACGGTTAAATGATTTTAGACAAGGGTGTCAAGACCATTCAATGGGAAAAGAAGTCTTTCAACAAATGGGAAAATTTAATTTTTTAAAAAGCTTTTTATTTATTTATTTGAGAGAGAGAGAGAGAAAGAGACAGTGTGTGCGAGTCGGGGGAGGGGCAGTTGGGAGAGGGAGAGAGAAAGATTCTCAAGTGAGGCTCAATATCAGGCCCTGAGATCATGATGTAACAAGAGTCAGATGCTCAACAGACTGAGCCACCCAGGAAGCCCAAAATAGGAAATATATCCCCATACAAAAGAATTGAGTTAAACTCTTTATCTCTCACCATATACAGAAATTAACTCCAAATGGATCAAATAAAACTCCTAGAAGAAAACATATGGGAAAAGCTTCATGACATTGAATTTGGCAATGTCTTCTTGCACAGGACACCAAAGGAAGAGGCAACAAAAGTAATAATAGAGAATTGGGACTACATCAACATTAAAAACTTCTGTGCATCAAAGGACATAATCAAAAGAGTTAAAAAACAACTCATGGAATGGGAGAAAATATTTGCAAATTATATATTTGATAAGGAGTTAATGCCCAGAATCTATAAAGAACTCATACAATTCAACTACAACAAAAAAAACCAACCAGATTTTTAAAAAATGGGCAAAAGACTTGAACAGATTTTTCTCTAAAGAAGAAACAGAAATGGCCAATAAGTATATGAAAAGATACTCAATATCTTTAGTGATTAGTGATTAGAGAAATGCAAATCAAAATCAAAATGAGATACTACCTCACACAAATTAGGATGGTTACTATTTAAAAAAAAAAAGAAAAAAAAGGGAAAATAACAGATGTTGGGGACGTGGAGAAATTGGAACCCTTCTGCACTGTTGGTGGGAATATAAAATGGTGCAGTATGGAAAACAGTATGGCCATGCTCAAAAAATAAAAAATAGAGTTACCATCTGACCCAGCAATTCTACTTCTGGATATATCTAAAATAATTCAAAACAGGGACTCCAAGAGATATCTGTATACCCATATTCACAGCAGCATTGTTGACAACAGCCAAAAGGTGGAAGCAACACAAATGTCTGCTGACAATGAATTAAAAAAATTAATAAATGTGATACATACACACAATGGAATATTATTCAGCCTTGAAAAGGAAGGCAATTCTGAGACCTACAACATGAATGAGCCTTCAGGACATTACACTAAGTGAAATAAGCCAGTCACAAAAAGACAAATACTATATGATTAAACTTCATATGAGGTATCTGAAATCTCCAAATCCATAGGGACAGAAAGTAAAATGGTGGGTGCCCAGGGCTGGGGGCAGAGGAGAATGTGAAGATAAGAATTTCAGTTTTACAAGATGAAAAGAGTTCTGGAGATGGTGGCACAACAATGTTAATATAAAAGTGAGGCTCCAAGCTGCAAAGTGAGGGACCCTGAATGATTGTGAAGGATTCTAATTCATCCTTTTCATTTTTCGGGTATAGGAATGGAATTAAAGTCCCACAGGTAAGAGAGCAGAGAACAGGACCCTATACATAGCTTACTACCAAAACAAAACAAAACAAAAAGAAAAAAAAAGAAGAAGAAAAGAAAAAAGCATAGTGAGAAAAGACTGAAAGACAGAAGTGACAGAAGTTAAGTGGGACAAAGACAACAAAGTAGGCGGCACAATCACAGGAAGAGGATGGAGGGGAAATTCCAAGAACATTTTAAAATAATTCCTGTTCTGCTGCAATAGAAGCCTGCAACTATCCTTTATCTTGCTCTGGATAGAGCTGAAGTCTGTGGAAATTCCCATATGAGGTAGTTTGTTCATGGTTATTTCCTCAAGCAGACATTATAGCTTCCATCTGAAAAAGGCATTAGGCTTTTGGAAGAACTGAGTCTTTTGTCAATACCATGCATATATACATTAAAAGCTGTGGTTCCCCTGTACCTCTGAAACAAATAATACATTATATGTTAAAAAGAAGAAGAAGAAGATAGCAGGAGGGGAAGAATGAAGTGGGGGAAATCGGAGGAGGAGATGAACCATGAGAGACTATGGACTCTGAGAAACAAACTGAGGGTTCTAGAGGGGAGGGGGTTGGGGGGATGGGTTAGCCTGGTGATGGGTATTAAAGAGGGCACATATTGAATGGAGCACTGGGTGTTATACACAAACAATGCATCATGGAACACTACATCAAAAACTAATGATGTAATGTATGGTGATTAACATAACATAAAAAAAAAAAAGCTGTGGTCCCATTCTTAATGGTTAGTAGATTTGCCAAGACATGTTATTCCCCTGACTAAATATGGTTCAGCATGTAGCACTTAATGCCGTAGCTTTCCTGTGGTCGTTACTGGTGGTAGTGATAAAGGTTGGTATGACTTTACCGCTCTCCATAAATGGCCCTTTGGTCAGTAATACGCCTTACACGATACAGTAATGACTTTTTTTTTTTTAAGATTTTATTTTTATGTAATCTCTCTATCCTTTGTGGGGCTTGAACTTACAACCCAGAGATCAAGAGTCACATGCTCCACCAACTGAGCCAGCCAGGTGCCCCACATCTTTACTTTCTTAATTTAATTTTATTTTTTACTTTTTAATTTTTAGAAAAGATTTTATTTATTTGACAGACAGAAAGAGAGAGAGCACACAAGCAGGGGGAGCGACAGAGGGAGAGAGAGAAGCAGATTCCCGGCTGAGCAGGGAGCCCAATTTGGGACTCGATCCCAGGACCCTGAGATCATGGCCTGAGCCAAAGGCAGATGCTTAACCAACTGAGCCACCCAGGCGCCCCATTTACTTTCTTAATTTTAATTTAATTTTTTATTTAAGCATAGTTGACACACAGTGTTTACATTAGTTTACATTAGGCATACAACATGATGACTCGACAACTCTGAATGTTATACTCTATGTTTTTATTTGCTTTTAAAGAGCAGTCCTGCCTTTCATGTATGGTACTTTTCTTCTATAGTTTTCTATCTTAAGAGAAGCTGCTCTCTTGCCCCATCTTATTTCCTCCCAATGACTTCAAGGCAGAGCCTCCACCCTTGATTTTTTAGGATGAGTCTCAATACCTTTCTTGGACCCACACTAACTGGGTAGCCACTACCCACATGCAGCAACTTAAAATGTGACTCGCCGAAATCGAGATGTGCTATAAGTATAAAATGGACTTGGGATTTCAAAGACTTAGCTCACAAAAATGTAAAACATCTCAATAGTTTTAATATATTACACGATATGTATACAGTTTGGACATGACAACTGCTTGGTGTATGGAGTTAAATAAAGTATATTATGAAAATTAATTTTTCACCTGGGCGCCTGGGTGGCTCAGTCGGTTAAATGTCTTCTGCCTTCAGCTCAGGTCAAGATCCCAGGGTCCTGGAATCAAGCCTCAAGTCAGGCTCCTTGCTCAGTGGGGAGTCTGCTTCTCCCTCTCTCTCTGCCCCTCCCCACTGCTCGTGCATGCTCGTGCTCTCTCTCAAATAAACAAATAAGCTCTTTTAAAAAAATTAATTTCACCTGTTTCTTTTTGTACATGGCTACCAGAAAATTTTAAACTATACACGTGATGTGGCTCATGTTATGTGTTTACTGGATAACACCAATTTATTTATTTATTTATTTATTTAAAAGATTTTATTTATTTATTTGAGAGAGAGAGAGCATGAGAGGGGGGAGGGTCAGAGGGAGAAGCAGACTTCCTGCCGAGCAGGGAGCCCGATGTGGGACTCGATCCTGAGACTCCAGGATCATGACCTGAGCCGAAGGCAGTCGCTTAACCAACTGAGCCACCCAGGCGCTCTGGATAACACCAATTTAGATAATATAATAAGCTTTGTTACGGAATAAAGAAATGTAGCCCAGAAAACGAGGGGGAGTGGCAGCCTAGACTCCATCTCTTATTAGCCAAGTTAAATTTCCTCACCTGCAGGATAGATTCTTCATCTATAAATTTGGGCATAATAAAACCCCCTCACGGGCTCAAGCACTAACAAACAGAAGGAAAGCATTTAGCATTTACCAGCACAAAGTGTATTCTCAGTAAATGTTACTTCCCTTTCTTTGAGGGTCTTAGAAACCCTGTGGACATGTTGAGTTGCTGATGTAGTCATCTTGGGGTTAGTCATGGAAAGTCTGGATCACAATTCTCTTTTTTCCTTCCTTTCCACTCTAATTACTTCCGTAGAATCACCCTGCTGTGGGGTGCTTTCTAGGCAAAATCTATTCCCTTCCCCACAGCTGCATTATCTATTCCCATCGTCCATTTACCTGCCATATTCTTCCCTTCACCTCTCTACTGGTCCATGTGTTAATAAATCATTAAAATTAAGGTCAAAATTCTGGCTGCGGCTCATTTTCTCCTTAGGACCATTATCAATAGCTCATTACTACTGACTAAATTTAAATGTAGCTTAGTTCTAACTTTAGCTACTTCATGTGTGTACACTCCATTCTCCTAAGATGCATGGATACATCCTTTTTTCCCACTAGTGTCTCATCAGATACGCAATGAATGAAGACCTTTATAACGGTCTGAGATATAAATAAAGTCAAACTGAATACTGACTTCCAATTACTGACCAGGCCAATCAGGATTACAGGGTATGTAAAGCACTTTCTTTGACTACGAAATCACATCTGATTTGGCAGTCTGGGGTTTATTTCTGGCTGATTCGTCTGTGAAAATTTCTTTTATGATTTCCTTCAAGCTGTTGCTAAGAGTGTGCTGAGCTGGCAACCCTGAAAATGATTCCTCTCTTGGATGATGCTATTTTCTTATTTTTTACCCAACTTTCCCCAAATACTTGCCATTATTTATTATAAATGCCAATCCTTCTGAAAGTCTGGTTTAAAGAAGTTTATTATGCATCAATGTGATCTAGCCTCTTGATCGCATCTCACCTCTAGGACACTTTCTGTAAGGAGGACAATAACTCCAGGTCCGAGTGAGGCTGGGGGATGGAGAAGAAGGGCCAGCTCATGACAGATTTCCTCCCTTTAGAAAAATGGGGGATGGTGACAGAATCAGAGGGGGAGAGGGAAAGAAAACATAAGAGAAGGGGAGCAGATTGAAGAAAGAAAAGAACAAAAGAGAAGAAAATCTCTGCAGTGGTAGACAACAGGAGAGTTTGAAGAGGTTCACATTTGTTTAGAAAGAGAAAAATAATGAAGATCATCGAATACTCAATAGAATTTGGTTTCTTTCAACCTTGAGCTCTAGTAGTTCTGGATCTTAAAGGAGACATGTATGAATGATGCAGAGTAAAATAAAAAACAAAGAGGGGAAACAGTTTGGTGGTCCCTCAAAAAGTTAAACATAGAATTACCATATGGCTCAGCAATTCCAATTCTGGGCATATACCCCAAAGAACTGAAAACTGGGATTCAAACATCTACCTGTACTCTCGTGTTCACAACAGCATTATTCATAATAGCTGAAAGGTGGGAACAACCCAAGTATCCTTCCACAGATGAATGGATAAACAAAATGTGGTATACTCATAGAATGCAATAATATTCATCCATAAAAAGGAAAGAAGTTCTGGCACGTGCTGCAATATGGATGAACCTCAAAAACATTATACTAAGTGAAAGAAGCCAGACACAGAAGGTCTTATGTTATATAAGTCCACTTATATAATTATACAGGAGGCAAATTCATAAAGACAGAAAGTGTATTAAAAGTTATCATGGCCTAGGAGGAAAGAATGGGGAGTTAATGCTTAATGGGATATGGAGTATCTGATTGGGATGATGAAAAGTTTTTAAAATAGATAGTGGTAGGGGTGCCTGGGTGGCTCAGTCGTTAAGTGTCTGCCTTCGGCTCAGGTCATGATCCCAGGGTCCTGGGATCGAGCCCCACATCGGGCTCCCTGCTCCGTGGGAAGCCTGCTTCTCCCTCTCCCACTCCCCCTGCTTGTGTTCCCTCTGGCTGTGTCTCTGTCTGTCAAATAAATAAATAAAATCTTAAAAAAAATAAAAATAAAAAATAAATAAAATAGATAGTGGTGATAGTTGTATATCATGAATGTAATTAATGCCACTGATTTTTACACTTAAAAATGGTTAAAACGGCACATCCTATGATATACGTATTTTACTACAAAAAAAAAAGAAGAGAGGAAGGAACGTTTCTTGACCACCTAAATCCCACCAAATATCAAGCTAGGATCCTTGTACATGTCAATTAATCATCACTACCTACAGATTAGGAATTACTGCCATTTACAGATGAGGAATCTTATGACTCAGATATTTTATAATTTATTAAGAATCATACAAGTGGGGGCGCCTGGGTGGCTCAGTTGGTTAGGCATTTGCCTTTGGCTCAGGTCATGATCCTGGGGTCCTGGGATCAAGACCCATATCAGGCTCCTTGCTCTGCAGGGGGCCTGCTTCTCCCTCTTCCTCTGCCTGCCGCTCCCCCTGCTTGTGCCCTATCAAATAAATAAATAAAATCTTAAAAAAAAAAAAAAAGAATCATACAAGTGGCAGAAGGGAGATCTGAACCCATGTCTGGTAGCTCTAAAACCCAGTCTTTCAACTATACCAAAGTGTTTGAAGGATAAACAGACTCAGTGAATAAATACATGAATGAGAAAGGCAGTTTCTTCTTACAGGTCTGAAACTGTCAAATTAGTGACAAGAAAGATCATGAACGGCTGAACACAAAGAACTAGGTGTCCAAATAGTTCCTCAGGCTGCAAACTTCCTTTTGCATAGTTTTTAAGGCCCATAAATACATTACTAAGAGAATATCTGCCTCTTCTTTCCCCCCAGCCCAGCATATTTGGTAAAACTCATTTTTCAATTTTCCCATGTTCTATATATCCTATCCCAAACGCTCATCTGGGGTGGGAGAGTACCCATCCTCACCCCTAACAATACCACCATATACCTGTAGCAAAGTTTGGTATATAAAATACTTTCTTATACATCACCTCATTTAATTCAATTAGCCACTCTGTAGGACATCATCTCCATTCTGTGGACTGGTAAACTATGCCCCAAAGTGATGCACTCCCATGGAGCTAAAATCTGACCTACTATAGACACTGGGTAGAGGCAGTTAATAGAGGCACTGTTCCTATATGCATCTTTCTTCTAGTGAATGAATGGGCCAATCAATGTATTGATAAGAACTTCTGGGCAAGATGTAATTCAAAATCATGGTAATGTCTCTGCATTAAATATATATATATAAGACTAAAGACACTTTTTGAAGTTCCCTTAACAGCTTCTTTTCTTCCTCTGGGAACTCCTGCAGCTGCTGACATCAAGAAACCGCTAATGAGACTTAATACTCCTTGCTACCCATGGTAAAGCCCTGGTTCAAGTGCCCATCACATCACTTCATTGATACCTCTACTGCAGGCTGTTCACACATCTGCTCCTACCAACTGGAACTATTTCTCAGTCATCTTTGTATCCCCAGAACTGAACACAGTGCTTAGCATGGAGCAAATGAGTCAAATGTCAACTGTGTGAAGGAACTGTCCATACAACCTTTCATATGGTGTTACAATCTCCACTCTCTGATTCTCCAAGTCCATCCTCCACACTGAAATGTTACCATATCCCTTCCCTGCAAAATCACCCCAAAACTTTATAATGCATTCAAGACCAGTACTCCATGTGCACTCCCTATCACTGTTATCCCACAAATACATCTTTTTTTAAAGATTTTATTTATTTGACAGAGACACAGCGAGAGAGGGAACACAAGCAGGGGGAGTGGGAGAAGGAGAAGCAGGCTTCCCATGGAGCAGGGAGCCCAATGTGGGGCTCAATCCCAGGACCCTGGGATCATGACCCAAGCTGAAGGCGGACGCTTAACGACTGAGCCACCCAGGTGCCCCCCACAAACACATCTTATGTCCTAGCACATTAGATGCCTCTGAATTTCTTGGATTCATTCTATACTTGTTTACTGAGCATTTAGAGTTCTAGGCATGGGGGATACAGGAGGGAACATGAAAGACAAAGCCCCTGCTTCATGGATCTTAGAGTCTAGCGGAAAAGGGCAGGAAAGACATGGTATCTGAAAGAAAGAGGAACCAAGGGCAGGGCGCACATCAAGTATGCTCTTGCAAACCAGAATCAGGACTCCAGGCTGCATTCTAGGTGAGATGGGAAGGCAATGGAAAATTCTGAACAGAGAAGTAAAACTGACCTACAAACCTTTGCTCAAGATGTCACCAACTCTGGCTAGAAGAACACCCTTTCCCATCATTTTTTTTTTTTTTAAAGTTCTGAATTTGCACTCTGCTGCTTTTTTTTTTTTTTTAAAGATTTTATTTATTTGACAGAGAGAGACACAGCGAAAGAGGAAACACAAGCAAGGGGAGTGGGAGAGGGAGAAGCAGACTTCCCGTGGAGCAGGGAGCCCGATGCGGGGCTCGATCCCAGGACCCTGGGACCATGACCTGAGCTGAAGGCAGACGCTTAACGACTGAGCCACCCAGGTGCCCCTTTCCCATCATTTTTTAAATGTTGAAATTTACTCATTCTTCAAAGCCCAATTTAATAATCAACTAAATGGTGCTGTCTCTGAGAATTACAGGTCACTTCTCCTTTTGGTTATCCCCCAAAACTTGACAGTAGTCATGCTGATCTGATTATGCCTGGTTATTTGTATGTAATTTTTTTAACACTACTGGGTGTACGTTTATCCAAAGTTTCTTATTCATGTTTTTATTTTATAAGCCATGCAACAGTACCTTGTTGTTGCAAACTAAAGTATGTACCCTTTCTATTAATTTGCAAGACCAAAGCATCATCCTCTTTTTAACTTTTTAACTTTTTCTTCCTTATCCTTGAAAAAAAATAATCGTTTTCCTAATGCTATAACTATTCCATATTTCACGACTGTGTGTTTATATATAAAAAACACATATCTACAAATATATAACCTATATAAAGTAAGAAAGTCCCTTATACATCACCCCATTCTCTATCACAGCTATGTTCCTCTCAAGATTACAATGCTCCTGGAGATTGAGAAATAAATGTTTTCATAAATACCTTTAAATCTCTAAGGAAGTTCACTGTGTAAGGCAGATCATGTGTAAGGCACAAGATCCTTTTAGGATGAATAATCATCTCTCAATAAATGTTTTACAAATGTAGATTTGGTGCATTAAGGTTGCTTTTAAAATGGCCTGCTAGTTTTTTTAAATGATTTTTTAAAAAGATTTTTATTTATTTAGTTGAGAGAGGGAGAGTGAGAGAGAGAGAGCACACAAGCAAGGAGAGGGCCCGAGGGAGAGCGAGAAGCAGACTCCCCCGCTGAGCAGGGAGCCTGACTCCGGACTTGATCCCAGGACTCTGGGATCATGACCTGAGCCCAAGGCAGACGCTTAACCGACTGAGCCACCCAGGTGCCCCTGGCCTGCTGGTTTTACACAGACTTACACAGGTTAATGAATAAGTAACTCAAATAGTTATAGTTGCTTTTTCCACACATGGCAAGACACATATTCACTAACCATAATGTTAAACAGTATATGATTGTTTGTTTAAGACCCCACACAGAATTTTGGTTAAAAATATTTAATGTACTAAAATGATAGGAAGCATTACTATAAAAATACTCTATGTCTCTGCAGGACCATAAACTATATGGCACTAAACACTATCAAGGTTGTTAATGTTCAGCAGGAAGCCTGCTTCTCCCTCTCCTACCCCCCCGCTTGTGTTCCCTCTCTCGCTGTGTCTCTCTCTGTCAAATAAATAAATAACAATTAAAAAAAAAAAGGTTGTTAATGTTTTCTCTGCAAATATAAGTCTCCCTTCCTCACCCTCTCTGAAACCAATAAAACATAAAGTTGCTTTTACATATACTCAGTAATTAAATATGCACTGGCAGGAAGTAAGAACCACAACCATTACACTTTGTAGCAGCAAAAAGAAAAATTTAATTAGTATGGCTAAAAGCTACTACAACTTACCCAAGACTGTTCCTGTTACTGGATATGCAAGTTTAGACGAGTATCTTTTCGATGAATGTCTTCTCTCCAACCTCCACTCCTCTGTCTTAATCACTTTGTACACACAGCCCCACCTCTGCAAAAGCAAGTTGATATTCCAAGCACTTTACCTGATGTGCCTCCAGACTCCCTTGCTCTCACCTCAAGAATAAAGCATCTCGTTTCTGGTACTTGTGCTCTTGTTTTCACTCATTTATCAGGGCCTGGGCAACCAGTTCCAGACCAGTGAATTATCTTTAAAAGCTCCCGTTTCCTACACTGTATAGTACTTCCTCATCTTAACTTTGTGGCTGTTGCCTTGAGCTATATTTAAGCCAATGAAACCAAGTTGAGGGCTTTTTTTTTTCCCCCTGCATTCAGTCAAATCATGTGACATGGCATGTTACATGATAACCCAAAGTTCTGAAGCAATAAGGCAACACCCCTAAATGTCAAAACTCATATCCTATTGTTTTATGTACCTTACTAAGTTAAGAAATTCATCCATAAACTTATTGAAAGCATTTGTAATGTGCAGAAAATATTTAGGAAAAGAAACAATAATCAATCAGCATAGAAAGAGGTGACGCTTTCATAAAAAGATAGCCTCCACCCTTTTGGATCTTAACAGTATCTACATGTTTGAATTATTAGAGCTTCTTTTACTTCTCTAATGCTTTACCACTTCAGTGTTGAGCGGCTAGTCTTTATTTTCTCTTCCTAGTGGCTCAGCCCAAGTTTAGAGACAGGCAGGCCAAACTCCAGCAGACTGAGCAGGGGAAACAGCTCCTTCTGCCCCAGATATCCTTGACAAATACAGTGCAGAGAAGGAGCAGGGCCAATGCTAATGAGGCCTCACACACCCGACTGAGTCACCTCCCACGACTCCTGGGTGCCAAGTTTCCATTGAAGAATAATAAAGGGATCTCTGGTTGAAATGGAGGAACTCAGGAACACTAATTACAATCTCCCGCTTCCATAAATGATGACTTCCTTGCCCTGACTCATTGAGAATACTACAAGGAAGTTCCTTAAGCAATTTCTTTATTATAACGCAGTCATTTCTAGAATGATAATAGCATTTCTCAGTTATAGGTGAATCTTTAAAAACAAGAAGACAACTCCTCACCTTTGCTTGTTATGCCAACACTAGAGACTGGGAACTGGCAGCACTGCGAGATGGTGACTGTCAGTAGAAGGGCAGAAGTGAGAGGCACCCTGAAGGGCCATCTACTCCACAGAGAAGCAGTCTGCTGTCCTAGAGAGGTGAAAGAGCTCACCTAAGACAAGCTAGAGGCAGAGTGAGCTCTAAACTTCAGGGCTCTGGCCAGCACCCCTGGGGGCATCTCACAGGCTCCACCTTCATGGCTCACTCTAAAGCCCCACCATCAGAGCTGGGTTTGGACTTCACACACAATACTCAACACTGTACAATTCCAGCCAGACGACTTTCCTGGCCTTGATTTACTTACTTTCTTTTGGGGGGTGTGAGTGGGATGTAGAAGGAAGCTGCAAGTACAAAAGCTGTTTGTGGGTGAGAAGCAGCCTCCCCCCCCTATTCCCACCAGGGACAGACTATACCGCAGATAGAAACCCTGGAAAGCAGCCACGATCACTCCTGGGAGGAGGAAAATGGAACGGAAGTTTTCCGAGCAAGATTCCCAGCATATGGAATTTTCTTCAAGAAAGTAACCTATGTTATAGCAATTAAAATCCAGAAGAGGCAAACACCTGCCATTTTTGTCCCAATTCTTTACTGATCACCATGTACCGTGAAGGAAACAGGGCAGTGTGATGGACAAAGGGGCACGTACACTTAGATCAGCAGAAGTCTATCTTGAGTCCTTCTAGCTACCATCTCACCCCCTCCTCCTCTCTTCGGACAAATGTTTCTAGGCAAGAGCAAATCCAGAAGACATTTTTCAATCTTTTACTTTTGACATTTATAAACAATGCTCTCCTGGAAATTTTCAAATCAGTACCCTTGGTCTCCAGGCCATTACCCTTGTCTTTCTCCTCTGCAGGATCCTCTTCCTCTGCCTGCCTTTTAGGTGTCGCAACTTCCCTAATTTGAACCCTGGCTCTCTGCCTGTCTCATTATGCATATTCTCCCTGATGACTTCACCATCTCTCATGGCTCCACTACTTCCTCCACATTAGCAACACCGGCCAGACCTTTCTCTTGAACTCACAGTCATGCATCATATTGTCTGCTGGCTGCTTTCACAGAGACGTCCTAACTCAAAATGACTAAATAAACCAGTCACCCCCTCCGTGCCAGGCCCACAGCCAGCTCTTCCTTTGACATGCCCTCTCTCAGATAGGGCAACATTACCAAACTGGTCACCCAAGCTAGGAAATGCCTGGTCACCCTTGACTTCTTATCTTCAAGCCATTTACTTCTGCTAATTTTAACTCCTAACTCATTTTCAAATTTGTCCCTCTGCCCCACATCACTCTCATTTTTAACCCTGTCACCATTCCAGCCCTCATGATTACTCACTTGGTCTGTGGCTGCAGCCTCTTAACTAGGTTCTCTACCTTCAACCAAATCCAGGAGACCCAACCAGCACCTCATCTAAAGAACCAGGGGTCTCTCTACGGACCTTGCTTAAACTCCACAATGGCTCTCCAGTGCACTGAGCACAAAGGTAAGCCCCTTAAAGAAGCAAACAAACCCTAAATCCCCTGGCCTGCCGATCCTCATCTCTGGGCACTCCCTACCACTCACTTTGTGCAACCCAGCAGTGACACATGCCATGCAGGCCCTCATCTCGATGCTGCTGCTTATGCTGGCCCCTCAGCCTGGAAGATCTTTCCATCTTTCCCTTGTTGACTCTAATATCCTTGTACAACCGAAGTGAAGCATCAGGTGTTTAAAAAACCTGTCCCAACCCTTCTCCAGTCCTGTTCTCCAGTTCCCATCAGGCACTCCTCATCAGGGCTCCCGTGAGGCCCTCTCACTTCTATTGTAAGAGCTTCTTTTTCTAACCCGTGTGAGAGCAAGAACTGGGCTCCTACTTATCTTATGCCCTTTGTGCCTATGTCTGCCATACACACAAGGCACTTAATAAAAGTTTAAACTGAGCCTATAGGAGAAGCAGTGGTTCTTATCCTACAGATAAGGAAAATGATGCTGAGAGGTTACATGACTTCTTAAAAGTCATCCACGGAGAAGTCTAGGAAGGGAACTTAGAATGCAAAAATGTACTAGCTAAATTGACGTCTTTTTCTTAAAGGCAGAAAGCCTCTCAGAACTAAGCACGGTGAGAGCAGGGAATGTGTCTAAATTTTTATTACTGTTACCCTAGAGCCTGACAAGGCGTTATTTCGCACACAGGGAATATTTAATAAATACTGGGTGGCTCGCTAAGACTATACAGAGAGTCACTTTCACTTATATACTGTGCAAGAGTGGGTCTGCTTCTTTCCAGCAGATGGAGCTACAGTTCCGTATGAACACCAGCTACAGTTTGGGTGATTGGTAAAAGAATAAACCTCTTTCATGGATCCATTGCCATGTTTCCTTTTTCCTTTATAAGTCTCACACAGATAAAAAGAAATCAGCAGACATGTTTTCCACAGAATACTCTCTCAATGGACACAGATCTATTTTGTAACTTTTTCAATGCCTTTGCATATCTCTTCCTCTCTGGCCTTTTAAAAAATCTGGGGTAATCTCACACAATTTGATTTACCCAATCTATCAAGTGCTACTGAATGTCTACATCTTTCTACATGCCTCTTAGGTCCTTCTGTATGAAACACATTTATAACCCAGCAAGTTCATCATGTTCATCCCTCGACATATGCTTTCCCTGATGTGTCTGCCCTATTTCACTTTAGAAAACATTAGTTTACCAATCATCTCTCATTTAAAAACAAAACACAAAACAAAAACCTTTTCAATATATATTTTTAGAAGATTTATTTATTTGAGAGAGAGATAGAGAGAGTGGGGTGGAAGGGGAGAGGGAGAGAAAGTCTTAAGCAGACTCTGCGCTGAACCCCCATGCAGGGCTCGATCTCACGACCCTGAAATCACGACCTGTGCCAAAACCAAGAGTCAGATGCTTAACTGACTGCACCACCCAGGCACCCCTCAATATATCCTAATTGCTATCTTAAAGGCTTGAGGTTCTAAACAGGATAAAAAAGAAATTCATAATACCTATGAGAGTACAGCTTACAGTAAAATCCCAAGCAAACTTCATTTTTCACTCAACTTATAAATTTCATGGCATTCCTCAAAAACTTAGTGTTTACTGAAACTGTGTAAAGGTAATCCATGATTGTATCTAAAACAGAATTGGCGGGGGGGTTGCCTGGGTAGCTCAGTCGGTTAAGTGTCTGCCTTCAGCTCAGGTCATGATCTCCAGGTCCTGGGATCGAGCCCGAATCAGGCTCCCTACTCAGTGGGGAGTCTGCTTCTCTCTCTCTCTCTCTCTCCCCCTCCCTCCCCACCGCTCATTCTCTAATAAATAAAATATTTTTAAAAATAAAAGAGAATTAGGTGCTATGCTCAGATAATTATAAAAGTTTTTTCTTTTTAACCTGCACCAAAGTCCTGTGGATGCAAAGTCCATGACATCTAGCATCTCCGGCCCTAGCCAACTCAATGTCTATGTGCCCTGTGTCCAAACCATCGAGGTAACAAAAAGCACCCCATAAGTTCCCAGTTGCTCCGTAGGGAACAGTTCTAGCCCTACTGAGAACTACTGACCCAGAGGATTTCTGAGGCCATTAAGCTACCTAGTGGCAAAAGCAATGATTAAAAGTATCTGAAGGATCCACCCGTCAGGGTTTGACTTGAACCACAACACTGAATACTATTAAAATTAAAACACTGTAACTTAGGGGTGCCTGGGTGGCTCAGTCGTTAAGCATCTGCCTTCAGCTCAGGTCATGATCCCAGAGTCCTGGGATGGAGCCCCACATCCGGCTCCCTGCTCTGCGGGAAGCCTGCTTCTCCCTCTCCCACTCCCCTTGCTTGTGTTCCCTCTCTCTCTGTGTCTGTCAAATAAATAAATAAAATCTTTAAAAAAAATCCAAAACACTGTAACTTAAAAACTTCCAATTATAATTTAAACTTTTTAATCAAGTAAGTCCCCAATTTTCAAGTATTTTCAAACTCAGATGAAATTATGTCCAAAAAATAGTGTCATAGAAAAGCAAGCCTTGTCTAACCACAATAATATCCAAGAGGACCCTAAACAGCAATACTTGGTCCTAAATGCTCCTATCTCTGGGAGTCTTTTTGAGTTTGAGCAAGGTACAATCCCCTATATACACTCAGACATGGAAGTGTCCAAAGTATAGGAGCATAAGAGGAGGATGCAGCTTGTAAATTTCCATGGCAATAGTGTAGGAAGACTCTAGTTGCCCAAGGACATGACAGGAAAGGGATAATCCTATGATATGTCCCTATATCAGAGTGAGAGGACCCTGATGGCAGAATTGGAATCCCAGAAGTAACCAAGTGTGCTTAAGTTAAACATGGTCTGCTTAGGTGTGTCAACTGAACAAACACTTCAAAACTGAATGAAAGCCCTGTTCCCTGCCTGAAACTAGCTCTTCTCTACCATTCATTCACTCAGTGGCCGAAGCCAGAAACACAGGACTCATACTCAACTCCTCAAACATCCCCCACAAACCTCCCAATGTCCAATTGCAAAGTTCTTTCTTTTCTGCCTTTTAAATATCTGAGTCTATTCACTTCTTTCTATCCCCGTGGACAGTACCTAATTCTGGCACCATCACTTCTCCCTTGGATTAATGTAACATTGTCTAACAGGTCTCTGGACTTCCACTCTTCCCTGATCACCATCTGCAACCCAACCCCTTTCCATACAGTTGCAACATTGCCTTTGAGGAGCACACCTCCCTCCCTCCACTCTCTGTTTCAGATCTAGCTCTCCTGATCATGGAACAGGCACCTGATTAGATAGTGTTTGTTCTTATCCCTGGCCATGGTGACTGGTCCTGGTTTGGGCACTGGACCTGAACTAAGCTAATCAGATTCTATTTCTTGAAAATTAGAAATTTGAGTAGAGACTAATCCTCAACAGGTAGAATAAGTCAACTAATGGTATTACCCTACAGAGAAAGTCCACAGGTTCTTCTGCTGAGATGCCAGGAGTTGCTCTAGTTGTTTATTCCTCTCAGAGACCTGATGTTTGGCCTTTCTTTAGTCCCCTGAGCCACTCTGCTATCTTTCCAATAAATTCCTTTTAGCTCATGTTTGCCAGAGTCAATTCCTGTTATCCAAGGAAACTTAAGTTAACAATAAAAGCAGTCCCAATCTGATACAAGACCCTTCCTGATTTAGATGTCCCCACTCCCACTTCCATTGCCAAGGTCCACTTTCCACTTCACACACTCTGAGCCAACTATGGGGATCTGCCGCACCTTAACATGCTACGTTCTCATCTCTTCTGCTCTTCCTGCCTAGAATGGCATCTCTGGATGATTCTCATAATCAGGTGGGACTCAGCCTAGATGTCATTTCCTCTGGGAAACTTTTACTTAAGCCCCTCAGGCTACTCATGCTTCCATAGGCCCTGGTACTTAGTACTCTTGAAATAAAGCCTAAGACCCCAAAATTTGTTGCCTGATTCCTTATTAGTCTAAACCCAAATGGAAGTTTATTACAAGTGGCGATTCTTATACACAAGTGTATCCCCACACCTAAGTGCATGCCTGCCAGAGAGCGGATTCTCAGTCTCAAAGAAATGAACTAGGAAATTAGAAGTCCACTTAAACAATTCTGAAGAAAGTGTAATAGAAGTTTAAAAATAAATATTTTCGGGGTGCCTGGGTGGTGTCTGACTCTTGGTTTTGACTCAGGTAATGATCTTGGGGTTGTGAGATGAAGCCCTACATTGGGCTCCGCACTGAACATGGAGTCTGCCTGAGGTTCTCTCTCCCTCTCCCTCCGCCCCTCCTGCTCATGTTCTCTCTCTCCCTCTCTCTAAAATAAATAAATAAATCTTTAAAAATAAATAAATTTCTTTGGAATCAAGAGGTCCTGCACATTCCACGTTAAATTCATTTTAATATTAATTCACATTCAAAATAATTTAACTAACGTGTTCACTTTGTGAAAATTCATCAACCAGCACTTAAGATTTGTGTACTCTTGTATGTATATTAAACATTAACAAAAAATTTTAAATGCATTTAACATAGCTGAAAACCACAGCTTTAGACTAGTAATAAGTTCAATATGTATGGAAACACCATATAATGGTGGAAGGTGCCCTGTTTACAAGTAAAAGTCCCTGGGTTACAGTATTAACTGTACTATTTATTACCGTGACATCTTGTCAAAATATTTGATATTCAGCTTTAGCAACTACAAAATGGGATAATAACCATTCTGTCTAAATCTCAGGCTACACAAAGATAAAAATGAAATCATAAACATAGAAAGTCAAACAAGCTATTTTTGTTACAAAATTCTGTATCATCTCAAAGTGAGTTTTAGCTGAAAAATAAAAATTAGAACTATAAAAATACTACAATTTTGGCATGAAAATGCCTGCAAAATCCCATGAATGCATACCAAAAAAGGTGATATGGGAATAATGAATCCAGGGTCTAACCTGAAATTTAAGATTAAATTTATTCTTGAAGAAGAAAGAAAGGATATCCCTACATCAATCATGTTTCTTGGGAACTGGATTAAAAAATTATTTACATATCATGAACTAAAACAAACATTTCTCATACGACAGCTGAGATGCTTTTGAGAGTTCAACCAAAATGTTAAGTCTTCTAGTTAAACGAACCTCTGTGAATGGGGGTGCAGGAAAGTAGAGATATTTCATACTCCATATGGTCAAGATCTTATCATACCCCAAAGTTATACTGTTAACTTTAATACTGTGAAGCTATTTCAGAATAAAAGTGCCTCTATTTAAAGACACTATATGACAAAATAGGATCGGGTATATGGTTAGAAATACACGAAAAAAGGTTTACAAACTCAAGTGCAAAGGATGTGCTCTGTTAAAAACTGAAGATGGAAGATGAATTGAGTCATAATTAGAAATTATTGGTGACTAACTGGCAATTTATTATATACTTCCCTATAGTGTCAAAATATGTACAAGCTCATAAGTGCATTCAACAGTCACTTGATAAGAAGGAAGAATAGATAATTTTATTTCCCAGAAAAAAAACCTTTTCATTTTTTAACTGCTGCATTGTAAGTTCCCAGAAATGCTAAACAGTAGTTTAAAAACACATGAAGCACCATTTTCCTCTTACTTAAAAAGTTAAGCATTATAATACAAAGAAATTGGTATTTGTTTAGAATGTAAATGGGTAGGAGCACCTGGGTGGCTTGGTCAGTTAAGTGTCTGCCTTTGGCTCAGGTCATGATTCTGGGGTCCTGGGATAGAGTCCCATGTCGGGCTCCTTGCTCAGCAGGAAGCCTGCTTCTCCCTCTCCCTGCTCGTGCTCTCTCTCACTATATCTCTCTCTCAAATAAATAAATAAAATCTTTAAAAAAAAAAGAATGTAAATGGGTAAAAACAGTAAAATTTAACTTTTGAGCCAATGCAAGTGTTAACTTATCATTACTCACTTTGTAGCACTAAAACAGAGGGGTGAGTTGCAAACAAATACCTGTAAATTGAAAACTACCCTTCATTTCCATTTCAACAAATATGTACCCAATGACTACCATGTAACAACTTTTGAGAACACAGGGCACTAAGGATGAATAAGGCACAGCTCCTGGCCCTGAGTAGCTTCCTAGACTGTGAGATACATACACAGCACATCACAGTGTTCTGAGAAATAGATGAGGCCGTGTTGGCAAGGAGCTGTAGCACAGAGAAGCAGCAGGAGAGGCTTTAGAGAGTAAGTGACTGAAAGGAGTCTCTATTGGCTGTGCTCACAAAGCAGAAGAGGAGGGAAAGGAAATTCTCAGGGAAGGGAATAACAAAAAAGCACCACCTGCTAGTACATGTCAGGCACTGTGCTAAGCCCCAGGGAACAAGAAGGAGACTGTTTCACTGCTTTTAATGAGTTTACAGTTTAAGGGAGACAAGTAATGGCCACCGATTATACAACAATATGCTCAGTGTACTGACAATTCTGAGAAATTATATTGTATTCTGAGAGGTTAAAACTCATTTTCAAGGAATTTGGACATACGAGTCAAGATCAAACCACAGTGTCAGGAAGTGTGAAGCAGTAACAGAAATGAGTGTCCTTAGTTGGGGTGGTCAAAAACCCCTGTTAGAGAGCACTTTTCTTCCTACGTAAAGGGAGCGCTCTCTGTCCTTTGAGTACTGATCACTCTCTCTCTCTAGGACATTTACCATATGCTGCCATATATCAAGATAAATCCAGATACATGTTAACTAGACTTACTGTGGTGATCACTTTGCAATATGTACAAATATTGAATTATTATGTTATACATCTGAAACTAATATATCAATTATAACTCAATATAAATAAATAAATAAATAGAGAAAGGAAGGGAGAAAGAGAAGGAGAGAGGGAGCAAGGAAGGAAGGAAAGAAAGAAAGAAAAAAGAAAGAGGAGAAGAGAGAAGAGAAGAGAAGAGAAAAGCAAGTGAGCGAACTTATTTTACCTCTCCCTACTAGATTATAACCTGAGACCAGGAGCTTTGTTCCTTACCTTACACTGAATGATAATTGGGACTGACCTGTGATCAAAAGTTCTAATCCAACCTCCTCATAGGATGAATAAAACCTGGTACCCAATAGTTCTTGTTCATGTATGTAAATCCTAAAACCTTATTAAAAAACAGAGCTAGGGGCACCTGGGTGGCACAGTTCGTTAGGTGTCCAACTCTTGGTTTCAGCTCAGGTGATGATCTTGGGGTCGTGAGATCGAGCCCCACCTGACCATAGAGTCTGCTTGATATTCTCTCTGTGTCTCCCTCTGTCCCTCCTGCTCGTGCTCTCTCTCTCTAAAATAAGTAAATAAATCTTAAAATGAAAAAAAAGCTAAAATGATTAGGGAAAACCAGTAATGGATAATGACCCTCTGTTATTGCTGTAATTCTAACATGAACATCAAGACCAGGCCTCTCCCCCATTCCCAAGCCCTCTGCTCATGTTACATCTCATCTACCACTGAATGTAGAGAACATGAATCCTGGCCTCAGCTGCCCCTGGTTCCTAATGCAGGTATAGAGCACATGTGCCTATTTGCATTGTCTTGTTTTTTGTGTCCTGTTGGTAACCTCTTTGAGTTGGTTTTGGCTACAGAATCAAGACGCTATATCCTATGCTATCCAAATATCCAAAATGAATACCACTGCACTGACACACACATGCACACAAGACGACAGACTAAATAACCTTGATGACTCAGGACTGATTTCTGGAATAGTCATTACAAACAAAACCATGAAATTCTTTAAAGAAAAAAAATAAACAATGCCTAAAGGAAGACAGGGAAAGGAGAGCTGTAGCTAAAGCTGCACCTCTAAAAGTCCGTGTTCAGTCCAGTCCAGACCCACTCAGCCCAGCAGCCTGATGACAATAAAATATTATCAAATGTAGGAATAAGAAAGTCAGGGAAGAGATGGTATGGAGAACTGCATCAGACCAAAAGGGCCCCCAGAAGACTTCAAGGAGAAATGTTTTCTGATGAAAAAGAAAGGAAAGAGCCAAAAACATCTGGATTGCTAACACAGCTTTAAACAAAGAAGTAATTGTCAGTGCCTGCTACATTTGGGCTCTCTGTGATCCGTAAGGGCCGTAAAACAATTCAGTATATTAAGCTAACTTTGGGAGGACTCAGGTTTTACCCATCATCAAGGCCAAGCTTGCTGACTTCTGTTTTTCATTGTTTGAAGAATGGTTAGTTCACCAAAAGCATATGACTATGTTTGGGAAAAAAAAATACACTACTCCAGGTTTAAAAATCCCACCTCCATTCTCACAACCTTGGATGGGAAGTTATAAACAATAAAGCAAACTAATGGAGAAAAATAATAGGAGAAATTATTTTACATGATAGATAACTCCAAGGGTGTTAGGTTTGTTACCAAGAGAATGTTATGTACAAGAGATAATATATATTCCAAGAGTAATAATAGTATCCCCTACCAAATGTGGAAGTACACTTACAAATTATTAAATTTCAATATAAACATCAGCAAGACATGGGAGGTGGGGAGAGGGGGATGAACAGGCAGAACACAAAAGATTTTTAGGGCAGTGAAAATAATCTGTATAATACCATAATGATGGATACCTGTCATTATAACATTTGTCCAAACCCGTAAGTCATGAATGACAACATACCACTCCTCCTCCTCCCCAACCCAATCTGGGGTTGGTAGAGGAAGTGACAGGGCAGAGAGGAGTCCAAGGTTCAGTAGCTAGGACTGTAAGTAGGGTGCAGGGGTACAAGAGCACCTGGTGTGGGGGGTCCCAAACAGACTAGGCTCAGTCACTCACTGCTGCAGAGAGAGGAATGGTGGTGAAACAAGAAAGGAATTTATTTCAGTGAGGCCAGCACCAGGAAGACAGCTGACTAATGTCTTAAAGACTGTCCCCAAAGTGCTAAAAATACATCCAGGTTTATGTAAGGAAAATGTGGGACAAAGTTGGTGGGTACATGCAGGTGGGAAGTAAAGGTCAGTTCGATCACTGTCGTGGGGTCAGTCATGAGGATCTTGCTGGCTCAGGGCAGTCCTTATTGCTTGAGGGGGTAGTTTCAGTTCCCATCAGGGGGTGCTTTGCTTGTAGGATCTTTTGCCTGAGTTAAGAGATAAGCTGGAAAGAAGAACTTAATCAATTGGAAAGTACAGACTGAGGTCAAAAGGGAGGTAGCTGAAGTCTTTCAGGATCAAAGGTAAAGGGTCTGGGGCAGAGCTGTCGGCAAGTGCAGAAGGGAAGTTGTGGGCAAGGGAGAGCAACCAGACAAGAAAAGCGTCCCAACAAAGGCTCCTGTCAATGCCACGGAGAGCTGTCTGTTAAGCATCCGGTCATTTGTAGTAGGGAAGGACTTACACAATCCTTAACTTTAAAGTGCTTAAACAAAAGCAATGCCTTCTTTCCAAAGCTTTAATCATCCGTTCTTCTTTGAAAATTCTTTCCCTGATTTTGTCTGGCTTTCTATGTCCCCTAAAGAAATTTCATCCACTTAAAAATGGAAACCTCAACTCTACAAAACTCATCTATTTTGTACACTTAGGAATAAGATACTCAAAGCCTTGGAAAATATCCAGACCTAATCAAAAGCAAGATTCACATAGAGAGCAGACTTTCAGTCTAACTCCCTAACATACATAAATTGCACTCCACTCCCAAATGGATTTCCACTTTATTTGAATTCAGGCATCTTTAAACCAGAAGCATGGATAGTGAATAAAAACTGTAAAGCATTAACGGAAAAGGCCAAATGTGAGTTTAAACCCAGATGAGCCATTTACTAGGTGGGAAAAAGGTCTTTTATGTCAGTGAGCATCTCAAAAAACTCTAGGACCTTTACCATTGCTACTAGCTTTGAATGGTTCTCTCCCCATCAGTCCCTTCAGATCTCTGCCCAAATGTCCTGGCAGTAAAGACTTTCCCAACCACCCTACTTAAATGTGCAATCCCCACCTCCCATCCCTTATTCCCTTCTTTAGTTTGTTTCATTCTGCATCATTTATCACCATCTAGTAGGTTTCATTTATTTGTTTAAGATGTCTCCTTGCAAAAAAGATGTGAGCCCCATGAGGAGAGAGAGTATTATCTGCTCTACTTCCTGTTGCCTCCCCAGAGCCTAGGACAAACTTGACCCACAGCAAGGATTCAGAAACATTTAGCTGAATATGTAAATATAAATGAGTTAATTCAACCCTCCACTGGGCTAGTATCACCTACATTTCAGGGTTATTTTTAGAAATAAAAAATAAAAATGTTTTTCTGAGACTGAATTATGAAGAAATAGACAGTCTGAACAGACCAATTACTAATAAGGAGACGGAATCAGTCATCAAAAACCTCCCCACAAACAAAAGTCCAGGACAGATGGCTTCACTGTGAATTCTACATTTAAAGAAGAATTAATATCAACCCTTCTCAAACTCTTCCAAAAAACAGAAAAGGAAGGAACACTTCCAAAATGTAAGAGGCCAGCATTACACTGACGCCAAAACCAGACAATGCCACCACAAGAAAAGAAAACTACAGGCAATATCCCTGATGAGCACAGATGCAAAAATCCTCAACTAAATATTAGTGAACTGAATTCAACAGTACATTAAAAGGACTATACAGCATGATCAAAGTTGGATTTGTTCCAGCAGTGCAAGGATGGGTCAACATCAATAATCAAAGTGATATACCACATTACCAATATGAAGAATAAAAATCTAATGATTCTCTCAATACAGAAAAAGCATTTGACAAAATTCAACATCCATTCAAGATTAAAAAAAACAAACAAACTCAACAAAGTGAGTAAACAGGGAGTGTATGTCAACATAATAAAGGCCAAAGATGACAAGCCCACAACTAACCTCATAAGAGAACGCTTTACATGCTGGCTGTCATACAGTGAGTACTCAACAACTGTTAGTTTTCTTTAATTTCTTAAGTCAAAGTAATTGCCAAAAGTTTCAGAACATTCCAGGTGGGAAACTCGAAAAGCATGCCTGTGAGATCTCTGTACCCAGTGAAACACACAGGAGGAAAGAAAAGCAGGGTTGCTTATCACAGTGCCACTCTGTGTAGCCTATGATCATGAGATTTTGCTATCAATCTGCATTGAAATTAGTGCAGAAATTAAGAACAAGTACTTAGAAACTTAAAATTTGACAGAGATTCAAAATCTAGAAAATGAAATGAAAAAGAAGTCCTATTGGGGCATCTGGGTGGCTCAGTCAGTTAAGCGGTTAAAGAAACTGCTTAACTGACTGAAGCTGAAGAAAAAAAAATGGAGACTTGTATTCATAGGACTTTTTTTTTTTTTAAAAGATTTTATTTATTTATTTGACAGAGAGAGAGTGCACACAAGCAGGGGGAGTGGCAGGCAGAGGGAGAGGGAGAAGCAGGTTCCCTGCTGAGCAGAGAGCCAGATGCAGGCTCGATCCCAGGACCCTGGGATCATGACCTGTGCCAAAGGCAGACGCGTTTAACCGCTTAACTGACTGAGCCACCCAGATGCCCCAATAGGACTTCTTTTTCATTTCATTTTTCTAGTAACCACTTTATTGTCTTTTACAGAAGCATCAGACAGCAATGGACTGAAAGGTGTTTTTTGCCTTTTTTTTTTTAAAGAAAAGCCTCAATCTTCACTATAGTTTGGAAAGCACTGGCCAGCAATGCTTGATGTGACCCAGGAAGGTGCAGAGCACCAACAAAGCTAACTTGTACTACATGTTCCGAACTGTAATTTTAGGCAGGGTTCCAGGCCAAGAGAGGCACAGATAAGCGGCAGGTGGAGAGACAGGTTCAAAGGCCAGGAGTTGCCTCAGGGATCCAGCCCAGTTTTAGAATTTAAGAGAATTTTCTAAGACAGTATTTCTCAGAACTTTTTCCTATACACTCCAATGGCAAAAGAGTCCCAGAGACCCAGAGAAAAGAGATGGACAAAGGGGCATGATGCAAGTTGAGGATGACATTTTCTTGATTGTGGTGATGTCATGAGTCAAAACTTATAGGAGTAAAAAAAAAAAAAAAAAACTTATAGGAGGGCCTGGCTGGCTTAGTTGGTGGAGTATGAAACTCTTGATCTCGGGGTTGTGAGTTTGAGTCCCACGCTGGGTGTAGAGATTACTTAAAAATAAAATATTAAAAAAAAACCCTACAGTGTAAAAGTCAAATATGAACGGCTTATTGCCTGCTAATTATACCTCAATAAAGGGAAATTCATGGAAGGCAAAGGAGAACAATAAGACATGAAGGATGTGAGTATACAGTCAGAGTTAAGCTATAAGTCCCATGATAAAAAAAAGTACAAGTTACTCAAATCCTCCTTCAAAATAACTCTTCTAGTGGCTTTGTAATAGGCCATCTGTAAAGCAATCAGTTAAATACTGACATAAGCTCAACATGTATTCATTGTGTGTATGTGTTTTATTATAGTTTTGCAACTGATAACTAAACTGACATTTTCCAGCAGAACTTTACCCTTTACCCACCTGTTTTAAAATTTAAGGGTCAGTGGTTCTTAGCCTGGAGGCAGAATGTTAATCAAATCTGGCTGAACTCCAGAAGAACAGATGATGCCAAATGAGATATTCTACCTCAGCAAATTTCAAGAGTCTCTGTTGCTTTCCACACATTGAACAGCTCTCCTATGTCTTTTAGCCCAAGCCTCTCTATCTCTATATTTTTTTTTAGCATATAGGATTATGTGCTAAATTCTCGAAAACTAAAGAGTCTTGAAAGAAAGAAAAGATTAAATGTTTAAGATTCACACGCTTTGTATAACACTATGTGAGACTGCAGTGTTCCTCTGTTCACCAGAGAATGCTATTCCAATTTAAGGAATTACATTTCTGTAACAGTATCTATTGTCCCACTTTAGTCAAATGATATGGATAACAAGTAATTATATATTTCCCTGAAAATATATCTATTTTCAGAGGTATTTACACTGTAAATAGCTCAAAGAGAATATCTAGCATAGTGGGAGAGCAGTAGAATCAAACATTCCACAATTACTATTCATACTAATATAACCTACAGAATCACTGTTTTTGAAGTCTCTTGTCATTTCCATAAGATGTAATGTGACCCAGACCTATAAACTTTACATAATATTCAGCTCTCAGTTTCTCCATCCTTAAAAAGACCTTTCTCTTCCTTTAGATAACCTCAAGAGGTTATCTAAAATGACACTCTTTTGTCTTATTACCATTATTACTATTATTTATAAACATTTTGTCTTCTCTACTGCATTATAATTCTGACAGAAGGATGCATAACATTAACATCGCTCACAATAAATAATACACACAGATACTTAATACTTACTGAAAAAATGAAAGGAAAAAAGATACAAATAAGATTTCTATAACCCTATTTATAGCCCAGAGATTTTAACAAGAGAATCAGACATTTGAAATGTTTTAGCAACTCTGAGAAATGTTACTACATTAGTCAAAAAGCTATATACACACATACATTCCCCCCCCCCAGTTAGCTATTCATAGTTTCTATGGACTGAATTTTTCTGGAGAGTCCATTTTTTTAGCTAGTTGAAGGCTAACACTTCAGGTGAAGGGGGAATGGCTCTGTGTTCCCCCCTTTCCCCTCCACCACCAGGCCACAATGCTGGGTACCTTCAGTCTGGTCCCTCCAGTCTGGTCCCTCTTCCTCAAGGTCTGTGGCTTATGCCAGTGCTGCTGACTTCCCTGCCTCTCCCTTCTGGGTCTTCCATGCTCATTTACCCTGTTCGTCTCCACTGCCTCTGGGGATGGCCACATTCCTTCTGAGATCTTGCTGCCCTCACTGTGAATCACGCCATCAGAGTGTACCGAATACAGCCTCTTTGAGTCCTTGGCTCTTTTTCTCCTCCATGTCTGTTTGCTTCTGGGAGCTCAGGGCCTCATTAGTTTGCCATTAAAAAGGTTTCCTCCCCCACCACCAACCTGCCAGCAACTTCTGGATTCCAGAGACCCTGGATTTCTGCAAAGTTGGCTCTTTAGAGCCAAAGAAAATATTGTATTACTGTAATGCCTTGATTTTCTTTTCTCCACATGAATAAATATTCAACTCTGTTGACTCCAAGGAAACAAATTCTCCATAATTCTTTTTTTTAAAGATTTTATTTATTTATTTGACAGAGAGAGAGAGAGAGATTGAGAACGAGCAGAGGGAGCAGCAGAGGGAGAGGAGAAGCAGGCTCCCCGCTGAGCAGGGAGCCCGATGCGGGGTTCGATCCCAGGACCCTGGGATCAGGACCTGAGCCGAAGGGAGACGCTTAACCATCTGAGCCACCCAGGTGCCCCCAAATTCTCCATAATTCTTGTTTAAAACATATCGTACAAGCAAAGATTTACAGATACCTTTCTCCATCAATGTAGCAGTAAACAAGAAAAAAAATTAGCATTATTTCTGTCCCAAATAATTATCTGTCCCTTGTCTTATCACTCTCTCTCCTTAAAACAACTGCATGGTGGGAAAGAAGTCTTTTCAACAACTGACACTGGGAAAATTCCATACCCCTATGCAAAAGGATGAAACTGGATCCTTAACTTAAACTACACACAAATATTAACTCAAAGTAGATTTCAGACCTAAATGTTTAAGACCCCAAACTATAAAACTCCTAGAAGACAACACAAGGAAAAAGCTGCATGACCTTGGATTGGGCAGTGATTTTGTATATATGACCCCCAAAGCACAAGAAACAAAAGCAAAAATAGATATATGGGGCTACATTAAACCTCAAAATTTTTATGCATCAAAAGATAAAATCAACAGGGTAAAAAAATCAACCTATAGAATGGGAGAAAATATTTGCAAATCATATATGTAAGAAGAAGTTAATATATAAAAAACTATAACTCTAAAACAAAAAATCAACCTGACTAAAAATTTGGGCAAAGGACTTGGAACAGATATTTTTCCAAAGATGATATACCAATGACCAACAAGCATATGAAAAGATGCTCAACATCACTAACCATCAGGGAAATGCAAATCAAAACCATAATGAGGTATCCTCTAAAAGCCATTACGACGACTATTACGAAATAAACAAACAACCCAAAAAACTAGAAAACAGAATAACAAGTGTTGGTGGGGATATGGAGAAGTCGGAACCTTGTGCACTATCGGTGGGATTGAAAATGGTGCAACTGCTATAAAAAAAAAAGTACCGCAGTTCCTCAAAAAATTAAAAATAGAACTATCATATGACATAGCAAACCCACTTCTGGGTATATATCCGAGAAAATTGAAAACAAGGTCTCAAAGAGATATTGCACACCCATGTACCCATCACTATTTATAGTAGCCAAGAAGTAAAAGCAACCCAAATATCTATCAATGCATAAATAGATAAATGAAATGTGGTATATACATGCAGTGGAATATTATACAGCCTTAAAAAGAAGGAAATTCTGTCACATGCTACAACATCGATGAAGTTGGAGGACATTATGCTAGGTGAAATAAGCCAGTCAGGACAGGACAAATACTGCATTATTTCACTTACATGAGGTATCTAATGAGTTAATGACTAATGAAATTCATCATATAGAAAGAATGATGATCACCAGTGGCTGGGAAGAGCAGGAAATGGGGAGTTGTTTAATGGGTACAGAGTTTCAGTTCTACAAGATGAAAAAGTTCTGGAGATCTGCTTCACAACATGCAAACACACTTAACACTACTTAACTCTACCATACACTTAAAAATGGTTAAGATGGTAAATTTTATGGTTTTTTTTTTTACCACAATAAAAACAAAACAAAACAAAAATCAGCACAATATATTTGAAAGAGCCTGGGTATGAGTCTTACAGACCTAAATTTGAAATGTGGTCAGTTCTGCCACTTACTGTGTGGCTGTGGGCATGTTAACCATTCAGAGTCCCTTTCCTCATCTATATAAATGAGGGTATAAATAACACAGATCTTAAAAAGTTGACCTGCAGCTGAGAAGAGAACTGCTGACACAGAAGACACTCACAGTTGGATTCCTTAATTCTACCCCCAGGGCCAGCATCAATGCATCACCATCATCAAAGCAGCTAATGCAAATTAAAGGCTTATTGGGTCTTGTACTGCCCTGATGACTCCCCAGGAATTCATACCTTACGGGAAGGAAAGCAGGCAGGATTAGAGTCCCCACTTTGCTGGTGAGGAAAGTGAAGCAGAGAAGTGGTCTGAATTGCCAAGGCCCCAGCATAAGTGATGGTGCCTGGTAAACCCTGAAACGCTTCATTTTATTGCACACAGACATGAGACAGGGCTAGTAATGCAGAAAATAAAATCGTCAGCATCAAAACAGAAGGGGGAATAACATATAAAAGAGGCCACAAAGAGAGGATTAAGAAAAATAATTTTACCTTTACAATTTACATTTCCAAGGATTGGTTTAAAAGGTCATCTACTTTCTCTGCCTATCTTTTAAACAAGTTCATTCCCTCCCTAAGCATTCATTTTAATAGTCAGCTGTCTTCCAAGACAGAATTTTAACTCTACATCATGATACAGTGTAAATCAATTTACTTCTTACTTTTTTCTCCAGCTAAGGCAGGAAGGAGTTGGTTAACATCCTCTATGATTACTAAATGACTCAATTATGTGCCAGCCATATTTTTTGGAGACCTTTGTTGCTACCAAATTTTAACTATCCACTTTAGCAACCTTGCCAGAAATCGTATCACCTTGGCTAAGCCCTAACACGACAACATCGCCGTAGCAACCTTACATGCAATCCCACTTCGATCCCCCTCCCTTGTGGATGCAGACAGGGTATCCAGGACAGGAAAAAAGTTACCCCCTGGCTTTTAACAGTACCCAGTGAGCAAGGCTGAGTTGAAAGAATCAAGTATTTCAAAGGTCAATTTGGTTACGGAGCAATTCTGGGTTTAGACAGAAATGGACTCGGACAAAGCTCAGAGATCTCAGCCAGCACACATCCTTCCTGAAACTACAAGTTTCTCTGAAAGAACTGGGGCAGAGTTCTGGCCCTGTCTGATCTCGTAACCCTGGGCTAGAATGACTGCAGTACAATATGCCCATTTTGGATAATTGCAACAGACGGGTTCCTTCAGGCTGTGCTGTTATCCACACCCTTATTTCTTTTACAGTGTTGTCATCTCTCACATCTCTTAGACCTAACATTCAGCTTCAGCCCTAACTTTAATGACAACATAGCTGTAGCAACCTTATATACATTCCACTTTCAACCATCCCTGTGGAACGTAATTGTATGCTCAGTCTCAGTATGTGCCAAGCCCTAAACCAGCAGGTTTATCTGACAAGAGGCATAGTATAATGGTGAAAGTAAGACTGGGCTTGAATTCTGTCAGCAGACAGCCTTTGGATTTGAACTACAACACTGGCTCTTCCCTGGGTCTCCAACTGCCAGCCCAGCCTGCAGATTTCATAATCGTGCAAGCCAATTCCTGAAAATCAATCAATCAATCAATCTCTCTCCATACATGCACACTCACACAGCCTATTGGTTTTGCCTCTGTGGAGAACCATAAGACAGATTATTTAGTATTAATTTACTATGTGATCTTGATCATCTCCTTAACCTCTTCAAACCTGTTTCCCCATCTGTAAAATGGCTAATAACAGTACTTACTTCATAGTACTTACTTTCCTATCTTTAATGAAGATAAAATATGTAAGATATGTTAAACTGGGTTTCAAAGAGATTAAGCAACTTGCAAAAGGTCTAATCAACTCCAAATTCCATGCCCCCAGCCACTACTCTACTCCTTGTATCTAATCAAAAGGATTCCACACATCTAAAACCATGGGGCGCCTGGGTGGCTCAGTTGATTAAGCGACTGCCTTTGGCTCAGGTCATGATCCTGGAGTCCCGGGATCGAGTCCCGCATCGGGCTCCCTGCTCAGTGGGGAGTCTGCTTCTCCCTCTGACCCTCCTCCCTCTCCTGCTCTCTGTCTCTCATTCTCTCTCTCAAATAAATAAATAAAATCTAAAAAAAATAAAATAAAAAAATAAAAAAAAATAAAACCAGCAAATTGACTGTTAAAATCTTTCATCTAAAGATTAGAAAGTATGGAACTCTTCTATTCTGGACCTTTCCATTCCCCCTCAATTGATAAGTACCTCCGAGAATAAAATGCAATGAAACCTCTCCTTAGGGAGACCTCAACCCAAGAGTTGGGAAATGCTTAGAATATCTCAAGCAGGTGAAAAAGATGAGAGGGAATGGCTGAGAGTGCCTCTACGATCTGATACCACATTAGTCTTGAGAGCAAACACTCAGCACATGTCATTCTGGATGTGAGCCACGTCCTTCAATTTGCATCAGTTAAAAACAATATCAACAGAGGGAGAGATTCTGATAGAAGGCAAGTGACAAATATCACCACCACAGACAGTAAGATGTGTACTTAATCGTGTTTGCAGTATGCAGCCAAAAGACAAATACAGCTGACTTTTTTCATTGAGCTACTTACTACATTTATTAGGGAAGGCTTGGAATCAACCTTTCTGTTGTCCAACTGGAACTAGAATCAGACCAATTGGCCTTGAGCCACAGTGCTGGCAAAACCAATGGTCATTTAGTCAAAGCACGCACAGACATACAAAGGCATCATTCTGGCTCTACTAAAAATGTATTTCAGGGGCACCTGGGTGGCTCAGTTGGTTAAGGTCTGCCTTTGGCTCAGGTCATGATCTCAGGGTCCTGGGATGGAGCCCCGCATCAGGCTCTCTGCTAAGCAGGGAGTCTGCTTCTCCCTCTCCCTCTGTGCTCACTCTCCCTCTCTCTTGCTCTCTCTCTCAAATTCTTTAAAAAAAAAAGTAACTTTAAAAAAGTTTAAAACTTTTAAAAAGTTTCAGACAGAAACATTGGTTAAAAGTTTTTTTACTAATTCAACAAATACTGAGTCACTAACAGGTACTCTTACAGATGTTGCAGATATGACAATGAACAAAATTGAAAAATCTTTGCCTTGGTGGTCCTTAGTAGTATGGAGAGACAGAGAACAACAAAATTAAAATCCATCTACCCATTCAAGGGGTGTATGTGTGTGTTTTAGAGATATGCACTAGGAAAAAAGTAAGGGAAGGGAGATCAGGAGTGTCAAGGAAAGGAGATTTCCAATTTTTGAGAGGGTAGCTGGGGAAGGCCTTACTAAGGAAGCCACATTTGAGAAAAGACCTACAGGAGGTGAGGGAGTGGGCCCAGTGGCCATCTATGGACAGAACATTTTGGACAGAGAATAGCTGATGAAAGGTTCAGGGATGGGAGCCTGGCTGGTGAGTTTGAGAAGCAACAAAGAAACAGGTGTGGCTGAAGGGGAATGAATGAGGGGAAGACCAGTAGTGGGTGGTGAGGCCAGAAGGCAGCAGGAGGCCGGATACTGTGGGGCCTTGTAGGTCACTGTAAAGGCTGTGGGTATAATGGAGATCCACTGGAAACCTCTGAACTACATTGACAGGATCTGACTTAGCTTTTTTTTAACAAGATCACCTTGGTTTCTGTTTCAAGAACAGCCTGGGGGATGAGGAGGGGAAGCAAGGAGGAAAGCAAGACTAGTTAGGAAGCTAATGCGATAATCCAAATGAGAAAGTGATAGTGACCTCATTATTACTCATTTATTCACTCAGCAAATGTTCATGGTACACCCATTCAGTGGCAGGCTCTCTGCTGGCCCCAGGAATACAGAGTTGAACAACTCCACTCAGGAAGGGCTTTAGAGAGGCATTCTCTAAGGTCAAAACTGTATATTCCAAACTGTATACTCCTGGTGGTAAAAGTTGGGGGTGGGCCTCTATTTGCTTATTGCTAAATCCCCAGCACCTAGAACAGCTCCCAGTATAAGTATCTGCAGAATAAATGACTATCAAATAATGGTTTTCAAGGCTAATTTGGTGCCAAACCACTTTCTAAATGGTTGCCTATTTGTTTAAATGTTAATCAACTCAATGAAAATATTATACACACACACACACACACACACACACACACACACACTGCTCACACTGCATGTGTTGAAGGAGACTCTCCAGATTCCACAGCAACCATATCACAGAGTATGTTCAATTTCACACAGGGTTTCACCTGAGAGTAGGGAGTAGGATGTTAAGAGTCAAGAAGAATGTCCTCTAAATATGAACAATGTGATCCCTATTAAGAGATTAGAGTTTTATCATGCCCTTTCATAATTCTGAAGTAGTGTCTAACGTAATACAAAACTAATGGTGTGCTGCAAAATAATAGTTTCTTAAGTTATTAAGATAGTAGATTATAAAACCACAGAAAGTTATATTTTCAAACTCCTGATGGAACATAAGTAATTCTAAATCGCAGGCAATTAAAATCAATGCATATTTACAGAGTAGGAAATAAACAAAAAAAGCCTTTTCAATTACATTTAACGTAAGTTACTTGAGGTGAAGTTAGAAGTTACTTTCAAATGTTTTAAAACACAGTGGAGGACATTTCAGACTAGCATTTCCAACAACCACATAAGTCAAGTATTATTACAATTACTTACCTCCACAGCTTTCTTACATGGATTTTACGTGCAAGCTAAACTAAAGCCAACCTGGAAAGACATATAAATTATTCCACACAGAGTAACTTCTGGGAAGAGATGCAACTCCCTGATCAATCAATCTCGAGAGTGGGAATCTAGTGCTGCATCAGTCCCCTTGGCAGGGTTTCTGCAGTATTATTTTCCTAACTTTAAATACGTCTTAAAAGTTTTCTCACAGTGGATGTAAAATGATATTTGTCACCAGTACATTCTGCAGACTAAGCCAGTCTGTCCAAATCACATTAAAAAAGGATGAGAACTGCCAGATCAGCAAAGGCATTTTCAGTATTATAGAAATGCAAACATGCTCTGGTGGGGTGACAGAACCCATTTTACAATTTCAAGGAAAGAAAGGGTAATCAATTTTAAATCTATGATTACCTTCTAGTATATTTCAGAGATATTGCAACAAGAGTTCCCACAATGACTTTCTTCCTAATTCTGTACCTATAATTTTTAGGCATCTAATGATCCAATGTTATTTCTGTTTGATAGAAAGTGTTAATAGAACAGCAAGATCTTGTATTTTATACTCATATTTTCTTTATTATACATTCAGCCGTTCGTTTTTCACAGGTCATAAAGATGCTATTGTGTTTACTAGTAGAAGTAAATCAACTCATTCTCAACACATACACAAAGGAGGGTACTTTTTTTTTAAATTTTATTATATTATGTTAGTCACCATACAATACATCATTAGTTTTTGATGTAGTGATCCACGATCCATTGTTTTCGTATAACACCCAGTGCTCCATGCAGTACGTGCCCTCCTTAATACCCATCACCGGACTAACCAATCCCCCCTCCCCCGTCCCCTCTAGAACCCTATTTGTTTCTCAGGTCCATAGTCTCTCATGGTTCATCTCTCCCTCCAATCCCCCCCCCCCATTTTTCCCTTCCTTCTCCTAATGTCCTCCATGTTATTCCTTATGTTCCACAAATAAGTGAAACCATATTATTAATTGACTTTCTCTGCTTGACTTATTTCGCTTAGCATAATCTCCTCCAGTCCCATCCATGTTGCTGTAAAAGTTGGGTATTCATCTTTTCTGATGGCTGAGTAATATTCCATTGTATATATGGACCACATCTTCTTTATCCATTCATCTGTTGAAGGGCATCTTGGCTCTTTCCACAGTTTGGCTATTGCGGACATTGCTGCTATGAACATTGGGGTGCATATGGCCCTTCTTTTCACTACATCTGTATCTTTAGGGTAAATACCCAGTAGTGCGATTGCTGGGTCATAGGGTAGCTCTATTTTTAAATTTTTTAGGAACCTCCAAACTGTTTTCCAAAGTGGCTGTACCAACTTGCATTCTCACCCACAGTGTAAGAGGGTTCCCCTTTCTCCACAACCTCTCCAATATTTGTTGTTTCTTTCCCTGTCCATTTTTGCCATTCTAACTGGTGTAAGGTGGTATCTCAGTGTGGTTTTGGTTTGGATTTCCCTGATGGCTAATGATGATGAACATTTTTTCATGTGTCTGTTAGTCATTTGTATGTCTTCTTCAGAGAAGTGTCTGTTCATCTCTTCTGCCCACTTTTTGACTTATTTGTTTTTTGGGTGTTGAGTTTGAGAAGTTCTTTATAGATTTTGGATACCAGCCCTTTATCTGCAGTGTCATTTGCAAATATCTTCTCCCATTCTGTGGGTTGCCTCTTTGTTTTGTTGACTGTTTCCTTTGCTGTGCAGAAGCTTTTTATCTTGATGAAGTCCCAAAAGTTCATTTTTGCTTTTGTTTCACTAGTTTTTGGAGATGTATCTTGAAAGAAGTTGCTGTGGCCGATGTCAAAGAGGTTACTGCCTATGTTCTCCTCTAGGATTTTGATGGATTCCTGTCTCACATTGAGGTCTTTCATCCACTTTGAGTTTATCTTTGTGAGTGGTGTTAGAGAATGGTCAAGTTTCATTCTTCTGCATGTGGCTGTCCAATTTTCCCAGCACCATTTATTGAAGAGACTGTCTTTTTTCCATTGCATATTTTTTCCTGCTTTGTCAAAGATTATTTGACCATAGAGTTGAGGGTCCATATCTGGGTTCTCTATTCTGTTCCATTGGTCTGTATGTCTGTTTTTGTGCCAGTACCATGCTGTCTTGGTGATCACTGCTTTGTAATATAGCTTGAAATCGGGCAACGTGATGCCCCCAGCTTTGTTTTTCTTTTTCAACATCTCCTTGGCGATTCGGGGTCTTTTCTGATTCCATACCAATTTTAGGATTGTTTGTTCCAGCACTCTGAAAAATGTCATTGGAATTTTGATCGGGATGGCATTGAAGGTATAGATTGCTCTGGGTAGCATAGACATTTTAACAATGTTTATTCTTCCAATCCATGAGCATGGAATATTTTTCCATCTTTTTGTGTCTTCTTCAATTTCTTTCATGAGTGTTTTGTAGTTCCTAGAGTATAGATCCTTTACCTCTTTGGTTAGGTTTATTCCGAGGTATCTTATGGTTTTTGGTGCTATTGTAAATGGAATCGTTTCTTTAATTTCTCTTTCTACAGGTGCGTTGTTAGTGTATAAGAAAGCAACTGATTTCTGTGCATTGATTTTGTATCCTGCCACATTATTGAATTGCTGGATGAGTTCTAGTAATTTGGGGGCGGATTCTTTTGGGTTTTCCACATAAAGTATCATGTTGTCTGCGAAAAGAGAGAGTTTGACTTCTTTGCCAATTTGAATACCTTTTATTTATTTTTGTTGTCTGATTGCTGTTGCTAGGACTTCTAGTACTATGTTGAACAACAGTGGTGAGAGTGGGTACCCTTGACGTGTTCCTGATCTTAAGGGAAAGGCTCTCAGCTTTTCCCCATTGAGGATGATATTCGCTGTGGGTTTTTCATAGATGGATTTTATGAGCTTGAGGAATGTTCCCTCTATCCCTATACTCTGGAGAGTTTTAATCTGGAAAGGGTGTTGTATTTTGTCAAATGCTTTTTCTGCATCAATTGAGAGGACCATATGGTTCTTCTCCCTCCTCTTATTAATGTGTTTTACCACATTGATTGATTCACAAATGTTGAACCACCCTTGCATCCCAGGGATAAATCCCACTTGGTCGTGGTGGATGATCCTTTTAATGTATTGTTGGATCCTATTAGCTAGGATTTTGTTGAGCATTTTGGAATCCATATTCATCAGGGATATCGGTCTGAAATTCTTTTTGATGGGGTCTTTGCCTGGTTTGGGGATTAAGGTAATGCTGGCCTCATAGAATGAGTTTGGAAGTTTTCCTTCTGTTTCTATTTTTTGAAACAGCTTCAGGAGAATAGCTATTATTTCTTCTTTGAATGTTTGGTAGAATTCCCCAGGGAATCCATCAGGCCCTGGACTCTTGTTTTTTGGGAGGTTTTTGATCACTGCTTCAATCTCGTTACTGGTTATTGGCCTATTCAGGTTGTCAATTTCTTCCTGTTTCAGTCTTGGCAGCTTATAGGTTTCCAGGAAGGCCTCCATTTCATCCAGATTGCTCAGTTTATTGGCATATAGATGTTGATAATAATTTCTAATAATTGTTTTTATTTCCTTGGTGTTAGTCGTGATCTCTCCCCTTTCATTCATAATTTTATTAATTTGGGTCCTTTCTCTCTTCTTTTGAATAAGTCTGGCCAGTGGTTTATCGATCTTATTAATTCTTTCAAAGAACCAGCTTCTGGTTTCATTGATCTGATCTACTGTGTTTCTGGTCTAATTCATTGATTTCTGTCTAATTTTAACTATTTCTCTTCTAATGCGTGGCTTAGGCATCGTTTGTTGCTTTTTCTCTAGTTCTTTAAGGTGTAGAGTTAGTTGGTGAATTCGGGATTTTTCTGTTTTTTTGAGTGAGGCTTGAATGGCTATGTATTTCCCCCTTAGGACCGCCTTTGCAGTATCCCATAGGTTTTGGACCGATGTGTTTTCGTTCTCATTGGTTTCCATGAATTGTTTAAGTTCTTCTTTGATTTCCTGGTTGACCCAAACATTCTTGAGCAGAGTGGTCTTTAGCTTCCAAGTGTTTGAATTTCTGCCAAACTTTTTCTTGTGATTGAGTTCCAGTTTTAAAGTATTATGGTCTGAGAATATGCAGGGAATAATCTCAATCTTTTGGTATCTGTAGAGACCTGATTTGTGACCCAGTATATGGTCTATTCTGGAGAAAGTTCCATGTGCGCTCGAGAAGAATGAGTATTCTGTTGTTTTAGGGTGGAATGTTCTGTAAATATCTATGAGGTCCATCTGGTCCAATGTATCATTCAAAGCTCTTGTTTCCTTGTTGATTTTTTGCTTAGATGATCTGTCCACTGCTGAGAGTGGAGTACTGAGGTCTCCTACAATTAATGTATTGTTATCAATATGACTCTTTATTTTGGTTAACAGTTGGCTTATGTAGATGGCTGCTCCCAGGTTGGGGGCATAGATATTTACAATTGTTAGATCTTCTTGTTGGATAGACCTTTTAAGAATGATATAGTGTCCTTCTGTGTCTCTAACTACATTCTTTAGCTTAAAATCTAATTTGTCTGATATAAGAATTGCTACCCCAGCTTTCTTTTGAGGTCCGCTGGCATGGAAGATAGATCTCCATCCCTTCACTTTCAGTCTGGATGTATCTTTAGGTTCAAAATGAGTCTCTTGTAGACAGCATATGGATGGGTCCTGTCTTTTTATCCAATCTACAACCCTGTGCCGTTTAATGGGAGCATTTAGGCCATTCATGTTGAGAGTGATTATTGAAAGATATGAATTAATTGTCATCATGTTGCCTGTGAAGACGTTTTTATAGACTGTCCCTGTAAATTTCTGTTGTAGATCACTCTTGGGGTCTTTCTCCTTTTATAGAACCCCCCTTAATATTTCTTGCAGGGCCAGCTTAGTGGTCACAACATCTTTCAGTTTCTGCCGGTTGTGGAAGCTCTGCATCTCTCCATCTATTCTAAATGAAAGCCTTGCCAGATAAAGTATTCTTGGCTGCATGTTCTTCTCATTTAGTCCTCTGAATATGTCTTGCCAGGCCTTTCTGGCTTGCCAGGTCTCTGTGGATAGGTCTGACGTTATTCTGATGTTCCTCCCTCTGTACGTAAGGAATCTCTTCCCCCTAACTGCCCTTAAGATGGTTTCCTTGGTTCTAAGATTTGCAAGTTTTACTATTACATGCCAGGGTGTTGGCCTGTTTTCCTTGATCTTAGGAGGGGTCCTCTCTGCCTCTAGGACTCGAATGTTTGTTTCATTCCCCAGATTAGGGAAGTTCTCAGCTACGATTTGCTCAAATACATCTTCTAGCCCTCTCTCTCTCTCCACTCCCTCCGGGATTCCAATTATTCTGACATTGGAACATTTCATGGTGTCACTTATTTCTCTGATTCTATTTTCATGGATTCTGAGTTGTTTTTCCCTGGACTCCTCTTTTCCTTTTTTATCTATTATACTGTCTTCCAGATCGCTTATTCTCTCTTCTGTCTCAGTTACCCTAGTTAGATTATCTAGATTGGATTGGATCTCATTGATAGCATTTTTAAGTTCTGCCAATTCACCTTTTATTTCTGCCCTTAGAGACTCTATGTTGCCATTAATTGATTTCTCCATTCTAGCCATTGTCTTCACAATTGCTAGCCTGAATTCCATCTCCGACATCTTGGTTATGTCTGCATCCATTTGTAAATCTGCAGCATAAGTCATAATCTCTGAGTCTTTTCTGTTTTGGGGGCTCCTCCTCCTAGTCATTCTGTTGATGGGTGTTTGAGGGAATGTATAGAGTCCAAATTATTGACCAGAACCCAAGCAAGATGCACCTGTTTTCTTAGGACCTTAGGGTTGCTGGCCTCTTGTTTTCCCAGCCTGTCTTCTGTGGGAGGGGCCTGCTGCGCTGTTACTCAGGCAACCCTGTTTGGGCGGAGTTGCCCTGCGCCCCTGTGGCGAGGGATGGGCTCAGCGGGAATCAGTCTTTGGGGCTTTTGTTCTCTGGCGCCTTTCCCTGGCGGCTTTCCATGTCTTTTCCGCCAGTCAGAGCAGAAGAGACCGTTTCCAACCCTCTGCCTCAGAGCAGAGACCTCAGTCTGTTCTTCAGGGAGCTCTCCAGGCCACACTGTCTCCATTTCTGTCCGTGCTGCTATAAACTGCAGCGTCCTGGTTTGTGCGCCCCTCCGCAGCGCTCCCAGTCCTGCCTCCAGGTCGGGGCAGTCTCTGCCCTTTGTGCTTCTAAAACTGCCAGCCGCTCCCAATTTACACGCGCCACTCCGCCCCTTGGGGTTTCCACCCCGGGGGGTTGCAGTTCACCCACAGGACCCGGACGCACCGGGTTTCCGTCTTGGAAGCTGCAGTTCGTGTGCGTGCGACCGTTGCTCTGGTTTCTGTTGGGGGGGGGGGGGGCCGCTGGCCCCGCGCGCGCGGGCCCCCCCCCCCCCCCCCCCCCCCCCGTCTGGTCCTCCACCCCAGGGGCTGCCCTAAAGTCCTTTCCCAACACTACTGGTCTGCGAGTCTGTGCCCTGTCCACAGCTCGCGAGGCTGTCACTCACCGGTGGTGGAGGATCCCCACTTCCAGGCACCCTCCCGCCGCCGTTTATCCTCTGATATCTGCCCGGATCACGGCTCTCCGCTTCGCACCTCAAAACCAACTGCCTGCGATATTGTTTGCAGAGATCCAGATCTTCTTACATCTCAGGCTGGTTTCATGGGTGCTCAAAGTGGTCTGGTAGTTATCCAGCTCAATTCCGGGGACCAGTTGAAATAGGGTCCCCTACTCCTCCACCATCTTTCCCCTCCCTGCATCTTCATTCTTGGTGTCTATTTGAATTACTCAGTATCATGAAGAAATTTACTCAAAGCAAGCTGACTCCACTTCCCAGCGCTCAGCCACAGCGTCCTCAAAGTCCGTGAAAGCCTGTCGCCGCCCCCAGGAGGGTACTCTGACATCAACAATCTCATGAATCATTATACACTTAAATCTTTCAAACTTTAACTTAGAGAACCAACTATTCTTTTATTTGATTAAGGAGGAGAATATACATAAATCTGATAGTATGTATACTCAATGTGTTATAAAAGGGCCAGTTCATGAGTCCCATGTTAAACTACTAAGTTCTCTCAATTAATGAAAAAACTATAGAACCAAAAGAAAAAACACAGATCCATCTTACAATCTATTTCTAAATATATGATAACAACTCATTTTTTTAAGAGTCAACTTTTCAGCAATTTGGTGATTCCCCAAAAAGTTAAACACAGAATTATCATATGATCTTATCATGATTTTGAGGTATATACTCAAAAGAATTAAAAGCAGCATTACTCACAATAACCAATGTGAGCCCAGGCTGATGGAAATAACCATAAACAGGTAAAACAGATAAACAAAATATAGTATATACATACAATGGAATATCATTCAGCTATAAAAGGAACGCAATTCTGACACATGCTACAACATGGATGAACCTTGAGGACATTATGCTAAGTGAAATAAACCAGACATAAAAAGACAAATTCTGTGTAATTCTACTTATATAAGCTATCTAGATTAGTTTAAAAGATAGAGGCAGAAAGTAGAATAGAAGTTCCTAGGTACTGAGGGCAGGGAAGAACGGGGAGATATTATTTAATGGGGACAAAGTTTCTGTTTGGGATGACAGAAAGGTTCTAGCCCCAAACTGGGCTCCTTGCTCAGCAGGGAGCCTGCTTCTCCCTCTGCCTGCCACTCCCCCTGCTTGTGCTCTCTCTCACCCTCTCTCTCTGACAAATAAATAAAATCTTAAAAAAAAAAAAATGAGAAATAAGCTGGGGAAAAAAAGAGTCCAGTTTTCAAAGCATTTCTACCTCCACTATTTCATTATTATTTTCATTTTACAAATGAGGAAACTGAGGTCCAAATACTAAATAAGGGGCAAAGCATGGATCAGCACAACAGCCAGTGGGCTCCACTGTCTAGTGGGCTCACAGTCTAGGGGGCTCCACAGTCTTGTGAGCTCTACAATCTAGCGTACAACACTTTTGAGTGTAAGTTTGCCCTTTCTCAGGACAGTTGTCCCATTCTTCTTACTTCTAGCTTTCCTTTCCCCACACCAACCTTCAATCTGAGCAATTAAATGATCACCACATGGTAAACGCATTATTCAAAATACTAAAAGAAAAACCTAAAACCAGCTGAAAAAGTAGATATTTTACAGAAGAATCAGCATATACAATACTTTGGGCATCTAGCATACATTTCTGTGTAAGAATGCATTAGGATGCTTTCAGCTGCAAGTAATAAAAAATACCTAAAAAAAAACTGGCATAAACCATGAGAAAAATTATTACATATAATTGAGAGACTGGAGGCAAGGAGAGATGCAAGCATAGGATAGATCAACAGCTCAATGACAGAGTCAGAAATCCAGGTTCTTTCTAACTCTCTGCTCTAAGAACTTCAGTGTCAGATTCATCTCAAGACAAATCCCCTCATGGCACAGGATGACTATACCAGTGGAAATAAGGGTTACATTTCCATTATCTGAAGACTGAGATGATGATGACGATGATGATGAAGAGCATGCTTCCTTATTTTTTTCTCTCCTGCTGGATGAGAGAGAAAATGCTTACTCAAAACAAAGAATCAGTTTTTCCTCATGACTGAGCCAAACTATCACATGACTATCCCTGACCATCAACAGTCACTAAGCAGGGAAAACCATGCTCTGACCAGCTGAGACAAAGGACAGATTCGCATGGCTGTCTACAGGTGAGGGGGAAATAACTGAAAAAAAAAATCTGCATTTTGTTATCAAGAAAAACAAGCGAAATGCGTGATCGGCAACCAACAATGCTCATTATACTAGTGCATCTTAAACTTTAATATGCACAAAAATCCTCTTTAGGATCACAGTAAAACCAAGAGTCAGTTGCTCAACTGACAGAGCCACCCAGGCGCCCCTAATTTCTGTATTTCTTAGCTAAAGAACTCACCCCCTCTAATCAGCAAAGTTGCTGAAGTCATCGTGCCACGTATTTGGGCAGGCTGGCTGCCAACTGGGCCCTGGACTTTACAATCCAGCAGGCTCCTCTCAGCTACAATGGCAGTGGGTGTTGAGTACTGTAGGTGACAAATCATCCTGAAGCATCCAGAAGCTAAGAAGCTTTATACACAAAACATTTGGCAAAATAATCAATGATGATGAATAAACAATGTACTCCAGCTCTAATGGCAAGCCATTATGATTTTATGACCTCATTTGCATCATAGTTTCTACCTCTAGAATAAAGGAAAATACGTTTCTTCAGAGAAAGGCTGTCCTCCAGAGCACTAATCAGAGGACTCCATACTAAAAACTGAAGGGAGGGGTGACAGGTCCTTGAGAATCAGGGTAGGCATGCCTTGGTCTGACTCATTCCAAAGAAGTAAAGAGTAGTAAGTGGCAAGTGAATACACAGGACATGGGCAGCAACATGTCTTAGACTTTTCCTGGGATCTCCATAACCATCTGACCCCATCAGTAGCTGTCACTCTCCACCCCTTCCTTTGTAGCTGGATAGGTGAAACCCTATAAAACATCCAGCAGTTTCCTCTGTTTCAGAACAAAGAGGTCAAAGTTTTTGTTCCCCACTACTGAATGAATTACCCAGAAGCCGTTTAGTGCTATAGGAAATGCATGGGATTTGAAATTCCAGGATCCAGGTCCTAATTTTAGCTCTGCCACTTTACTAACCAGCTATGTGACCAGACAAGTATTTTCTGAGTCTCAGTTTGCTCATTTGAAAAAAGAGGATGATGCTAATTAAGCCTATCTCCAAAAGTTGTGGGGATTAAATAAAATGGCATAAGAGAAAAGTCCTTTGTAAATCATAAAATACTATACAAATGTCTGTCACTATCATTGCGTCATATGGAGAGTGAGCAATCTCAGGTTTGCCCATTTGCCAGAGACCTCCATAACTCTGATGAATTCTTGTACATTCAGATTGAAAATGATTTGGCCCCTGACTCCTCCATATATACAATAAATGTCCACTGGAGTCCACGGTGGCAGTCCTGGTGCTGCATGGACTGAAGCCAGGTCCCCAGAGATTCTGGGACAGCTGGGGTGGGTTTGCACTAGCCTGCAATTTGGAATTTCCTATTTCTTAGTGGTTTATGACACTGATCAGAACAGTTTACAAAATGAGAGGTTCTTTCTGAGCAGAGAGAATACCACAAAATTGTAACTTTGATGCAAATTGCATTATTTCTAACCAAAGAGGACTGGTTAGTTCTTTGAAGTCTCTTCCAGCTCGCCATTTTGGGGGTTCTGTGATCCTGAGCCTTGCCTCAGAGAATGCTTAGCCCAGATTCAATTGTTATCAAAGCCTCTATTATCATGAATCCCACTTAATCCTGCCAAGTATCAGCCACTGTCCTCAACTGGACCTCTACACTTATATAATAAGTTAACACTGGCCATTTGTTCAATCATGGAACAATGGTTTTTAAATGAACTAAAAGTTAAAAGCACTCTTTTAAATGGCAGAGAGCCCCAGAGGGGTACTCATTCTCTCTCTCAGAAGGAATTTACTTGCATTGAGCCAGGCTGAATCTGAGCAGGGAGACAGGAATCATGTCAACCATGTCAACCCATGCTAACCCAGCACCTCCTAGAATCAGCAAGCTTGGAAATATTTTTTATTGTGAGGATCTGGTTCTTAAGATATTATTTATTATACAAACTAGAACATCCTTACTACTCCCCTCCATTTTTTCAGAGTAATAAAGTGTTCTCTACCTCTCCAACCTTCTCAGAGTCCTATTACAGCTCTATTCAGTATCAGATTGCAGAAATTTTCTTTCTGTCTGTTGGTCAGTGTCTGTCTAACACCCTTAAAGAATACATTACCTTAGTTGACTTTGCATACCTGACTGGGCAAAATGAGATTTGAATTACCTTTGTTGTTGTTGTTGTTTTTAAGATTTGAGAGAGAGAGAGAATGTGTGACTGCACGAGCAGGAGGGGCAGAGGGAGAGGGAGAGAGAATCTCAAGCAGACTCTGCGCTCAGTGCGGAGCCCGATACGGGGCTCCATCTCACAACACTGAGATCATGACCTGAGTCGAAACCAAGAGCTGGATGCTTAACCAACTGCGCCACCCAGGCTCCCCTGAATTACCTTTGTTTTTAAAAGGAATGAACCACAAATTAGGTGGCACCCTCATGGTGGTGTTTGCTGTTTTGCCCTGATCCATTCCCCTTTTTCTAGTACTAACACCTCTGTTCTCCTTTGCTGAGACCAAGTAAGAAATCCCTGTCTTCCACTGGCCAAGGGTGGGCACATGCCCAAATCAGGCCAGGCAGACTCTCTACTCCAGATATGGGAATCTTGAGCCAAATGATATAAGCATGAAAACCAGCTAGAAAGACTCATCCCAAGACAATTTGAAGAGACTGTGACTAATACCTCTGTTCTTTCCAAGACCTGAATAATCAGTTTTCCTTTTATCTATTTCATAGCCTTTTAATAACTCCCTTTTTCAGTTAGCCAGATTTACTTTCTGTTGTTTGCAAGCAAAAGAGCCCAATGGATAGACGGAGTGATTAAAGAGAATGCTGAACTATTCATTTCCCTGCACAGCATATGTATATCAGTTTGTAAAACTACAACAGAGACCTTTCAGTGAAACTGCCATCATCTAGTATTTTACTTAAATGACTAATGCAAGGGAAAAGATTCCATCCAGCATATGTACTCTAGCCCCTTTTGAAAACATGGACTGACTCCTTTAATATTTTATGGCCCAAAAAAGGTGGCACTTTAGACAACAAAGGAATGGGTACTTTCAAAAAAGAATGACCAAATTTTATTTTATTATGGCAAATTTCATTTTGGCAAAACTGAAAGTGTCTACAATGTTGCATCGCACACTGCATGCTATTGTAAACAATCAAGGCAAGATTGCCATGAGAGTTAATATGCAATTTGAGTACATTATACACTCTAAAATCAGAATGATCTTGAACTGTGCAAAGGAAAATGATCAGAAAAAGGAGCAAGCTACAGAAAGAGACACTTGAGTTTACCAGAAACCCCAGCCTGCTCCATCTAGAGAGATGCACGCTTCTTAAAAACTAACAACAAGGAGAATGAGCTACTGGAAGCTATATCTGGTGAATTCATGGCACAATCTGTACAAAGGAAAGCTCTTGAACACTTACCAACTCATTCTGTGAGGCCAATATTACCCTGACACCAAAAACCAGACAAAAATAAGAAAACTACAGAATATAATGATTATAAACATAGATTTTAAAATCCTCAAAAAAAAAAAAAAGGACTAGGAAACCTAAAACAAAACAGCAAACACATCTAAAAACGCATTGTACACCATGATCAAATGTGATTTATCCCAGCAATGCAAGTTTGGTTTAATATCCAAAAATCAATCAATGTAATATACCATATTAAGAGCACGAAAAATAAAAACCCTGATTCTTTCATTGGGCATAGAAAAAGCACCTGACAAAATACAGTACCCTTTTATGATAAAAACACTAAGAAAAAGTAGCAATAAAAGAGATATATTTAATGGTAAAAAACTGAATGCTTTCTCCAAAAAGTCAGAAACATGACAAGAAAGCCACCTCTATACAACATTGTACTTGGTGGGTCTAGCCTGGGCACTTAGGCAAGAAAAAGAAATAAAAGCATTTATATTGAACAGGACAAAGCAAAACTATCTCTACCCACAGAAAACATGACCTTGTACATCCTAAGGAATATCTTATAAATCCTAAGGAATCCACATAACACACACAAGAAAACTACTAGAACTAATGAACGGTTTCAGCAAGGCAGGATACAAGAACCGCATACAAACATTCAATCGTATCTCTATACTCTAACAATGAACAACCCCAAAATAAAATTAAGAAAATAACTCTATTCACAAATAGCAAAAAATAAAGTAAAATAAAATACTTAAAACATAAATTTACATTGTTGAAAGAAATTAAAGAAGACCTACATAAATGGAAAGACATCCATGTTTGGAAGACTTAAATACTATTAAGATGGCAATACTCCCCAAACTGATCTACCTACTCATCGTAATCCCTATCAAAATCCAGTTTGCAGAAATCGACAAGCTGATCCTAACATTCATATGAAAAAGCAGGGAACCCAGAACAGGATACAAGTCTTGAAAAAGACAAACAGTTGGAGAACTCATACTTCCTGATTTCAAAATGACTACACAGCTACAGTAACCAAGACCGTGTGGTGGTACTGGCATAAAGACAGACATGTGGATCAATAGAGAAGTAACTAAATTAGCAGAAGGCAGGCTATGTGCACAGAGAATGGGAAAGGCTGGATGCCAGTGCTTCCAGTGTAGAAGAATATTGGGTTGATGATTACTGAGTATTCTAGCAGGCCTATCCCATTCAACATTTATAGAGTGTCTATCCTGTGTAAGAGATTATGTTAGGGATTTAGACATGAAAAAGATGTAATGTCTCAAGTGGTTCACAGCCTAGAAAGGGACAATAGATGTATATAAACCAAGTAAAACACAATGTGCTAGCTACTCTATCAATAGTATGAGTAAAGTAGCACAATAGTACAGAGAAAGGAATTATTAATTTTGCAATGAAAGAAAAGGAACTTTGGACATTATCACCAAGGACTTTTGAGTTGGATCTTAAATACAATTAGGAATTTACAAATGTAAAAGAAACTAAGAGTGGGACCCAGTGGCCTGAGGAGATTTCTGGGGTTTATGAAGGGTTATTCAAGGCAAGGAAGTATTAAGAGGAAATGACATTAAGAGGAAATGGCATTTGAAGAAAGGGGATATGGAGATTAGCAGAAAATTAGCAGGAAAATTCGGTTGGGGCTAAATTGTCAAGGGTTTAAAATGCCTTTACCACACAGGCAATGGAAAGCTAGTAAAGGTACTAGAAAATGAATCAGCTTCAGGCTGTAGATAGAAGGCAGGCGGTATGGGGGTGGAGAGGAAGAGGCAGAGCTTAGTCTGGTGGAACACAGAGAAGTCCTGCTTATTTGGCCAGCCCTGGGGAATCACCAGAAAGTTTTTTGAGGAATTAATTTAGCAAAAGTTAAGGTCACAAAATAAACCACAGACAGGATTCAGGAAGAAGACAATAAACCAGGACTACAGAAAGGGAATGGAAGGAGTATCCAGCCAGGGAGTCTTCAAATAGAGAGAAGTCAAAGTAAGGGCTGATTTCAAGAGTGATCAATAATGTGAAGTAAACAAAAAAGTTAAGAATCAACGTTTAATAAAAATATACAGACTGGTTAGAAAAAGGTCACTAACAATCTTAAAGAAGGTCACTACACTGGTGAAAACAAAGGTTCTGGGGGTAATGTGGAAAGAAGGTGAAAAATGGGGGCAATTCATTCAAGGAACCTGTCTAAATAGAAGGCAGAAAGTAAGACCAGAAGGACACCAGTGTTAAGGAAGAACTAGTGGAAAAGGAGAAGTATGGAGACAAGTTCCTTCGGGTAGCTGAAAGGAACTGGATCCAGAACAGAAGTAGATGGGCTTTTCAGAAAAGAGGATGGAGGGAAGATACAGAAAAAGGAGACTGGTAATCTACTTCCTAATTTTGCCTTGCTGGGGAAAAACTATTTCCCTTTCCCCAATCCCAACATAAAGAAATAACAATCATAGCTTTCAACGCTGCCTGAATTACTTCTGTGCAGCTGTGCTGAATTAGAACATAGATACCTGCTAAGAAGCATTAATTAGCTAATAGACACCTGTTTTTTCTGGTTACTTCTAAGCAAATCAACAGTACACTTCAAGTTAACCCAACAAAGTAACAGTGTGCTATATAAACGAGACCAGTAACAAGATCCACAGTAATGATATGCTTACTAAAACAATCTGTCAAACCATTTGGGGTTAAAGCAATGACTTGCTAATGAATTTAGCCTTCTTATCTGGATAACTAGGTTCCTCTATGAGGTATTTCTAAATAAGGTTTAAACCTCCATACTTGATTACTCAGCATAAAAGGGAAATGCCAGGGAATAAGAAACTGAAAAATAGCAATATTTTTAAATTACCAGAAAAGAAATTTATCAACTGCCTAAACTAGATAATGTTGACTTATAATGAATATAATCATTTTAGCATCTACTTAAATTCAAGTCAGTTCCATCCAGAGCCCATAACATCCCTCCCCCATTTGCTAACATATTCTCAAATTACTCTTCTGTTTTGTTACAGTGAGAACTAAAACAGGTTAAGAGTTTAAAGGAAAGACTAAAATGTGAATTTTAAAAAACACTTTGTACATTAGTCATTAGGGAAATATAAAATAAAAACACAATGAAAGAGATATTTGTATACCTATGCTCTCAGCAGCATTATTCATAATAGTTAAAACTGCAAGCAACTCAAGTATCTATCAACAGATGAATGGATAAGCAAAATATGGTGTATACATAAAACAGTATTATTCAGCCTTCAAAAGGAAGGAAATTCTGACATATGCTACATGATAAACCTTGTGGACATTATAATAAGTGAAATATGTTAGTCACAAAAAGACAAATAAAGCATCATCCCACTTATATGAAGTACTTAATAGTCAAAATCATAGAGACAGAAAGTAGAATGGTGGTTGCCAAGGCTTGTGGGAGAGAAGGATGGGGAACTATTGTTTAGTGGGTATAGGATTTCAGTTTTACAAAATAAAAAGAGTTCTGGAGATGGATGGTGGTGATGTTTGTACGACATTATGAATGTACTTAATACCGTTGAATTGCACGTTTAAAAATGGTTACGACAGTAAATTCTATGTATTTTTTACCACAATAAAAATATTAGGGAAAAAAATAAAACCACAATAAGATACCACTTCACACCTACTATGTTGGCTATAATGAAAATGACAATAAATACCAAGTGCTGGTGAGGATGTGAAACAAGTGGGACCCTCATATATTGCTGCTGGAAACAGCCATTTAAGCAGTTTCTTCTATAAAATCTTATCATACAATCCAACAATTACACTCCTAGAAATTTACCCAGGAGAAATAAAAAATTTGTCTGCACAAAGACATGTACCTATATGTTCACAGCAGCATCATTCATAATAAATAAAAATCAGAAACAATCCAAATGTCAATCAACTGGTGAATGGATACACAAAATGTGGTATATCTGTATGATGGAATATTACTCAGCAGTCAAAGAAAGAAACTACTGACAAATGATACAATATGAAAGAACTTTGCAAAATAATAAGAAATACATATATTGGGTTTGCCCTCAGGTTTTGAAACAGGGCTCCTACAACCTTTGTAAATAGGGGTGCTAGAAGCATCTTCTGTTCAAACATGTAGTCTTTGACCTTGATTCCTGGCACAAACCTCCTAAAACCCTTGTAGTTTCCTAAGTGATAAGAGCACTAGGGACATCTTTTCTTCTAATATTTGGTCTTTGACCCTGGCTCCCGATAGGTGGTTCCTAAATCCCTTGGAATTTCCTGGGTGACAGAAGTGTCTTTTGTTCTATTGAGGTGACTCTAGGTAGGCTCCAGAATGGCTCCTGGAGTGGGGGCTAACCACGGGGAAGACCAAGGCATGATTAGAAGCTTGAAAATTTTACCCCACCCTCCATTCTCTAGAGAGGAGAGAGAGGCTAGAAATGGAATAATCGATTATGCCTATGTGAGGCCTCCCTAAAAAAATCCCAAAACTACAGGTTTGGGAGAGCTTCCAGTTTGGTGAATACATCACCATACCACTAGGGTGACACAACCCAACTGGCACAGGGACAGAAGCTCCAGAGCTTGGGTCTCTTCCAGACCTCATCCTATGTATCACTTCACCTGGCTGTTCATCTGTACCTTTTATCATATCTCTTATTATACAGTAAATTGGTAAACGCAGTATTTCCCCAAGTTCTGTGAGCTGATCTAGCAAATAATCGACTCTAAGCAGAGGAGGTTCTGGGAACCTCTGATTGGTAGCCACATAGGACAGAAATTGTGGAGACCTACTACTTGTAACTGGCACCTGAAGTGGGGGAAGAGCAGTCTTGTGGGACTGAGCTCTTAACCTGTGGGATCTGACATGCAGCTGGTGTCAGACAGTTGGTTGGTGTGGGGAAATCCCAGTCCTGGCATCAGAAATGTTGGGAGTGTAGAAGTGATGAGAGTGAAGGAGACACACAGGAGGAGAACTCAGCTTCTCCTAATCAAATCTCAAAAACACCCCAAGTGAAAGAAGCCAGATGTTAAAGACTACAAAATATATATTTAAATATAAATTAAATGTCCAGAAGAGGCAGATTTACAGAGACAAAAAGCAAGTCACTGTTTGCCTAGGCCTGGGGGCAAGAATGAGAGGCATGAATGAGGGATCTCTTGGGGGTGACAGAAATGTTCTCAAAGAGGCTTGTGGGGATGGCTGCACAACTCTTTAAGTACATGAAAACCTCTTATACTTACACAATGGGTGAATTTTATGGAATGTAAACTGTACTTCAATAATGTTATTTTTAAAAAAGGACTTTTTATCTTCTAGCCATTTTGTGCTTCATTATAAAGTTGTAATTATACCATGTTCTAATTTCACAGCTTTTTTATTAACTAGAAAAAGTGATCATGATATAGTGACAGTATGAAACTTTAGTAACTATCATTTTAAATACCTACATAATTTCACTAAACAGATATCATCAGACATTTTAAATGATCCTCTATCATTATTTATGTATTTTCAAACTTTCCACTAGTATAAATAATGCTGCCAAAATCTTTTTGCATGTCATATTCTCTCCACTTTTGGAATAACTTCCTTAAGTGTATTACAAGTTACAAATCATCTCAGACTTGACACATTCTACCGAATTATTTTACTAACAAATTTTATCAATTATGCCCTCACACCAGCAACATATGATAGATATGTGTTTAGCAAGCTCTGCTAATATTGTAGGCAACTGACAATATCTATTTTAATATATACTTCTTTGGTGAGTCACTAATGTTGAACATTTATTATGCTTTTGTACATAAGTTATATTTTCTCTTTTGTTTCTATTTTTAAAATATTTTCTCTATTCCTCTTCTTTTCCCTACAGATGTACTAGATTTTGCAGTATTCTGATCAACACATAATATTAATACTTTCTATATTGTTTTTGTTGCAAATGTTTTTCCCAATCTGTTTTTAATTTACAGGAGTTTATTTATTCTCATTCAAATATATCTTTTTATAATTTGTTTCTAAAATTTCTTTAAAAAGTACTTCTCATTCTAGGAATCTGATGAACATTTGTTTTTATTTTATTTCACTGTTTATCTGGCTTGATTTTATAAGTAACTATTAAATATCACCCTCTGGAATTTCTTCTGATGTCACATAAAGCTCTAAACTTTTTTCCCCTAACTGCTAACAAATTATCTCACCATTTGTAGGATATTATGGAATAATCTGCCTCTTCTCCAGTGCAAACCCTTGTTTATCACATTGCTCATATTATAAACTCTCTCCCTGGCCCACTGACCTATCTAATCCTACCTGAGACACACATTGCATGACTTGTACCAACCATGTGTTTAAACAGCTAATACAGCTAATGTCTTCTCCCTCACCACCTTTCTTCCTTCCAATAACTAGCTTTTTGCTACCCTTGCTTGTTTATTCCTCTTAAGAAACTTCAGGATATTCCATCAATTTAAAGTTCCACCTGGAATTCTGATGAATAATACTAAAAATATATATTAATATGGAAAACTGAAGGAGTTCACAAGAAAAAATGTTAATGTTTGATCTAAAAGATTTCACCTATTCACCTGGAAGCCTCGCTGATCTATAATATAGCATCTTCCCATGTCAAATAACAGTTCCTGCACTAAGTCCTAAGGAAGGAAAGCAATATGTGCACAGTATTGTACAAATACTTGTACTTGCACAGTATTACTGCAATTATGAAAAGCTGAAATAATCCTTCAACTCTAATTTACTGTTTCCTGTAAAGTATTTTATTAGCATTTACTCGCATATTATTTCATGCAGTATTTAAATAAATATACTTCACTAAACTAAAAAACCACATATATCAAATAAAATATACCACATTGTTATTCATTCATTTGACAAGTATTTACTGAGTGACTATTATGTGCTATGCATTGTTATATGAGCTTGGGATACATAGGTATCCCAAAAAGCCTAAGTAGCTTTTAGTAGGACAATGCTACATTCTTAGAACTTAACTTCTTTATCAAAATATACCTAAAAAACCAACCTCATATTTTGACTTGCATACCATTTGTTCAGCTAATCCCTAGCAATGCTTCCTCCTGGAAAGCATGAGTAACACTAACTGAGCATAAGAGAATTTCATCTCTAAAAAGTTCCCAAGCACTGTATCCTTAGAGTTCCCATCACCCTCTTAATCACTCTCACTTGCTGCAGGCCTCACATTCCAGAACCTGTCACCACAACTTCCTTCATAGAAAGCACTCTAAATGACCAAATATATTATCAGAAAGAGATGTGGTGTTTATTTTAAAAATCAAAAGGGCTCAAGTTCAGAAAACTCTTCTTTTAAAGTCTGGTCTCACGGTCCCAAAATGACCTTTGTGGGGGGAAAAAAAAGACCTCTGAAATTCTGAGGAATCATTGGAACTTTTATCTTTTTTCAAATTCAAAATATTAAGCATCACTTTTAACACTTTACCAACATCTTTTGTCATCATTAGTAACATTCCCAAAGGGAAAGCAACTGAAAGTACTGGAAAACCCAGGTTTAAATAGAGTAGCAAAAATAGCTTTCGTACAACTATATAATATATAAGTACTCATGGTTAAAACATTCTATTAGAAAGCATTAAGAAATTGCCTTAAACAGACATCTGCAGATGTTTCATGCTTTGTACAGATCTGGAAAATGTCCAAAAGACAAAAAATGCTCTCATTTTGAGATGTGAGTTAGCCAGCATTTAAAAAAAAAAAAAAAAAAAAGCACATTAGGTCCAGAAATGCCATTAAATTATTTCAGACATTAGCCTTCTACCCACCTCAAAGTTACAGCATTGTAAATCTGCTTTATCTTATAAAACAGATAACCTATATCCTATACATATATCTTCAAAACATTTTTTAAAATTTTATTTTATTTTATTCTGTTATATTAGTCACCATACAGTACATCATTAGTTTTTGATGTAGTGTTCCATGATTCATTGTTTTCGTATAACACCCAGTGCTCCATGCACTACGTGCCCTCCTTAATACCCATCACTGGGCTAACCCATCCTCCCATCCCCCTCCCCTCTAAAACCCTCAGTTTGTTTCACAGAATCCATCGTCTCTCACGGTTCGTCTCCCCCTCCGATGTCCCCCCCTTCATTTTTCCCTTCCTTCTCCTAATGTCCTCCATGCTATTCCTATGTTCCACAAATAAGTGAAACCATATGATAATTGGCTTTCTCTGCTTGACTTATTTCACTTAGCATAATTTCCTCCAGTCCCATCCATGTTGATGTAGAAGTTGGGTATTCATCCTTTCTGATGGCTGAGTAATATTCTGTTGTATACATGGACCACATCTTCTTTATCCATTCATCTGTTGAAGGGCATCTCGGCTCTTTCCAGTTTGGCTATTGCGGACATTGCTGCTATGAACATTGGGGTGCATATGGCCCTTCTTTTCACTACATCTGTATCTTTGGGGTAAATACCCAGTAGTGCAATTGCTGGGTCATAGAGTAGTTCTATTTTTAATTTTTTGAGGAACCTCCAAACTGTTTTCCAAAGTGGCTGCACCAACTTGCATTCCCACCAACAGTGTAAGAGGGTTCCCCTTTCTCCACAACCTCTCCAACATTTGTTGTTTCTTGCCTTGTCAATTTTTGCCATTCTAACTGGTGTAAGGTGGTAGCCCAATGTGGTTTTGGTTTGAATTTCCCTGATGGCTAATGATGATGAACATTTCTTCATGTGTCTGTTAGCCATTTGTATGTCTTCTTTTGAGAAGTGTCTGTTCATGTCTTCTGCCCATTTTTTGACTTGATTATTTGTTTTTTAGGTATTGAGTTTGAGAAGTTCTTTATAGATCTTAGATAAGCCCTTTGTCTGTAGTGTCATTTGTAAATATCTACGCCCCCAACATGGGAGCAGCCAACTACATAAGCCAACTGTAAACCAAAATAAAGAGTTATTTTGACAATAATATGTTAATTGTAGGAGACTCAATACTCCACTCTCAGCAATAGACAGATCATCTAAGCAGAAAATCAACAAAGAAACAAGAGCTTTGAATGACACACTGGACCAGATGGACCTCATAGATAGATACAGAACATTCCACCCTAAAACAACAGAATACTCATTCTTCCCGAGTACACATGGAACTTTCTCCAGAACAGACCATATACTGGGTCACAAATCAGGTCTCTACAGATACCAAAAGACTGAGATTATTCCCTGCATATTCTCAGACCATAATGCTTTAAAACTGGAACTCAATCACAAGAAAAAGTTTGGCAGAAATTCAAACACTTGGAAGCTAAAGAGAACTCTGCTCAAGAATGTTTGGGTCAACCAGGAAATCAAAGAAGAACTTAAACAATTCATGGAAACCAATGAGAACGAAAACACATCAGTCCAAAACCTATGGGATACTGCAAAGGCGGTCCTAAGGGGGAAATACATAGCCATCCAAGCCTCACTCAAAAAAACAGAAAAATCCCGAATTCACCAACTAACTCTACACCTTAAAGAACTAGAGAAAAAGCAACAAACGATGCCTAAGCCACACATTAGAAGAGAGATAATTAAGATTAGAACAGAGATCAATGAATTAGAAACCAGAAACACAGTAGATCAGATCAACGAAACTAGAAGCTGGTTCTTTGAAAGAATTAATAAGATTGATAAACCACTGGCCAGACTTATCCAAAAGAAAAGAGAAAGGAGGGGTGCCTGGGTGGCTCAGTCGTTAAGCCTCTGCCTTCGGCTCAGGTCATGATCCCAGGGTCCTGGGATCAAGCCCCGCATCGGGCTCCCTGCTCCGTGGGAAGCCTGCTTCTCCCTCTCCCACTCCCTCTGCTTGTGTTCCCTCTCTCACTGTGTCTCTCTCTGTCAAATAAATAAATAAAATCTTTAAAAAAAGAAAAGAGAAAGGACCCAAATTAATAAAATTACGAATGAAAGGGGAAAGATCACAACTAACACCAAGGAAATAGAAACAATTATTAGAAATTATTATCAACTATATGCCAATAAACTGAGCAGTCTGGATGAAATGGATGCCTTTCTGGAAGCCTATACACTCTCAAGACTGAAACAGGAAGAAACTGACAACCTGAAGAGGCCAATAACCAGTAACGAGATTGAAGCAGTGATCAAAAACCTCCCAAAAAACAAGAGTCCAGGGCCTGATGGATTCCCTGGGAAATTCTACCAAACATTCAAAGAAGAAATAATACCTATTCTCCTGAAGCTGTTTCAAAAAGTAGAAACAGAAGGAAAGCTTCCAGACTCATTCTATGAGGCCAGCATTACCTTAATCCCCAAACCAGGCAAAGACCCCATCAAAAAGGAGAATTTCAGACCGATAACCCTGATGAATATGGATTCCAAAATTCTCAACAACATCCTAGCTAATAGGATCCAACAATATATTAAAAAGATTATCTACCACGACCAAGTGGGATTTATCCCCGGGATGCAAGGGTGGTTCAACATTCGCAAATGAATCAATGTGATATAATACATTAATAAGAGGAAAGAGAAGAACCATATGGTCCTCTCAATGGATGAAGAAAAAGCATTTGACAAAATACAGCATCCTTTCCTGATTAAAACTCTTCAGAGTATAGGGATAGAGGGAACATTCCTCAAGTTCATAAAATCCATCTATGAAAAACCCACAGTGAATATCATGCTCAATGGGGGAAAGATGAGAGCCTCTCCCTTAAGATCTTCAAAACATTTTTAAACATAGTGTTTTGTTTTGTTTTTAAAGATTTATTTATTTATTTATTTGACAGAGAGAGACATAGCGAGAGCAGGAACACAAGCCGGGGGAGTGGGAGAGGGAGAAGCAGGCTTCCCGCAGAGCAGGGAGCCCGATGTGGGACTCGATCCCAGGACCCTGGGATCATGACCTGAGCCGAAGGCAGACGCTTAACGACTGAGCCACCCAGGCGCCCATGTTTTGTTTTTTTTTTTTATCATTACCCTCAGTTGTGTAAATATATTCAATCACCTGAAATAGGCTAAGTGCTAACAGAACTTTCCAGATATCACTGGGCTAGTCACAAAACTCTTACTTTCTTGGACTCATTTTAAAACAGAAAACTAGTTTTTAGCCATGTTTACAAAGGATTCATGACTATTACAAAAATATCACTACCCACACTCCTAAAACAAAAGGCTGCTCATTTGATGGATGAATTACTCCATTTTAAGATTCTAAAGAAAACTACATGATATTCCCTAAAACATGCTTCACTGCGACAAAATCTACATTGTATTCCAAAGAAAGACCTATTCTGACAGCAATTCACTAAAACCCAAGGGAATCCATTGATGTATTTTAATGTGTGCAATGACCCTAAACTGTGATATTTTGTACACCATTTTCCCACACACTCTCTAAATGAGAAAATTTGAAAGTAGTGAATGAATATTTATTTTGTTCTAAACTTTCCCATTAGAATAAGAGACAGAGGCATTCAAGTCAAGCCTGAGGAATCATGCTAAATTTTAGTCTACATTTATATGCTTTAGCTGAGTAGAAGGCCTAAGTCAAAATGCCAAAGGCCCCTTCTTTAATTACAGGCTTAGCACACGTCATTTTAATATGACTACTTCTGTTTTTATCTGTTTTTATGTGAGTGTTTCTGTCTCTGGGAGCCCAGGACCAAAATCTGAACCACTACCTCAGAGGGTGTCCAGCCACTTGGAGCCAGCAGTTGGCAAGCCTGTGCTGAAGATTCTCTCACCACCATGTTCTAAGGGTTTGAAAAAGACAGACATTCTCAAGCTCACCAAATTCCACTTTTCCCCCACACTATCCTTCAGTGATGACATGGAGGACGCTGGTAATTCCCAACCAAGTCCTGCCTGGTTGTCTAGCACCCTGGAATATGACTGGTCTCCTTCCCAGCAACTTCAAGTTCAAACCCATGATCACTAAGTGTGGAAGCACACCAGTTGCGTGGGAAGTCAGAGTCTAACTGCCATTTGTAATCCAAAGAGTGAGGAAAAAGCTTTACTCAAAATGTGTATATATTTTAAAGGTTTTATTTGTTTGTTTATTTATTTATTTATTTGAGAGAGAGAATGTGCATGAGGTTGGGGGGGGAAGGGCCAAGGGGGAGGGAGAGGAAGAGGTAAAGAATCCCAAGCAGACTCCCTGCTGACTGCAAAGCCCCATGCGGGGCTCCATCTTAGGACCCCGAGGTCATTATCTGAGCTGAAACCAAGAGTTGGTCACTTAACCCTGAGCTACCCAGGCACCCCTCAAAATGTATATTAAATCTAACTTCAAACACAACTCTACCTGATGAAGTCCACCATTCTTTCTTCTTATCATGTAATGAAATCAGAACTCTAAATCAGTCCTTTAATCTCCTCAGTTGCACATTAGTCATATTATAGTCAGAAAAGGCATCTATTGAAAAGGAGAAAGTTTTGGGGCGCCTGGGTGGCTCAAGTGGTTAAACAACTGACTCTGGATTTTGGCTCAGGTCATGATCTCAGGGTCGTGAGCTCAAGCCTGGTTAGGGCTCCATGCTCGGTGGGGAGTCTGCCTCTCTCTCCCTTTGCCCCTCCCTCCTGCTCGCACTCTCTTTCTCAAATAAATAAAAAAAATCTTAAAAAAAAAAAAAAAAGAGAGAGAGAGGGGCACCTGGGTGGCTCAGGTGGTTAAGCCTTTGGCTCAGGTCATGATCCCAGGAGTCCAGCTCCCCTCTCTGTAGGGAGTCTGCTTCTCCCTCTGCCCCTCCCACTGCTGGTACAAGCTCTCTCTCTCTCTCTCTCAAATAAATAAATAAAATCTTAAAAAAAAAAAACCAGAGAAAATTTTAATTAAAACACAAGCATCATTCAGGAAATGTTGCTCTCCATTAAAAAAATGGACATAATTATCATTCAAACGATTTGCAGGTGCTTTTAAAAAGTCTCCATAAGCAACTTATTTTGCCCTTTACAGATTTTTTTCCATATCTCTCATTGGACAACATTTTAAACTCTACGTGATATTCAACATGAAACTATTTCTACCACTGCCTTTTTTTTTTTTAAAGATTTTATTTATTTGACAGAGAGAGAGAGACAGCGAGAGAGGGAACACAAGCAGGGGGAGTGGGAGAAGGAGAAGCAGGTTTCCTGCTGAGCAGGGCGCCAATATGGGGCTCAATCCCAGGACCCTGGGATCATGACCTGCGCTGAAGGCAGATGCTTAATGACTGAGCCACCCAGGCTCCCCTCTACCACTGCCTTAAAAAGGGTCACCTAAATTAGAGACAGGTTTGCTAAGTAATGAACAGCTAGGCTTTGCTAGTTCAGCTATAAACGACACAAACATTAACTACATCCTTCAATGGTGTGGCAATTGGCCAATAAACAGGGATCACTAGGTGTGAGCAGAAAGTTATCCACACTCCAATGGGCTTCCAGATACCACCTTAACCAGAGGGGCTCACACTGCAAGAGCAATACTCTTAAAAAGTAGAGAGGCAGCCTGAGAATGAGGTAAAAACACTGGCCCAAGAGAATGTGGGATCTCAACTCTAACTGAAGTGCTTGTAAAATGAAAAGTATTACGTAGGTGCCATGGACAATGTACTTTTCTGAGCACAGATCTCATGCCCAGTATAGTACAAAAGTGATATATGGTAAAGTAACACACATATTATTGAGTAGGGGACTGGACTCTATTATATAATAACATTTGCAATCTGTCAAGTTGTACCAGTGGGTTATCAAATTAGTCAACTGGGAGAAAGCTTCTCTTTTTAAAAGTACTGCAGCCTGGACATGAAATGTCTTAAACAATATCACCACTTTGCAACCTCTTAATGAATTAATGATCTAGACTGAAAGTCTACACAGTATGGCCTGCCGCCTATTTTTGCATGACCTATGAGCTCAAAGAGTTCACATTTCCACATTAATTAAGGAATTCTTCATTTCTCCATTTTTGTCAGCAACACACAGAGTGCCTAACGTGCCAGGCACTGTTCTACATGTTTTACACATGGTAACTTGTTTAACGATGACAATCACAGGAGATGAGTACTATTAGCTTCATTTTACACATGAGGCAGAGAGAAGTCAGGCAATTACCAACAGGTAAGAAGCTGGGATATGAGCACAGACAGTTTAGCTCCAGAATCAATGCTCTTACTCTCCATGTGTGCCATTTCCCATTTGGAATGTCTAATTGGCACAGATCAGTGAAAACGTATGGCTCTTTTCATTTCAGTAAGGTGGAAGGTATACTAATGTCAATGGGCCAGACACCCCAGATAGAAAAACCATTATTCTTTAAGTCAGTTACGAGATCCAAGCTCCAGTTCCTCCTGTATCAGCCTTGTACTCTGAATACATATTTTAAATTTCCAAACCTCCAGTTTGTAGTGTGAAAATAAGAATGTTCATACTTCTCTAACTCATTCGTTTACTTATTGAGCACCTGATGTCAGGCAGTCTTGCTGGATCTTGGAACACAAAGGTGAATGGAGAAAAATCATTTTCCGGAAGGAAATCAGAGTCTAAAGTGGAAAATAGCCCCTTACGTGCTATGTGACAGGTTTTACACCATAGGAGTTACTGTCTGTTAAGAATAAACAACGTAGTGGAGAGAAAGACATGTGTAACATTTCCCTGGGTGAGGAGAGGGAAATGTATGATCAGGGATAATATCATGGAAAAGATGATTTTTGAAATGAATCCTGAAAGATTAGGAATACCTCTAAGGACACAAAATGTTGGGGAAACAGGGTATGTAAAAACATGAAGAAACAAAAGAAAAAGATAAGTCCTAATTTCAAACAACTCTGAAAGTGTAGAACACACATCTCCAGGGCAGTTGGGGGTAGGGGTGGATGAATCTCAAGTGGAGCTAGAAAGGTAAGGATTGGGGAACAAGACTAAATATGTAATCAATTCCAAAGCACTGCAGAGCTAGCCAGTGGTTCTTAACATATGATTTATTAAGTACAGAAGTCATGATTGACAGTCTGATGTCTCAGTTGATGCAATGCCAGCAATGTACAGCTCCAACAATCTTACAACGTGGGAGCCTTTCCAAACATGTCAGAAGCTCTGAAAAGATTATCACTGAGTTCTGCTGCAGGAGCACCTGAGATGGAATTATAACTTTTCATGCAAAATGTCAAATTTTAAACACTCTAATTCTCAATTAGATATTCTGCATCTGGAGAAGCCAGCCTGTGTTTTTGACAGCAACAGAGAAATCTGAGACCTAAAGTGTTCTTAAAAAAAGACCTTTCAACCATTCCCTTTTGAAGACATAAGGGTCCAACACAGGGAGTCTGGATTACCCAGATAACCACTTCAATGTCCTATATCTCTCTGCTTTTGGTAAGTGAGGCAGGAAATGAACAGCTCAATAATTTAATTCAGGTGTCCTCAAAACACATTTATTTTCCCTACCCTAACTGACTCTCCATTTTACTCTTAGAGAATTTCCATGAAAATTAAGAATAAGCATGGTCTGGGAAAATTATAGCAGTATAATAAGTCTATAAAAGTTTCAGTGGGGAACAGATGGAAAAATGATAACTGTTGCCCATTTAGGCAAACATGCATTTTTAAAAATTAAATGTTTTGGGACACCTGGGTGGCTCAGTCGGTTAAGCATCTGCCTTCGACTCATGTCATGATCCCAGAGTCCTGGGATCAAGCCCTGTATTGGGCTCCCTACTCAGCGGGGAGCCTGTTTCTCCCTCTCCTGCTCCCCCTGCTTGTGCTCTGTCTCTCTCTCTCTAATAATAAAATCTTTTTAAAAAATTAAATGTTTTAAGATCATTGTAGATTCACATGCAGTTCTAAGAAATTATACAGAGATATCTTACATACACTTTACCCAGTGTCTTCAAATGGTAACATCTTACAAAAATGTAGCATACTAAAATCACAACAATGATACTGGTATTAGTACAGTGAAGATACAGAACAATCTATCACCACAAGGATCCCCCATGTTGTCCTTTCATACCCATACCCTACTTCCCTCCAACCTCTGTCCCCATCCCCATCTCCTCTTAACCCCTGGCCACCACTAATGTTTTCCATCTCTATAATTTAGTTATTTAGAAAATGTTATATAAATTGAACCACACAGTATGTGACCTTTTGAGATTGGCTTTTTATTTCATTCAGTATAATGCCCTTAAGGATCTCAAGATCCATCCAAACTTGTACAAAAATCAATAGCCTATTCCTTTTTATTGCTGAATAGCATTTCATGAGACAGAGGAACTACACTTCATTTAAGCATTTACCTGCTGAAGGACATCTGAGGTGTTTCTAGTATTTGGGCATTAAGAATAAAGTTGTTTCCTGGATGTTAAACCAATCTTGCTTACCTGGGATAAATCCCATTTGGTCATGATGTGTAATTCTTTTTATACTTTTTTGGATTCAATTTGCTAATATTGTGTTGATACCTTTTACATCTATGTTCATAAGAGATACTGGTCTGAAGTTTCCTTTTCTTGTAATGCCTTTGTCTGACTTTGGTGTTAGGACAGTGCTAGCTTCATAGAAAGTGTTGGTAGTTGGAAGTAGTCCTTCTAGTTTTATCCTCTGAAAGACTGTAGAAAAATGGCATAATAGAATTCGCCAGTAAACCCATCAGGCCTGGAGTTGTTTTAGAAGATTATTATTTATTGATTCAATTTCTTTCAATAGATACAGGCCTATTCAGATCATCTATTTTTTCTTGTGTGAGTTTTAGAAGATTGTGTCTTTCATGGAATTGGTCCATTTCTAGTAAATTATCAAATGTGTGGGCATTGTTCATTGTATTCCTTTATTATCCTTTTAATTTCATTAGGATCTGTAGTGATATCCCCTCTTTCATTTCTGATATTAGTAATTTATGTCCTCTCTTTTTTTCTTAGCCTGGATATAGCCTTATCACTTTTGTTGAACTTTTCCAAGAACCAGCTTTTGGTTTTATTGATATTCTCTATTCATCTCCTGTTTTCAATTTCACGGATTTCTGCTCTAATTCTTTCTCTTTTTAAATATTTACTTATTTGGTGGCTCAGTTGGTTAAGTGACTGCCTTCGGCTCAGGTCATGATCCTGGAGTCTCTGGATCAAGTCCCACATCTGGCTCCCTGCTCAGCGGGGAGTCTGCTTCTCCCTCTGACCCTCTCTCCTCTCATGCTCTCTCTCAAATAAATAAATAAAATCTTTAAAAAATAAATAAATACTTATTTAATGTTATTAAATAATAATAAATACTAAAATATTAAATAAATTATTAAATATTAAAATAATATTCAATAAATATTTAATTAATTAATTAAATTAATTAAATTAAATTAATATTAAATATTTAATTACTATTGAATAAATATTAAAATATTAAATAAATATTTATTTATTTTAGAGTGAGCATGAGCAGGGGAGGGGCCAAGGGAGAGGAAGAAAAAGAATCCACAAGCAGACTCCCTGATGAGCTTGGAGCCCAATGAGGGGCTCGATCCCAGGACCCTGAGATCATGACCTGGGCTAAAACCAAGAGTTGGATATTTCCTATAAAGGCAAAATGTCATTTTTTTCCTCTGGCTACTTTCAAGGTTTTTTTTTTATGTCTTTAGTTTTCAGAAGTTTAATCATGTGTCTTGGCTGGAATTTCTTTGGGTTTATCCTGTTTGTGGTTTACGCAGCTTCTTGAGTTGGTGCATTTACATTTCTTGCCAATTTGGGAAAATTTTCAGCCATTATTTCCTCTAGTATTTTTCTACCCCACTCTCTTTCCCTCTCCTTTCAGGATTCAAATGACACAAATATTAGCTCTTTTTTTATAGTTCCACAAGTCCCTGAGGCTTTGTTCCCTGCCCCCTCCCCCCCCAGGGTCTATGTTCTCTCTGTTGTTCACACTGGGTAATTTCTAGTATTTTAATCTTCCAGTTCACTGATTCTTTCTTCAGTCCCGTTCAGTTGAACCCATCCACTGCTGAGCCCTCCACTGAACTTTTTATTTTCATTATTATATTTTTCAGTGGCAGAATTTCCATTTGAATCTTCTTTATATCTTATCTTCTATTTCTTTGCTGAGGCTTTCTACTTCTTCATTTGTTTCAAGCATCTTCACAGTTGCTTACTGAAACATTTTTATTATGACTGCTTTAAAATCTTTATCAGATAATTTTAATATCTCTGTCCTCTTGGTGCTGAGATCTATTTATTGTCTTTTTTTCTTCACTTTAAGATTTTTCTGGTTCTTGATATGACAAATGTTTTCCTAACAAAACATGAATATTTTTATTGTGTTATGAAACTGGCTTTTTCTGAAATCTCTCTAGTAAAAGAGCTCCCTCATTACTGCCAGACAGAGGTAGAAATATGGGCTCCTCATCTGGCCTCTGTTGACACACAAGACGGGAACTCTTCATTAATGGTGGGCAAGGATGAGTTTTAGTACCCTACATTGTCTGCACTGACACTGATAATGGGGTGGGGGTGGTAATTACCAGTGAGGATGAAAGTCCTGATTCCCTAGTTGGCCTCTTGCTGACCCCACCATGACAGGGGTGCTGGGAGTGTCAGGTTCCAGCCTGGTGAGGATGAAAGTCTAGGCTCCCCACTTGGACTTCACTGGCATGAGTAGGGATGTGACCACAGTTTTTCACGGGTGTTTGGCTGGAGTAGAGCACATACCATCTAAATGTTTTATGTCTTATTAGACTTTCTCTCTCCTGGTCCTTGGCTAGAGAGAGCAGTCCTTTGTTGTGGCTTTTTGGTCTGCATCTGGTGGCATTTCCAGACTGCCAGATTCTTCAGGTCCAAGATTGGAATATATAAAGTAAAAAGAAAACCCAGAGAACTGACCATGCTGCTGGGGCTGATGAACAACAGAGACTAACATATTTATCAATCTATCAAACATTTAAACCTTACTTAGATCCCAATTCAGAAAAACTACAAAATAAAATGGATGCTTGAGATAAATGGAAAGTTGAAAACTAACTGGGTAGTTGATGATATCAAGGAATTGTTAGTACTCTTTTTCAGGTGTGATAATGATGTTGTAGTTATATTTAGACTTTTTTTAGAAGAGCCTTTATTTTTTAAGGGTACATATTAAAATCTTTATGATATGACATAGGAAAGAAAGGAATGAAAAAAGAGAGGAATCAGTCAAAGATTTACCATCAGGCAATAACTATTGAAGCTGAGTGGTAGCACATGGGGATATATTAGTCTATTTTTTATATATGTCTGAAATTCTCCATAACAAAAAATTTTAAAGTACGGATTTCATGACATTCCCCCCCCCCAAGAAGTATGAGAATAGGATGAATAATCTGCATTTAGTATGAACCCCATGTCGATGGTCTGCAGCCCATGTTCTGAGAGTACTGCTATACTGGATTCAACGTTCCAAATAAACCAGCCTCAGGCTGAACACTGCCATGACCGATAGGTCTCTACCTCATGGGAGAGCTCAACAAACATTTGACTGATCCTCACATATTAAGTAAATAACAATAAATCTACAGTAACTGGTGACAAATGATCGTTTCCTCCTTTAAATTTCTCAAAGGCTTTTAAAAACTCCTCCTATGCTACTTGTATAGACAAAGTGTGATCCCTCACTATATTATAATGATATGCTTCAGAGCCCACAGCACAGTATACACAATGAATGCACACTGAATTGGAACTATGTCTTCAAATTTGTAAAAACTATTTTAGTACATGCAAGCATAGCCAAGAGTTCAAAATTAAAATAGCAGACATTTGTGTGTTGCACACAAGTACCTACACACTAAATTTAAGTAAAGAGTTTAATCTTATCCAGTATGTTCTCTAGGAGGCCAAGAAAGAAAAGACTAACAAGAGGTAGAAGCAGCCAGGGAAGCCATCTTCAGGACAGAAGAGCTTAGGCTGGGCCTTGAGCACAAGATTTGGAACCCTCTACCCCACAAAAAAGGAAAAACCAAGTTCAGAAAGAAGTACTGTGGTATGTCTGACAATAATGAAAAGATGAGTAAGAAAAGAAAGAGTAGTGGGGAATAAAACTGGATAGGCTGGTTGGCATGCTAAGGTAAGAGAAAAACCTTCAAATCTCGGCAAAGAACTACAGAGAGCTCTGACCAACTGAACAGTGAAGTGAATGGAGGAGCCACAGACCTCTGGGGGGCACGACTCATGTGTGACCTGGTGAGTTCTTCACCTCTTGAACTTAGTACCCTCGTCTGTAAAATAGGCATTAAACACTCTACTTCGTGATGTGGCTGTGAAGGTAAGATCTGTTACATAGATGTTCAACACCTTTAATTAATAAAAAGTGGTTATCACTAAGAAAGCTTTCAAATGAGTGGCCTGGCAGTGAAATGAAATCATCTAAGTAGGGATGACTAAACATCGTTTGAATTTCTTCCCAATGTTCCGTGGGTGTTGGGTCTCTGCCACTAGTACACATTACACTGTAGAAGTAAGTTAAACCAAATGTGAAAGTTATCTTGTCTTACTCAAAGTTCGGTGGCTTTATTCAAAAGATGTCACAGGCACTAAGCAGAACCAGCTCTGAACTTTTCAGTTCACTAACAAATGAAGGAATAAAAGGAGAAATAAAGTTCATTTAAATCTAGTTTGTTTTTCTTTGGACATTTAACAAATTTTGATTAAGACATTCCTTTACCTTCAGAGATAACAATTTGGCCGAAAAGATTAGACATATCTATACCAACAACTGTAACACAAAACAGAAGCTGGTAGGGCGCCTGGGGTGGCTCAGTCGTTAAGCGTCTGCCTTCGGCTCAGGTCATGATCCCAGGGTCCTGGGATCGAGCCCCGCATCGGGCTCCCTGCTCCGCAGGAAGCCTGCTTCTCCCTCTCCCACTCCCCCTGCTTGTGTTCCCTCTCTCACTGTGTCTCTCTGTCTGTCACATAAAAAAAAAAAAACAAAAAACCCCCAAAAAAACAGAAGCTGGTAACTACCACAAATGAAGTCAAAATGCTTGGGGAGAGCAGATACAAACTCCGAATCCCTAACTCCCCAACCATACAACACAGGCTCAAAAAATGTTCCAGAAACTCATTATTTCATGGGAGAAGTGGCAATTCTGTCCCAAGTGCCAAGAAGACACAGGAGAAGATGATTTTCTGGCCCAAAAGAACAGCATGAGCAAAGACACAGAGATGGGAAACACTAGATGTTTTCAGAAAATGGCAAACAGGTGAGAGTTTAGTGAAATAAAGACTAAGGGAATAGTGTGTGACAAAGCTATCAGACAGGCTGGGGCCAGACCACAGAGAGCCTTAAACTTTAGGCTCTAGAGTTTGGACTTTATTTGGCAGGCAATTAAGAAGTCTTCTTAATATTTTGAAAGGTGGAGTAAAATGACCAAAGTGGTGCTTTAGGAAAATCTGGAGCCAACATGAATGATAGAATAGTTAAACTGAAAGATACTTGAGAGGGGCGCCTGGGTGGCTCAGTTGGTTAAGCGACTGCCTTCAGCTCAGGTCATGATCCTGGAGTCCTGGGATCGAGTCCCACATCAGGCTCCCTGCTCAGCAGGGGGTCTGCTTCTCCCTCTGCCCTCTTCCCTCTCGTGCTCTCTGTCTCTCATTCTCTCTCTCTCAAATAAAGAAATAAAATCTTTAAAAAAAAAAAAAAAAAAAAGAAAGAAAGATACTTGAGAGCTGGGACCATGTCTTCTCTGCCTTTTTGGTCTCTACAGTTGCACCTGCACCGCACCTTGCATATTAAAAACTCTGTGGAATCTGCTGCATTGAGAAGGAGGAGCAACAAGCTGTGGGAGAGGCAGCAACTGCCCACGCTCTCTCCCGTGCTGTATTAGTAAAGCAGATTCCATAAGGGGTAGCAATGTGCCCAGCTTTCACAAAACAAAACCAACAACTACAACATTTGCCAATGAGAAATAATTTACAATCTGTTTAAGCAGCTGGTGTATTTGTTGCTTAACTGATGCATCAGTAAAGAAGTCTGTCAACAGGAAAGAATCTCTCAGACTGTGCCATGTGGGGGCAGTGGACATGGGTGGGCAAGAAGACCCAAGTCTCTGGGAATGAAGAAATACAATCACCATCATGTATGCCTACGAATCCCATGTCCCCAAGAACGCATTTCACAAAAGGAATCCACTTGAAAGAGAGTGGCATCCAGGACCTTTGCAATAGAACAATTCTAAGGCAACATTTAGTAATTCATTCAGACATTTCCAGAACCACTATGTTAATGGGGCTCAGAAATATCAAAGTCTCAGCCCTCAAGGCACTTACAATATAGATAGGAAGATAAAATATATATGTAACAAACTCTAACAATGCACTTTGAATGAAGTAACAGAACAAACTAGTGTAGTACAGCAGAGAGGACTCCACACCACCTTCAAAATTTGGGCTCTAGTCCTACCCCTACTATTAACTCACTTTGTGGCCTTGAATAGAGGTAAATAAAATTACCTCTCTATGCAACTCCTAACTTATAAAATAAAGGAAGAGCTGAGTGGACTACTGTAGTAGACTCACAAAAGTGTTGAGTACATTAGTAGATTGTAACTTTTTCACATATGAAGCCATTTTTAAAATGCTAGGTAAATTTCTTAATCTTCATGTTACTGTAATTGTCCTTTCAGTATATGCTAACAAAGAGCATATACTACAAAAATGCTACCACAAATCCTATAACACCTTTAAAAGAATCTGTACTTTATCAACGTTTAAACAACAAACAGGAACGCACACAGAATTGTGTGTTCCACCTCAAATGTTTTAATACGCATATGTATTTTATTTTGTATTCTCTAAAGTCTTTCCCAGCCTTAATATTGTTATCTTACACTCACTTGAAAGATAATCAGAACAAGGGTGAAAAAGAAGTAAGGAGTGGGGGCGCCTGGGTGGCTCAGATGGTTAAGCGTCTGCCTTCGGCTCGGGTCATGATCCCAGGGTCCTGGGATCGAGTCCCGCATCGGGCTCCCTGCTCCTTGGGAGCCTGCTTCTCCCTCTGCCTCTCTCTCTCTCTCTCTCTCTCTGTCTCTCATGAATAAATAAATAAAATCTTTAAAAAAAAAAAGAAGTAAGGAGTGAGAAAGAGAAGTATGGATTCAAAGAAAATTCTACGGTAGGAACTCTGCAAGAATGTGGGTATAGAGAGTGAAGGAACGGAAGAAATCACAAGTGACTGTATCAGTGCCATTAACAGTGAAGTCAGAAGTTGTAAGCTTGGAAAAAAGAACCAGGATGACAGAAAAAATCAACATCAACAACTATAGTTACCATTAACTGAGCATCTACTATGTTCCTGGCATGATGTCAGATTCCATGCACATGGTTAAAAAAATCAAAACAGTACAAAAAGGTACACAGTAAAAAAGTTTTCCTCTCATTCTAGATTCCTAAACTCCTTAGATTCCTAGACACCCTCTCAGGGGGCAACAATTATTAACAGTTTCATTTGTATCTTTCAGAAATGTTTATATTGGCCTGCATATTTAATTCTCACAACAACTCTCTGAGATAGACGGTATTACTTTATAAATTAAGAAAATAAGCCTTGGGATGCCTGGATGGCTCAGTTGTTAAGCGTCTGCCTTCGGCTCGGGTCATGATCCCAGGGTCCTGGGATCAAGCCCCGCACTGGGCTCCCTGTTCAGTGGGAAGTCTGCTTCTCCCTCTCCCACTCCCCTTGCTTGTGTTCCCTCTCTCACTGTCTCTCTCTCTGTCAAATAAATAAATAAAATCTTAAAAAAAAGAAAAAAGAAAATAAGCCTTAAGGAGGCTGACTTGGGTAAGGCCATAGAGCCATGAAGGGACAGAGCTGGGATCAGAACATGCACACACCCACTCAGGGATCTCCTACAGAAACACTGGCACGGATGCTCAACGGACTTGAAATAACAAAAAACTGGAACCAAAATGTCCATCAAGGGCTGGCTATATAAATCTATCACATGTATACTGTGAACTACTATACAGCCATTAAATCTAAAGTTAAAAAATTATGGTAGATCTAGATATGCTACACAGGAAAACCTGTAAGACAGCTTATTAAATAAAAAAAAATAATTGCCAGAAATGAGGAAACATTGTTTAATCGCCTGGAGTTTCAGTGTGGGATGACGAGAAAGTTCTGGAGATGGCTAATGGCAATGGTGGCACACCAATGTGAATGTATTTAATGCCACTGAATGCACACTGAAAAATGATTAAGACGGTACATTTTGTTATGTAGTAGTGGTTCTGTTAGGTTTGTAGTGGTTCTTCTCTCACTTTATCATACCTACCCCTCAGACATCCTGGTAAGACTCCAGACTTCAGGTGTCTCCCACCCCCAACACATCTGTCAGCATTCAAACTCAATTTCTAGCACCCTTTTCCTACCCCACACAGAACACACAAATTCAGAGCCTGATTTATCTGTAACTTCCCAACCCCTATCTATGTTAAATTTTCTTGTGGACTCCTCAAACTCCAAAATATGCTCCAACATGAAAAAAATAAAGAAATATGCAGGAAAATGCTTCCTTCTCTCCCCCAGTGAACTCCAGTGTGGAAATGTCTGATGAGATCAAATAAAAGAGAGATGATGTCAGTATAAGGGGGGGTAAAACCACTGTGGGGCAGAATGCACAATGTGTGCAGCAGGTAGAGCAACCCTTGCTTCTCAAGTATCTTAAAATTGAAATTTTTAGAAGGTAACATGGCAACAGTCCAGCATGTAATGTAGATGATAGTCCTGTGGGTGGGAAACCACAGCTTAAAGCATAATTACAAGAAATGTAAAATCGACAAACAGCCTGAGATGTTTTGCCTTCTATTTAAGTACAACCTTAACTAAGAACATGACCTACACTGGGGTTTATTTAAATGATTATCTGAAGAACAAACATAACACTATTAAAAATAGAGACTCTAAGAGCAAAGCTTTGCTCTCCCATTATAGATTTGCTTTAGCTGTTGAAGCTTCTCTGACCAAATGGAGGGACAGAAAGGCCCCCTCTAGGAGCTCAAGTGCTGTACCCATATTTGCCAAGAGAAAGAGCTGTCCAGAAGATGGTGCCAGGGGTCACCATAGAGGAAAGGGATGGGAATGATAATATGTGGAATCCAAAAATAAAAAGTGAACAAACCAAACAGAAACAGACTCATAAATACAGAGAACAAACTGGTGGTTGGTTGTGTGTTGGGGGAGGGGGCAGTGTCAGGGTGGAGGACTGGGAACAAGGGCAAAACAGGTGAAGGGAATTTAGAGGTACAAACTTCCAGTTCTAAAATAAGTCAAGGGGGGGGGCGCCTGGGTGGCTCAGTCGTTAAGCGTCTGCCTTCGGCTCAGGTCATGATCTCAGGGTCCTGGGATCGAGCCCCACATCGGGCTCCCTGCTCGGCGGGAGGCCTGCCTCTGCCTCTCCACTCCCCCTGCTTGTGTTCCCTCTCTCGCTGTATCTCTCTCTGTCAAATAAATAAAAATCTTTAAAAAATAAATAAATAAAATAAAATAAAATAAAATAAGTCAAGGGGATGAAAAGCTCAACAGAGGGAATATAATCAATAATATTGTAGTAACACTGTATGATGACAGATGATAACTGCATTTATTATTGTGGTATTTTGCAATGTATGGAACGGAACTGTCTAATCACTATGTTGTATATTTGTATATCTGAAACTAATATAACGTTGTATGTCAATGATAAGACTTTTTAAAAAAAATTCAAAGACAACAGTCCTGATCGATTGTTTTCTCTAAGCTTGTAGTGCATGGAACAACCAGAACTGAAGGTTATCTTTCCACCACCTAATTTTCACTGGTTTTCTTAAAAGTGAAGAGCCCAACTTCCTCACCCATACAAAAAGGCACAGAGCACTGAAGTTTTAGTAAGACACTCACTGCCATGACATTTTTCCTTTTCTTTACAACACTGGCTATCTTGTCAGGAAAATCCTTAAGGGCAGAAAATTGCTTTTTTTCGTAGTGGTTCTTCAAGTCTTAGTAAGTCCCACTAAAACTCCCCCAAACTAGAGAGCACACAGAACAACAAGCCTTTAATACATATTTTAAGAAAAATCTTTCTATATAGTCTTTTAAAAATATACCAAATATCCACCTCCCTCATCATTTAGGATTATGTCATTAACAGCGGTTCTCCAAATGTGGTCTCAAAACCCTGGAGGAGGTAGGGGTGGTGGAGGTATCTCCAAGACTTTTACAAGAGGTCTGGGAGATCAAAACTCTTTTCATAATACTACTAAGAAGTTCTGAAAAAGTTGCTGTAGCCTTTTGCACTGCAGTGACACTTTCACTGATAATGCAAAAGCAAAGGTGGGTATGGGTATAACATGGCAACATGAGGATCCTTGTGATGCTGGAACTCACTGTTCTATATTTTGACTATGGTGATAGACACATGCACCAACACTTGTGGTAAAATTACACAGAACTAAATACATATACACACACACAGATGACTACAACTGGGAAATCTGAATAAGACTGATGGATTGTGTTACTACCAACATGGTTGTGATACTATACTACTTCTTTGCAAAATATTATTATTGGGGAAACTGGGTAAAGGATACACTGGATCTCTCTGAATTATTTCTTATAACTGCATGTGAATCTATAAAAATTTCAATTAAAGAATGCATACCCATGTTATTAGCATTATTCACAATAGCTAAAACACAGACGCAACCCAAGACACCATCAAAGGATGAATAAATAAAACAAATGAATGTACACATACAATGGAATATTATTCAGCTCTAAAAAGTCAGGAAATTCTGACATGCTACAACATGGATGAACCCTGAGCACATTATGCTAAGTGAATAAAATAAGCCAATCACAGAGAGACAAATACTGTGTGATTGATTCCATTTATATGAATTACCTGGAACGTCAAAATCAGAGATAGAAAACAGAATAGGAGTTACCAGGGGCTGGCAGGGAGGGAGGAACAGAAAGTTGTTATTTAATGGGTATAGAATTTCAGTTTTGCAAGGGGAAAAGAATTCCAGAGATAGATGGATGGTGGTAATGATCATCCAACAACATGAATGTACTTAATACAAAAAAAAAAAGAAAGAAAAAAGGAAAGGATTGCTAACAGCAAATTCAGGACGGGACGGGGATGAGATCAAGGAGAGACACTAGATCAGTTGAAGGGTCTTAAAAGGAAACAATTTATATTCTTTATTCGTACTGTGTAGCCACTGTAACATTATTCTTTATATCTTACATCTTAAATTTTGTATCAACTTAATATTCAGTAAATTTTTCAAAAACAAAAAAATGTCCTGGATGAAGCGGTACAAATTATTAACATTATTAAATCTTGACCCTTGACCTTCTTGTTACTTGTGATGACAAGGGAGGGATGCATAAAGCAGTTCTGCTGCATACCAAAGAAGATGGTTGTCTCTAGGAAAAGCACATGTGTCACTGAGTGATGAGGTGAATCAAATGCTTTCTTCATGGTATACCATTTTTACTGGAAATAATAAGTGATAAACTATGGTTTTTAGACTTGTATTTGGCAGACATTTCTTGGAACTCAAAAAAGTGAGCCTGTCACTTAGGGGAAAACAACTGACAGTAGTTTTCTGCCAATAATAAAAATCAAACTTTCGAGTGAAATTCAGAATGGTGGGAAACTTGTTCCCACCGCCTGGAGTGTGACAGGTTCTCAATACTTACCAACTTTTCTAATGAAATCAGTGGTGATATTGACAAATATTATCTAGTGGTATTGTATGATGAAATGTGTCAGCATTTGGAAGATCTACCTAACTCTATGAACCAATATTTTCCAAATGACAAACATATGATGTTACAATGGGTAACAAGTCCATTCACACTGCAAAACAGACCAGTGAATTTTTATGTAGGAATGAAAAGTTCACTGGTAAGGCTTCAGATTCCACATCCAAACTAATCTTCAAGAAACTACCATTTATCGGGTGCCTGGGTGGCTCAGTTGGTTAAGCGACTGCCTTCAACTCAGGTCATGATCCCAGGATCCTGGGATCGAGTCCCGCATCGGGCTCCCTGCTCTGCGGGGAGCCTGCTTCTCCCTCTCCCACTCCCCCTGCTTGTGTTCCCTCTCTCGCTGTGTCTCTCTCTGTCAAATAAATAAATAAAATCTTTAAAAAAAAAAAAAAAGAAGCTACCATTTACCTAGTTTGAATGTAGTAGCAAAGAATATCCACAATTATCTGCAAAAGCTATTAAAACACTCCTCCCTTTCCAACTAGGTAGGTATTTGCGTAAGACCAGATTTTCTTCACACAGTTCAGTCAAAAAACACATCGCAATAGACTGAATGCAAAGCATTTAGGAAACTCTAGTTGTCCTTCTACTATGCCAGACATTTAAGAGATTTGCAAAATGTAAAAGAACACCATTCGTCGCACTGATTTTTTGTTTAGGAAAATACTATTTTCATAAAAATGTGTTATGTCTATTAACATATAACGGATTTACTGTTTCTTTAATGAATTAAATATTTTAAATGTCTCCGTTTTCACTTCTAATCCAGTAAATATCTATAGGCATAACCATCACAAGCAAAAAGTTCTTTTATTTTTTAAAATGGGTTGTAAGACCAAGACGTTTGAGAGCCGCTGGTCTGTATAACGTGTTCCAACGGCTAGAACATGAACTATTCACTCAACAAACATCTGTTGTCGGGTGCTGTGCTAAGCCCTCGAAGTGTTTAGGCGACATTGGACACGTCACCAATAACTAGTGGAACCTCTCACCAGCGGCCGCCAACCCGGGTCGGAGCGCGCCGCGGGGGTAGCGCGGAAGCGCGGCTGCGGGCGGCTGGGCCTGGGGGACACGGCCCCGCTCTGCGCCCGGCTCCGCGGCCGCGGAGGGGCTCGGACGGAGGCCGGAGCGCGGGGAGAGAGGCCGCCTACCCACGACCGGCACCCAGGCCCCCGGGAAGGCCGGGGAATTGGTTCGCCGCCGACGTGGCGGGTGCCGAGCGCAGCGCAGTCGCGACGGCGCCCGTCCCTTACCTGTTGGTCATTCCTGCCGCCACGCCCAGCATCTCTCTGCAGTCGGCTTTCGTCCCTCCGCACCTCGGCTGCCCGCGCCGCTCCGACCGCCGTCTCCTCCCTCGCGCAGCGGCCGGCTACGGGCGGGCTGGCGGGCTGGCGGGCAGGCCGGCGGGCGGGCCGCGAGCAGGAAAGGGAGGCAGGCAAAGGGCGGGGAGGCCGCTGCCGCCTCCCGTCCTCAACCGGCAAATGGTTGGGCGCGCCGCGCGGGACCGCGGGGCAGGGGCGAGGAGAGGTGGGCGCGGGGGCGGAGCCGCCGGCGCGGGAAACCCGGCCTCCTTCCCGCCCCACCTCCGGCCTTCCCTCGGCCCGGTTCCCCGCCTGGTTCCGCCACGGCCCCGCCCCCGTCTGGCTCCTCCTCAAACCCTCCCCTTCCCCGAGCATCGTCCCACCTCCGGCCGGTCCTCGGGCCCGCTCCCTCCCTAGCCTCCGCACGGTCCCCGGAGCCGACCCACCCCACCCCGCCCCGCCCCCCAGCGCCTCTCCCCTCATCCCTGTCTGGCCCCGCCCCTACCCGCCCCCGCTTCTCGGCCCCGCCCAGTCCCCCCACCGGCCCCGCCCCGCCTCCAGTTCGTCTTAGGCCCCGCCCCCTCCCGACTTCGCCCCGCCCCGCTCCGCCCTCGCCCGGCACGCTCCAAAGACCGTACTCGTGGGGCGGGTACAAAAGCTCCACTGAGAGTCCTCCGGAACCATAGGCTTGTAGGGGGTGTATCGCGACTGGCCTCCGCTGCTCCTCTCGGGTGACTGCACTGCACGCCGCAAGCGGAAGGAGTAGCCAGTGTTTTCCTTCTTCGAGACAGCTCTGATTCGGCTAGGCTGACGGACCGCATGGCTCTGCCAGAAGACTTTGACCCAAGGTGTTGGGATTCCACTCTGTCTGGGTGAGGGGTCCTGAGAAACTTCAGAAGATGGAGTCAATTCACCGGACTCTCGGGAGAGATCCTTGTCTGCCCTGGCCACGACTGAATCCCTGGCACGTTCTGGGGAGCTCTCTAGGATTTCAGAGCGCTTTCAGATTGTGAATTTGGGAAAAGTTAACCTTTCTTTGAGACATTCCGGTCTTGTCTCCACATTGTTTCTTCCCTTACTGGTTCTCATCCTCTTCCCCCATTACCTCTACCAAAACCTGAAATCTGCCAAGGATGAATGTAGGTTATTTATACTGAGCATAAATATAAATGATCTCTTAAAGGTATCAGATTTTGTAACTAAATTTACTTTCTAATTATAGAAAGAAAACTGTTTCCCACCGTCTATGTATACGCGGGGTGGGCACTGATGCCTTTGATATCCTTATATCAAAATTAATTCTAAACAGAGCAAATGTTTACAAGTTAAAAAAAGGCGTATAAAAATATTAGAAGAAAACACGGGAGAAAAAAATTAAGATTGCTGTGGAGAGATACTTTCCAAATAGGATATAAACCCTAGAAATCATAAAATTAAAGATTAATAAATGTGACCAAATAGGAATATTAAAAATTCTGCATAGCAAACAAATGGCAACTAAAAAAGGTCTAATTTCCTTATTACAAAAGGAGTCAGTATGAAAAAGTTCAACCATTCAGAAAAATAGACAAGGTATATACACAGGTTTCCACAGAAAAAGAAAAATAGGAATGAGTTTTAAAAGTACAAGAAGGTGGGCGCCTGGGTGGCTCAGTTGGTTAAGCGACTGCCTTCCCCTCAGGTCATGATCCTGGAGTCTCTGGATCGAGTCCCGCATCGGGCTCCCTGCTCGGCAGGGAGTCTGCTTCTCCCTCTGACCCTCCCCCCTCTCATGTGCTCTCTCTCTCATTCTCTCTGTCAAACAAATAAATAAAATCTTTAAAAAAAAATAATTAAAAAAAATAAAAGTGCAAGAAGGTGTCCAATATCATAAATAAAATTTTAAAACACCGTTTTTCACATAAAGGCAAAGATTAGTTTGGCAATATGCTATTTTGATGAGAATATAGGGAACACAGACAGGTACTTTGATTTACTGTTGATGGGAGAGTAAATCTACACAATTTTTACTGAGGACAGCGAGGACTAGCTATCATAATGTAAAATTCAGCTCCACTTGACCCAGAAAATCCACATTTTGGAATTTATCTTATAGATGTGTTACATGTACGTAAAAACAATGTACAAGTTTTAAAGATATCTGGGAAACTAATTATAAACTAAATGATATAATGACTCGGATTTTCTTTAAAATAAAATGTGGGGGGTGGAGGATCTAGGTAGGAGTGTCAGTGAAATAAAATTGGCCAGAAATTGATAATGTTTAGGTGGCTCATTGGTACATGGAGTTCTTCATATTAGTTTGCCTACTTTACTGTATATTTGAAATTCCATAATGAAAAGGTTTTTTTAAATGGAAACCAGAAAATTGTAAAATAAGAGTCTGCAGTTTTGTTTTTAGGAGCGACTGAGACAGTTTATTTAATCAGGATATTAATTAAATAAATTATAGTTTCCATATATAATACTACGCAGCTGTTAAAAAAGTAAGAATGGCTAACAAGTATATGGAAAGATGCTTAACATCACTAATCATTAAGGAAATGCAAATCAAAACCAAAATGAGATACCACTTCACCCCCATTAGGTTGGCTACTATCAACAAGTGTTGGTGGGGATATGGAGAAGTTAGAAACTTGTGCACTGTTGCCAGGAATGTAAAATGGTGTAGCCACTGCGGAAAACAGTATGGCGGTTCATCAAAAAATTAAAAATAGAATTATCCCATGATCCAGCAATCTCACTTCTGGGTATATGTATCCAAGAGATATATATATAGCAGAATTTAAAGCAGGATCTCAAAGGGATATCTGTACACCCATGTCCATAGCATTATTCACAATAGTCAAAAGGTGGAAACAACCCAGGTGTCAATTTCAGGATGAATGGATAAACAAAATGGGTATATACACACAATGAAGTATTAGTTATAAAAAGGAAGAAAGTTCTGACACATGATACAACATGAATGCACCTTGAGGACATTATGCTAAGGGACATAAGCGGACACAAAAAGACAGATACTGTGTGAGTCCACTTATATGCGGTAACTAGAGTGGTCAAATTTTTGGAAACAGAGAATAGAATGGTGGACATCAGGGGTTGGGAGAGGGGAATGGGGAGTTATTGACTAATGGGTATAGCATTTCAGTTTTGTAAGATGAAAAAGTTCTGGAGGTTGGTTGCACAACAATGTGAATCTACTTAACACTACTGAACTGCACACTTTAAACTGATTAACTGGTAAATTTTATGCCATGTATATTTTCCACAATTTAAAAAATAAAGATAAGGCAGATGATACGTAGTAATAATGATCTCCGTGACATATTTTAATTAAGGAAATAAAACAAAAGAGAAAAATTTGTTTAGTATGCTATCATAACACACACCCACTTGTATATGTAGAAATATCTGGAATGATAAGATATACAAGAAACATAACAGGAATGGAATCTGTAGAAGGGCTAAGGATTAAGAGTGAGAGGGGAACACACACACAGTCTATATTTCCTTAATGGAGTATTATATATCCATCAAAATTTTGTTATAAAACTGTAGCAATATGAGAAAATATGCAATGTGATTAATTGTATGGGATAAGTTAAAAATTTTATATATGGTGTGTGACTTATAAGTAGATTAAAATGCTTAGAAGTTGTGTTTTGCTTGAAAACAGTCTATGTGATGTTTTTCTACATTTCTGTTTTTCAGAAAATTATGTGTATTAATTTTTGGAGGAAAAATAAACATCAAAAAATTTAGAGGCTTTATTTTGTCTTGATTTCTCATCTCCTGACAACTTTCATCTCCCACTTCCTTTTGAACAAGCACTTATTTTTTGGATGTATATGATGCAATAATTAATCTTTTACTTCATCTTTAAAAAGGGACTCAAGTGCCTTGTTTAATTGTTGATATGCTTGTATTTCATAAAGCAGATTTCTTTACACAGTACCTTGCTTCCAACATGCTGTAGTTTGTGATCAGTTAATCTTGCTCTCATGTCAGGATACTTGGCTGAAAACTGTGGCTTCTTCTTGGTTTCTAATTGGTGGTTTTAAAGTAGTAGTTCATTTTTGTCATAGTTATCCTGTCTGTGGAATGTACTGTCTGGGGGAGATTACTTTTACGGTTGACCAGTGTCTGTCACAAAGACATGGAAAAAATATTGTCTGTAGGTCTTGAATGGTAAATTAAATTTCTTATTGCTCATATTTCTACAGTTTCCCAGGATGAAAACACAGATGTCCCCATGACTATTTCATTCATTTTTGTTCTGACTTTCATTACCCAGCTTTCAAAATGAAATTTGGTATTTGTAAGTTTGTGTATTATATGTAGGTGTATACGCACACACACACAAATCATGTTTTTGCAAGCATTTTGAAGGTTGTGTTCACAATAAACACTTATTTAATATGGTTTTTCTTTTTTCCAACTTCATTAATTTCCAACAGATAACTATATAATAAGAGGGCAGGAAACGGGCATTTATTTGTCCCAAAATAGTGGATCATCAACCACCATACTGCTTTCTGTGTCTATGAATTTGGTCATTGTGGGTACTTCGTGTAAATAGAATCATACGGTGTTCTTCCTTCCTTCCTTTCTTCTGTTTCCTTTCCTTTCCTTTCCTTCCTTCCTTCCTTCCTTCCTTCCTTCCATGTAAGCCCCATGCTCAACGTGGGTCTTGAACTCACAACCCTGAGATCAAGCGTTGCATGCTCTACTGACTAAGCCAGCCAGGTGCCCCCAGTATCTGTCCTTTTGTGACTGGCTTATTTCACTTAACATAATAACATCCTTAAGGTCCATCCACGTTGTGGCATGTGTTAGGACTTCTTTGTCAGCATTTCAGTTTTGTAAGTTTTGTAACCTTGTTAAGGCTAAATAATATTCTACTGTATATAGCATATATTACAGTTTTAGAACTGGTATTTATACACACTGTGAAATACCAAAGTTACATATATATGTGGGACTCATTATATTCTGGGCTCATTATCCTAGTCTGTTAGTCAATTTGTCTATCTTTGTGACCTCTCTTAACTATTATGGTGTTGTATAATTGTTGATATTTGTTAGGGAAAGTTCCTGGTTCTTGATTTTCTTTTTCAGACGTCCCCTGGCTACTGCCCTTTCCTGTCCTATGTACATTCTGCAGTCATTTTATCAAGTGCCAGAAAAATCCTATTGCATTTTGTTTGAAATTGCTTGAATCTACAGATTAATTTGGAAAGAACAGACATCTTTGTGATACTGAGTTTCTCTACTCATAAATCTGGTCTTTCTATTTACTTAAATCTTTAAAATATATTCTAGTAAGTTTTGTGACTTTCTTTCTAAGGGTGTTGCATTTGTTAACATTTATTCCTAGTACTTGGTATTCTCTGATTCACAATGGTGTCTTCCAGTTGTATGCTGATGGTACAATGAAAATACAACTGACTTCTAAAATATATTAATCTTGTAATCAGCCCACTTGTCAGGTGCTTCTATTTTTTCTAATAATTGATCCATAGTTTGTGTGTTTTAAATGTTAACTGTCATATCAGCTGCAAATAATAAATTTTATTTTTTCTTTTACAGATCTTATGCCTGTAATTTCTCTTATTTTCTTGCACTATATAGGGCTTTCAATGACACATGAAATCAAAATAACTAAAGTGAGCATCATGATATCATTTCTGATTTTAAAATGAATTCTAACAGTGTCCAGTTAGGATGGTGTTTATTTGTCATTTTTCATACACATTCTTTCTTTGTAGAAGAATTTTTTCTCCATTTTTAATTTACTAAGAATTTATATTAATATACTTTGAATTTGGTCAAGTGCCTTTTCTCTTTTTATCTGTTAATGTCATAAATTATACTTATGGATTTTCTAATATTAAACTATCTTGCATACCTAGGATAAACCCAACTTAATGGTGTATCATCTTCTTTATATATAGTTGGAATCAATTTGTTAATTGAATTTTGTTTCAGAATTTTTAGAACTACAGTTGACCCTTGAACAATGCTGGGGTTAGGGGCACAGACCTCCCACACAGGTGAAAATCTGCACTTTTGACACCCCAAAACTTAACTACTAATAGCCTACTGTTGAACAGAAGCCTTACCAATAACATAAACAGTCGATTAACACATATGTTGTATGTTATATGTATTCTATACTGTATTCTTACCATAAAGTAAGCTAAAGAAAAGAATGTCATTAAGAAAATAATAAAGAAGAGAAAATAACACAGTACTGCACCGTATTTATTTATAAAGGCACATATAAGTGGACCTGTACAGTTCAAACCTATGTTTTTCAAGGATCAACTGTACAAACAACCATCATAACTTTATTACATGGTTTCTAGGGTTTTAGATCAAAAACATCGATATTGTAGATTGTGGGTGTGTTAGGAACCCTTAGTGGTCTTTCTGGTAGTGACTTAAAATTGTTTTTTACCCAACGATTTCAATTCTGTTAACCAAACAATAGTTAACTTTCTTGTTCAGAGTTGACATGAATCATATGTCTCAGGATCTGAATAAGAAACCTGTGTACAGTTAGTTGTTTAATGAAACTGCTTCAAATTTCAATCAATGCATTTTAATGCTACTTGTAGATTATGTGTGCTCTATTTGCTTTTTAATACTAACAAAATTTTTCAGTTTATCAGTATTTGTTTCAATGTTATATATCAAATATATAAAGGAAATGTTATGTTTTATAGCATAGCCATGAATACTTAATACATATACAATGGTGTATACTTAATAATAAATCAAACAAGGTTAGGCCTCAAATTTTTTAATAATGAGATGCATATAAATATAAGGGAACATAAACTATATGAAAGCATAATTTCATAGAACATTATAAATTCTCCAGGATATGGAAATATATATTTTACTAGAAATGAAAATGTATGTTTGTAGCATTTTCAAATAAATTACATTTATTTTTTATTTTTTTTTTTAAAGATTTTATTTATTTGACAGAGCACAAGCAGAGGGAGAGAGAGGGAAAAGCAGGCTCCCTGCTGAGCAAGGAGCCTGATGTGGGACTCGATCCCAGGACCCTGGCATCATGACCTGGGCCAAAGGCAGCCGCTTAACCGACTGAGCCACCCAGGCGTCCCAATAAGATACATTTAGAATGTTTGTGTTTTGGTCTTCCGAAAAGACCTTTTTATTTACTTGTTTTTATTTTTAAAAACATAAAACAATTCTAATATTTTTATTTTATTTTATTTTATTATGTTATGTTAGCTATATTTGTAACCTACATTTTCATTCTTTAAGAAGATCCTGTAACTGAGATACATACATGTGCACGCACACACACACATGCACACACATGCACACACACATATAGACACCCAAACATGCACATGACTTTTGGTGAACTAAGTGTAGTCCGTACTTGGGTTAGACTGCTGTGGGGAAAGTATTACGTTTTTTCCTCCTACTTTTTACTACGTGGTAACGTGCAGAGGAAAAGTGACCACTGTCCTCGTGGTCCACTGCTAGCATGTAGCACCTTTCATTTTCTGTTATCACAACATTGCTCTGACTTTACTAGTGTGGATTTTGTTGGTTTCATTATTGAACAGTTTACTCAGTAAAGACAGTCTTTCAAGCTGTGCTTATGGATTCAGAAAGAATGATGAATACAAAGCTATCATATTTATAATATATTACAAGGGAATTTCCTCACCATCACCCTGCCCCGAGTTTGGCATTTCCCATTTGTTTTGCTTTTTTTGTTTTTTAGAGCTTTTGCCTTTTAAGTTTAAAATTTTTGCTTACATAGACATTTAAAAATTTTATTTCATAAAATTCTTTAATCTTTTCTTTTATGAATCCCTTCCCCTTTTGCTTTTATAAGTAGAAAATTATTCCCTATCCATTGATTATGTAAATTGTCATTAACACTCAAATGATATATTTTTAAATTTTTTTATTTCACTATAATTAACAGTGTTATATTAGTGTCAGGTGGACAACATAATGGTCCAACAATTCTACACATTACTCAGTGCTAAGTGTATGATCAGTACAGTATGATAAGTGTAGTCACCATCTGTCACCAAACATTATAATCTTATTGACTATTCCTTATGCTGTACTTTTCATCTCTGTGACTTATTTATTTTGTAACTAGAAATTTGTACCTCTTTATTCCCTTTATCTATCTCACCGCTCCTCATATACCTCCCCTCTGGCATCCATCTGTTTGTTCTCTGAATTTAAGAGTCTGTTTTTTGTTTGTGCCTTTTTTCTTTGTTTTGTTTCTTAAAGCCACATATGAGGGAAATCATATGGTATACCCTTTAGATCCATCCAGGTTGTCACAAATGGCAATATCCCATTGTGTTTTTATGGCTGAGTAATATTCCATTGTGCATATATGTGTGTGTGTGTGTGTGTGTAACACACATACAATTCCACTATGCTATATATATACCACATCTTTATTTATCCATTCATCTATTGATGGCTACCTGGGTTGCTTTCATATCTTGGCTATTGTACATAATGCTGCAATAAACATAGGGGTACACATCTTTTTGAATTCGTGTTTTTATTTCCTTTGGGTAAATGCCCAGTAGTGGAATTACTAGATCATATGGTAGTTCTATTTTTACTTTTTTGAGGAACCTCCACACTGTTTTCCACAGTGACTGCACCAATTTGCATTCCCACCAATAGTACAAGAGGGTTCCTTTTTCTCCACATCCTTGCTAACACTTGTTATTTTAAATAAAATTCTTATATTTAGTGTTAAAAAATTGCTACCCCAACAAAATTTCTTATTGCTAATTATTTAAACTCAGCCCACTGTTATGAACTTGTTGAAGAAATGACCTTCCCCCATTATTTCAAACATGGGATTTCTGCTAAATACTACCTAGTGGAAGTTGGATATTAGGGAAAATAGTCTTATCTTTGGTTTGCGTTGTTCAACAAGAGCCAATGGACATTTTAGTTTTCAAATGATGATATTTTTGTCCTAAAGTTTAAGTATGAAAGGAATGGAAATCCAAATCAGTATTTATGAATATACCACATAGTTCTAGTTGTTTTTTTTTTTTTTAATTTCCTTTTTAGCTACTCCCTAACAGTAAAGCACTGGTGATTTGTTTTGCAGAATCCTTGCAGCTTTCCTGGAAGCCTGTAGCAACACTATCTTTTCGTACTTGCTCTGTGCTGCTTCAAATCCCTAAGCTTGATCTTTAAACACTGGAAAAGCTCAGTACTATTTTGCAGAAGCTTTCCAAAGTCAGGTACAAATTTTTTATATCTAAGATTTTTTTTTTGAAAGACATTGTGATGATTTAGGCCTTTTAAAAAAAATTTTATTTTATTACGTTATGTTAGTCACCATACAATACATCACCAGTTTTCGATGCAGTGATCCACGATTCACTGTTTTCGTACAGCCCCCAGTGCTCCAAGCAGTACATGCCCTCCTTAATACCCATCACCGGGCTAACCCATCCTCCCACCCCCCTCCCCTCTAAAACCCTCAGTTTGTTTCTCAGAGTCCTATACTGGCTCAACTTTATTAAGTTACAATTCCCAATAAACGTAGAAAAGTGAAATTCATGAATTATTACCACATGCCTATGATACATACTCAGTGACAGACGAGAATCAGAGTGTCCATCTAGAAATGTCCTGGTTCTATAGTTCATTTTTGCTAAACGAAATTTAACTACCACAGAGTATGCAAAACTAAGAGTAATTTAAAGTGGTAGAATCAGAGTGAATTACTGCACACTGATACTCTGTAATACCACAGGTGAAAATAAAAAAGATACTAAAAGTATATCTGCAGATCCTTATTGATATACTGAAATGAATTTAGGGAATGAGAATGAAGCAGGCAGAAGAGATTTAAAATAATGTTGGTAATTGGTTTTATTTTAGGAAATAATTATGGGCTTGTTGTGCCACTAATTTGTATTTTATTGTAAGAACCAAGGGCATTCTTTTTATATTTCCTCTTCTTTCCCCTGATGCAGACATTGATATAACCAGTTATTGAATTATAAATAAAGGACATAGATTTTAGGCTTTATTTTCCTAATCTTGGTAGAGTCTAGTGTTTCTTTTGAGGCAAATTGAATACCTGTCTTATCTCATGTTTATAACAGTAAAATTTTGGTTTTGGTTTAGTTCCTCTGCCCCTTCCCTTTCCCCTCACCTGTGATTTGCATGGTAGTGAACTTAGGTATTTTACCAGACCTCTGTGTACTTGAATAGTAAATATAATCAATACCTCTTAAAATTATTTGTAGATGTGTGACAATGGGTCCATATGTTCTCCTTGCTGCCTGGCACATAATACCACACCACAGTAAATTATTAATTGTCAAATTGTAACCTCATACTCATCTCAGCAAGTTTTGGACTGGCATCAGTTAAGCTTATCAATTCTTTGTCTTCCTTCACTTGCAGACTGTACCATGGTTGTCTTGATTTGTATCCGGGAAATTCTCAGGAAGACCTATTATAGTTTACCTGTGGTGTCACAAAGCTGCAGTAACATTATTTAGGTTTAACTGGGTCTTAGTTATTAATTTGTGGGATTTTTTTTATGTACTCCCTTGAGCCAAAGCATTTTACTATTCTTTTTTTTTTTTTTTTTTTTTTAAGATTTTATTTATTTATTTGAGAGAGAGAGAATGAGAGAGAGCGAGTACATGAGAGGGGGGAGGGTCAGAGGGAGAAGCAGACTCCCTGCCGAGCAGGGAGCCCGATGCGGGACTCGATCCCGGGACTCCGGGATCATGACCTGAGCCGAAGGCAGTCGCTTAACCAACTGAGCCACCCAGGCGCCCAGCATTTTACTATTCTTGATGTGTGTTATAGCTTACGTTCATTTCACATGGAGAGCTAGAACAGAGTTCCAGCAGGAGGGCTGGGAATAGCTGATGTGCAAGAAGGTCTTAAAGTAAAGCTTTAAAACCACAGAGATGTGAATCGTTTTGTATTAAGTGGGTGGTTACATAGGTTATTTGATAATCTCTTTCAAGAGGTAAATATATGCAGACAAGGAATAAGAAATATATTTCAGATATTATTCTAATTGATTGAAAATGATATTACTGACTGATTATTAGAAGGCAGATGGCTGAAAAGGTATTTTGGAGCTAAGTCAAAAGGTAACCCAGGGGCGCCTGGGTGGCTCAGTTGGTTAAGCGACTGCCTTCGGCTCAGGTCATGATCCCAGGGTCCTGGGATCGAGTCCCACATCGGGCTCCCGGCTCGGCGGGGAGCCTGCTTCTCCCTCTGACCCTCTACTCTCTCATGCTGTTTCTCTCTCGCTCGCTCTCTAATAAATAAATAAATAAATAAAATCTTTAAAAAAAAAAAAAAAAAAAAAAAAA
>NC_058412.1:86218032-86315076 GCF_002201575.2 Neomonachus schauinslandi | reverse complement strand
TTAAAAAAAAAAAAAAAAAAAAAAAAAGGTAACCCAGTACTCTGCTACTTACTTAAAATAAAATGATCAAGTATTGTTTTTTTCTAGCTGTGAGGAAAAAAAAAAATTCTCAACATTTTAATGGTGGCTAGGGTGCAGTTTTCAGGATTATAAAGCATATTCTCATCTTCCTTGAATACTTTTCCACTTTAAGCTTATCTCCTAAAGCTCGTTTTGTTTGTCTTGGCATATTAATCCTTTAGTTAACCTATGTTCTGCACTATGTCAAAACCAGGTGCCATTTGCCCACATTTACAAGTAAATGATCTCTCCTTGTCATTTCAGATAAACTCCCCGAGGGTGTGCAACTAAGTTAATGTACTTGTTCTCTTAGAGGAGTAATAAGAAGCTCTTTGAACTTTTTACTATTCATCTGCTGCTTCAAGAATTACAAAGGACAACACAGCCAGAGCAGGCCTTTCTCTGTATTAACCTAAATTCAACTCTGTTCAATTTGGGTTTGACAAAATGCAACTCCTTGGCCTCCAATGCAAGCCATTAGACTGGCTTATTATTATTTCATAATAATAATGTGTGTTGCTTATTTGTAAGATTGTAAAAATTACCAAAGTAACTAAAAGTCCACCAAGTAAAGTTATCAGTAGCATCATTTATCATGAAAAGTAGATTTTTTTTTAACTTTTAAGATGAAATCTATAGAAGCTGTGGAATTTTTGGACTGTTTCAGTTCAACTAAGGTAGTACTTACCAACGTACAAAACGAAATTTCCAGAATTAATGACAGTGGGGTTACTTTTTGTAAGAGTGTTTTGGGGAAATTTTTAAAATTATGTGATTATTTGGAATAAAATTGGTGTTTGTGTGGGAAAGAGGATTAGATCATGTTGTCATTCTTTCTTAATATATTAGCAATTTCCCCTTTCAGAAGCAAAAGCACATAACTTTTAACTTGCCATCTTCATGTCATAACTTTTGTATCGATCCTAGATTCACAAAAACTGATTTTTTTATTGTGCTGTTCACAGAGTACTTTAAAGAAAGAATTTTTTTCTATTTTTATTTTTTTCCAAAATAATTATCACCAAGTATATATGTACAACAAAAGTTTTAAAAAAAACCTGAAAAATAGGCAAAAATATCTTAGTCCCATCACCCAGGGATATCTCTTGCTACAGCCAAAGATGAGTGAAGTAGCCACAAGTCTGGGTGAGGTAGAGGTGGTGGGACTTTGGGCAGAACACTGCAAAACAAAGAGAAGGAGCATTGTCCTAAACACTTATAAAATTATGTTCTGTCAGTATATAATCTCATTTCCAGAAACTGGGAGAAATTTTCAGGAAACTTTTGGTCTCTTCAAAAGAATATAAGAAAATATGCTATTTGTGAAGCAGAAACAGAAAGCTGTAAAGAGAGAACAGACTAAGGTGAGTATGGTGACGCTTATAGGAACTAAAGAATGTAGAAGCAAAAGTGGACAGCAGACACTTCAGAAAACAGAATCAGTGTCACACACACACACAAAGCAGCTCTCAGAATGCAGAGCACCCAGAGATGGTACCAGCAAGCGAGTGGACAGCCAATGGTAGGACAAAGGTTGGCACTTTAGCATGGGGTGTTTGATGTTTGTGAAAGGGAACAGAACAGGTAGAGCAGAAGCATTGTTCAAAGATAGAGTTGAATAAAGATTTGGGGGGACCAAAGAAAGATCTGCATGTAGAGATTCAAAGAACTCACCATGTTCCAGAAAAATCACTGAGAAAAGCATTCTATAATTAGACACATCCTGTAATTTAGACACAAATTATAATTTAAAGTATTAAAATTTGAGGATAAAGGCAAGAACAAACAAAAGCCAGTAACCTGCAAGAGAAGAAAAAACAAGCCAGCCTCATGCCGTGCCAAGAGTTGATAGGAAACCATCCCTTCGCATTTTGGAGAGGGAAATTTTTAATCCAAGATTTATACCTAGTGAAGATGCCTTCACAGGTGAAGACAATGGAAGAAAGACATTTTCAGATATGTAAGTGTTCCGAAATTATACCACTTCTTGAGGAAATAATCCACTTAGATTATTCCAACCAATTTAGACATGAAAGAAAATTGGGTTTATTAAATCCACCTCATACCAAAAGACTGCAGTAAAACTGAAACCACTTAATCATAAATAAATTTAAATAATTGTTGTAAATATCTTTCTAAAATAGAGTGAAATGTTAAATTCTTCAAAAGGTTAAATAATGGGAACAGCAATAATTTAGTGGTATTTGGATAAACTGTATTAACTGATGTTAAAACTGAGGATTACTGGTACCCTGAGATTGAGGTATAGATGGAGGAGTTGGTTAGTAAAGTCTAGGTGTTTTACAGGAGAATTGTTTTGTTTTGTTTTGTTTTAAGATTTTATTTATTTAGGAGAGAGAGAGCAAAGTGGGAGAGGGAGAAGCAGACCCCTGCTGAGCAGGGAGCCCAACACAGGGCTCGATCCCAGGACCCTGGGTTCATGACCTGAGCTGAAGGCAGACGCTTAACCAACTGAGCCACCCATGCACCGCCAGGAGAATTGTTTTAACATTTCAAGGAGGAAATATGTAAAGCCATGTAAACTGTCTCAGAATGTAGAAAAATCATCCTAATTCATTTTACGCAGTTAGCGTGAACCCAGGACCAAAAATTGTCAAAGGAAGTAGGAAAGAATTAAGTAGATTGAAAAATCTTAAAGAATTATGAATAAATCAATACCACATGTATATGACGGGAATATTAATCCATGACCAAGTAGGCTAACATGCATTCTAGAAATACAAGATTGGCTTTCTGGTAAGAAAAATATATTTTACTCTATTTGTAAAGGAGGAAAGCTGTACAATCATCTTAATAAATGTCTAAAATGCTATAATTCAACTTACATCCCTTATAAAACATTACAGTATTGGGGTGCCTAGGTGGCTCAGTTGTTAAGCATCTGTCTTCTGCTCAGGTCATGATCCCAGGGTCCCTGCTCGGCGGGAAGCCTGCTTCTCCCTCTCCCACTCCCCCTGCTTGTGTTCCCTCTCTCGCGTTCTCTCTCTCTGTCAAATAAATAAAATAAAAATCTTAAAAAAAAAAATAAACCATTACAGTTTGCTTAAAGGAATATGAAATCAATAACAAATTTACACCGATGCACTACATACATGCTTAAGGTGAGGAATAAAATTAAGGAGTCCGCCGAGGAAGTGTGACTTTGGGAAAGGAGAAAAAAATATAACCCCTTGTAGATGATGTGATTTATTGGAAAACTAGCATTCTTACAAAACTTCAGCAAGATACCCAATTGTAAATTAAACATATAAAAAGCAAAGCTTTTACATATCCCAATAATAACTAGAGATTGTTTTACCTACAATAATAATAAACTTAATAGTTTATATAATAAATTTAACAAACCTTTCTAAAATAAGTTGCCTATGGTAACCCCCAAACTGTTCTCTGTATCTCTGAGCTTGGTTTGTTTTGTTTTGTTTTTAATTCCAAATATAAGTGAGATCATACAGTATTTGTCTTCTATTATCTGTCTTATTTCACTTATTACATCATGCCCTCAGTTCTGTCCATATTGTCACAAAATACAAGATTTCATTCTTTTCTATGGCTAAATAATATTCCCTTGTGTGTGTAAATATATCAGTTTTTTTTTTAATCTCTTCATCCTTTGATGGGCACTTAGGTTGGTTCCATATCTTGGCTATTGTAAATAATGCTGCAGTGAACATGATGAGGGTGCACATACCATTGGGTTAGTGTTTTCATTTTCTTCAGCTAAATACTCAGAAGCGGAATTGCTGGATCATATGGGAGTTCTATTTTTAAGTTTTTGAGGAACTTCCCATAGTGTTTTCTGCAGTGGCTGCACCAATTTGCATTCCCACCAACAGTGCACAAGGGCCCCCTTTTCTACACAGCCTCCCTAACACTTGTTTCTTGTCTGTTTGGTAATAGCCATTCTAAGTGGTGTGAGGTGATAGCTCATTGTGGTTTTTGATTTGCATTTCTCTGATGATTAGTGATGTTGTACATCTTTTCCTGTACCTGTTGTCCATCTGTATGTCTTCTTTGGAAAAATGCCTATTTAGATCTTTTGCCCATTTTATAATTGGGTTTCTTCTTTATTTGGTATTGAGTAGTCTTTATATATATATCTTTATATGTTTTGGGTATTAGCCTCTTATCAGAAGCATGATTTGCAAATACTTTTTCTCATTTAGTATGTTGCCTTTCGTTCTGTTGATGGTTTTCCCTTGCTGTGATATAGTCCCACCTGTTTATTTTTGCTTTTGTTGTCTTTGCTTTTGGTGTCAGATTAAAAAAAAAAAAAACACTAAAACTGATGATGTCAAGGAGCTTACTGCCTATATTTTCTTCTGGGAGTCTAATGTGTTTTTCTAATCTATGAGCATGGAATGTCTTTCTGTTTCTTTATGTCTTCTTCAATTTCTTTCATCAATGTCTTATAGTTTTAAGTGACAAGTCTATCATTTCTTTGGTTAAATGTATTCCTAGGTATTTTATTCTTCATGATGTAATTCTAAATAAGATTTTTTCCTTAATTTCTCTTTCTGATAGTTTGCTATTAGTGAATAAAAACAAAATAGATTTTTGTATATTGATTTTGTATCCCGCAATTTCACTGAATTTGTACATTAGTTTTAATAGGTTTTTGATGGAGTCTTTAGGGTTTTCTATATATAATATCGTGTCATTTACAAATAGTGACAGTTTTACTTCTTTCTTTCCAATTTGGATGTGTTTTATTTCTATTAATTGCCTAATTGTGTGGCTAGGACTTTCAGTACTATGTTGAATAAAACTGCTAAGAGCAGGCATTCTTGTCTTGTTCCTGATCTTAGAGGAAATGCTCTTAGCTTTTCACCATTGAGTATGATGTTAGCTGAGGGATTGTCATATACAGTCTTTATCATGTTGAAGTACGTTCTCTGTATACCTATTTTGTTTAGAGTTTTTATCATAAATGGTGTTGAATTTTGTCACATGTCTTTCCAGCACCTGTTAAGATTACCACATGATTTTTAAAAAAGATTTTATTTTTAGGGGGCACCTGGATGGCTCAGTCTGTTAAGTGTCTGCCTTTGGCTCAGGTCATAATCCCAGGGTCCTGGGATTGAGCCCCACATAGAGCTCCCTGCTCAGGGGGGAGCCTGCTTCTCCCTCTCCCTGACTGCTCATGCTCTCTCTCTCTTGCTATTTCTCTCCGCCCTCACTCTCAAGTAAAAAAAAAAATCTTAAAAAAAAAAGATTTCATTTTTAAGTAATCTCTACACCTGGGGTGCCTGGGTGGCTCAGTTGGTTAAGCATCCAATTCTTGTTTTTGGCTCACATGATCTTGTGGTCGTGGGATCAAGTCCCACAACAGGCTCTGCGCTCAACGTGGAGTCTGCCTCAGATTCTCTCTCCCTCTCTCTCCTGCTTTCTCTTTCTCTCTCTCTCTCTCTCAAATAAATACATAAATAAAATCTAAAAAAAAAATCTCTACACCCAACGTGGGGCTGGAACCTACAGCACTGAGATCAAGTCACATGCTCTAGTGACTGAGCCAGTCAGGTGCCCCAAGATTACCATATGATTTTTATCCTTTGTTTCGTTAGTGTGATATATCACATTCATTGATTTGCGTATGTTGAACCATCTTTGTATCTCTGGAATAAATCCCACTTGATCATGGTGTGTGATTTTTTAATGTATTGTTGAATTCAATTTGCTGATGTTTTGTTGAGGATTTTTGCATCTATGCTTATCAGAGATATGACCTGTAATTTTCTTTTCTTGTGGTATCTTTGTCTGATTTTGGTATCAGGGTAATCCTGGCTTTGTAAAATGAGTTTGGAAGAGTTCCCTCTTTTATTTTTGGAAGAGTTTGAGAAGGTTGGTGATTTTTTTTTTTTTAATGTTTGATAGAATTCACCAGTGAACCTGTTTGGTCCTGAATTTTTGTTGTTGGGAATTTTATTGTTACTGATTCAATCTCTTTACTAGTAATTGCTCTATTCAGATTTTCTTTCTCCTTATCATTCAGTCTTGATAGGTTGTATATTTCTAGGAATTTATCTATTTTTCCTAGGTTGTCCAGTTTGTTGGTGTATTTGTCTTATTCTTTATTTCTAATCTGAGTAATAGATATCTAGCTTTGAATAATGCTTATTCTTTAAAATTTGTTGAGTTTTTTATAGACATGATAAATTTTTGTAAATGTTCCAAAATTATGTCCTCTATTTCTTGAGAAAAAAAGGTATTTTCTCGTTATTCGATGCAGTCCTCCATATATGTCCCTTAGGTCAAATTTATTAATTCAGATCTTCTACATCCTCGATGAAGTTTTTGTCTGAGAAGCATGCCCCATAGTTCCTGAATGTAGAAGATGAATGTAGAAAGTGAGCTGGGAGAGCTGCTGGAGGCACACAGTTACAGAAATCCAAGTGAGGTGTACTGATGCACAGGAGTAGGGGTGACACTGGGGAGAGTGGTTTGCAAGATGTTGATGGGATGCAATGAACATGAGTATGGAATTCAGTGAAAGAGAGGAGGAATGCTGAATGACTATTGGGCTTCTGACTAGTCCAAATAGTGCATGGTATAGACATAATGTGAAAGAGAGCAGTCAAGAAGGTGGAGAGGAAGTAGCAGGCCAATGAAACACTCGGTATCATACTTGCGACATTTGAGGAGTTTGTGGGGCATCCAATGGGCAGTAAGGTAGATGGATGTAAATATAAGAAACTTGAAAGTTTATGAGTCAAAGATCCAATAATTGGGGCACCTGGCTTACTCAGTCAGTAGAGCATGCAACTCTTGATCTCAGGGTTGTGAGTTCAAGCCTCATACTGGGTGTATGGCTTAGTGGGAATGCAAGCTGGTGCAGCCACTCTGGAAAACAGTATGGAGGTTCCTCAAAAAGTTGAAAATAGAGCTACCATATGATCCAGCAATGGCACTACTGGATATTTACCCCAAAGATACAAATGTAGGGATCTGAAGGGGTACGTGCACCCCGATGTTTATAGCAGCAATGTCCACAATAGCCAAACTATGGAAAGAGCCAAGATGTCCATCAACAGATGAATGGATAAAGAAGAAGTGGTATATATATACAATGGACTATTATGCAGCCATCAAAAGGAATGAAATCTTGCCATTTGCAACTACGTGGATGGAACTGGAAGGTATTATGCTGAGTGAAATAAGTCAATCAGAGAAACACATGTATCATATGATCTCACTGATATGAGGAATTCTTAATCTCAGGAAACAAACTGAGGGTTGCTGGAGTGGTGGGGGGTGGGAGGGATGGGGTGGCTGGGTGATGGACATTGGGGAGGGTATATGCTATGGTGAGCGCTGTGAATTGTGTAAGACTGTTGAATCACAGACCTGTACTTCTGAAACAAATAATACATTATATGTTAAAAAAAAAAGAAGATAGTAGGAAGGGAAAAATGAAGCAGGGGAAATCTGAGGGGTGGACGGACCATGAGAGACTGTGGACTCTGAGAAGCAAACTGAGGGTTCTAGAGGGGAGGGGGGTGGGGGGATGGGTTAACCTGGTGATGGGTATTAAAGAGGGCATGTATTGAATGGAGCACTGGGTGTTATATGCAAACAATGGATCATGGAACACTACATCAAAAACTAATGATGTAATGTATAGTGATTAACATAACATAATAAAATTTAAAATAATAATAAAATAAAATAAATAAATAAATAAAAGTTTACTCAGAAACATTTAAAAAAAGATCTAATAATCCAATTGGGGAGAGAGATAAGTGAGACAATCAGAGTAATACACAAAGCAATTACTTAAGGGTCTTAAATGTTTGGAAAAGTCAGAAAAGTCATGGGGGGAGCAAAAGCAAATGAAATAAGGTTAGGTGGGGTTATCAGGGCTGGCTTCCTGGAAGTCCAGGATCTGGTTTAAAAGTTGAGAAGGCAGAATCTTAAAAATCCTGAAATTTTATGATTCCACTTACATGAGGTCCCTAGAGTAGGTCAAATTCATAGAGACAGAAAATAGAATGGTGGTTGCCAGGGACTGTGGGGATAGAGGGGTGAAGAGGAAGTGTTGATGGGGACAGTTTCCATTTTGCAAGATAAAAGAATTCTCAAAGTGGACAGTGGTGATGGTTGCACCACAATTTTAATGTTCCTAATCCCACTGAACTGCACTCTTTTTTTTTTTTTAAGATTTTATTCATTTATTTGACAGAGAGACACAGCGAGAGAGGGAACACAAGCAGGGGGAGTGGGAGAGGGAGAAGCAGGCTTCCCGCGGAGCAGGGAGCCCGATGTGGGGCTCGATCCCAGGACCCTGGGACCATGACCTGAGCAGAAGGCAGACGCTTAATGACTGAGCCACCCAGGCGTCCCAAACTGCACTCTTAAGAGTTAGGATGGTAGATTTTATTTTATTTGTATTTTACCTCAATTAAAAAAAAACTGAGCAGGTAGAAAGACAGTGGCATATTCCAGATACAAACAGCCAAAGAAAAGGGTACGAAATTAAATGAGCCAGGTTGAGTCCAGAATATTAGAGAATGCTAGATTTTCTGTGAAAAATAAAAGTGCAAATATAAATGTATAATGTAGATATGGATGATTTTAAATACAGAAAAAGTCAAAAGTATTATTTATATGTATGTAGTTTGAGAGAAGGAAATCTAGGGTCAAGGAGAGAAGGTAGGAGTCTGTTTTAATAGTGATGTGATGTTAACGGAAATTGGGGAGAGAGTGTAGAGAACATCTCGGGGGGCGTCTACCCAACTCTTGCTGGTTTGTTTAATTTATTTTTTTAAGTAATTTACTTTAAACTTTTCACCCCTAAATTCTTCAGAATGTATCTTTTTGAAAAAGAAAACTATTTTACTACATTACCACAATGCAGTTCTCACACCTCACAAAATTGACAGTGCTTTCTTGATGTTCCCTAAAAGCCAGACGACATTCAAATTTTCTCTCTTGACCCCAGGATGCCTTTTAGAGCTGGTTTGTTTAAATTGGGATCTAATTAAGGAACATGCTTTGCATTTCATTGTTTTGTTTCTAAACATTTTTAAAAACCAAGCACAGTACTTGCTCCCATTTTCTATCTTGACCTTGAACTTGTTGGAGAGACTCAGCCAGTTGTCTAAGGCCAATTTTCTCAATTTCTGTTTATTTGATTGTTTCCTGGTGGTATCCTTTCTTTAACTGTTCTTTTATTTCCAGTAAACTGGAATTTTAATCTAAAGGTTTGAATATACTTATATCAAACATTTTTGGCAAGGACTCTTCACAGTTAATACTATTTTCTTCAGGCATGTGACGTCTAGAGCACCACTATTAGAGGGGCTTGGATCACAGTATAAAGATATCCCTCCATTGGAAGGTTATATTCATCTTTTTGCAACCAGGACATGTTCTTTTTTCTTTTTATTTATTTATTTTAAAGGTTTTATTTATTTATTTGACAGAGAGAGATACCGCTGGAGAGGGAACACAAGCAGGGGGAGTGGGAGAGGGAGAAGCAGGCTCGATCCCAGGACCCTGGGATCATGACCTGAGCCGAAGGCAGACGCTTAATGACTGAGCCACCCAGGCGCCCCTCATTTTTCTTTTTAAAGACTTATTATTTATTTATTTTAAAAGATTTTATTTATCCATTTATTTGAGAGAGAGAGCAGAGGGAGACGCAGAGGGAGAGGGACAGACAGACTCCACCTGAGTGCGGACCCTGATGTGGGGCTCAGTCCCCCAACCCAGAGACCTCGACCTGAGCCAAAATCAAGAGTCAGACAGTCAACCGACTGAGCCACCCAGGCACCCCAAAGATTTATTTATTTATTTGAGAGAGAGAGAGAGCATGCACACATGAAGGGGAGGGGCAGATGGGGAGGGAGAGAGAATCTCAAGCAGACTCCACACCAAGCATGGAGCGGGGCTTGATCTCACAACCCCGAGATCATGACCTCACCCCAGCCAAAACCAAGAGTCCAGTGCTTAACTTACTGCGCCACCCAGGCAGGCCTGTAACCAGGACGTATTCTAAAAGATTTGTCAGCTTTGACCTTAGTCAGATTTCACCAGCCTTTCCTCCAGTATCCTGTCTATTTCAGGATTCAGTTCATGATCCTTGGCACTCATTACTTTGTCAAATGTCCCTCAGTTTGGGTTGGATGTTTTCTCACGGTTAAATAGAGTTCATGGATTTTGGGGAAGAATACTACGAAGGTGCAGTGTCCTCCCCAGAGCATCCATTCGGGGGTACCGAGCACTGTTCTGTCTCATGACTAGTGATACCAGCCTTGGCTCCCTGGCCACAGTGGTTCCTGGAAGGTTTCTCCAACATAAAGTCACTTTCATTCCTTGTGCCAACAAATATTCCTGGGGGAGACACTTTCAGCTATGCAATATCCTGTTCCTTCTTAAACTTTTGTACACTAATTTTCATATTCATCATTTGATTTTGCCGACAACAATTTTAGCTTTGGTGTTCTAGCAGTGATTCTTATGTCCCCCACTCCTAACAAATGCATTAACCAGAATTCTTCTGTATGGAAGAGTAGTCCCTTCTCCCTCATATTTAAGTTCATGCATGGAACTCAAGGGTATTTATTTTATTCTTTGGATTATAATCTAATACTATTGTTATTTATTTAGTTGCTCAAATTGGTCTAGTTTGGCCATTGGAGCTCATCCAGGTTGGTTCCTGTGTCCCTTCGATTTGCCTCCATACTTTTGTTTTTTTAGCACACCCTTACTTTTTGGCACTACAAGATGCTCCAGGCTGAGTTTGTCTTTTCCTTACCCAGACCTGGCATTAACCATTTCACCATGGAATGCTGGTTCTTTCTATTGGAGGATAATATTTTAAATTTTAAAACCAAGAGCTGGGCACTAGGTGTGTTCATCTATGCCCTCTTAACCAACAAAGCTAAAAAAAATATATGTATGAATACCAACTCATATGTATACACTTATCTATATTTCTTTTTTTTAAAGTTTTATTTATTTATTTGCCAGAGAGAGAGAGAGAGAGAGTGTCCCCACTTATCTGTATTTCTATCCGTGCGTGTGTAGCAAAATAAACAAACACGATTTAACTGACATTTCTGATTCCAGCCCAGTATCATGAGATTCATTCTAGCCTTTTCCTTTTGCTCATTTGTAATTTATATCTGACAGCAAGAAACCTGGCTTTCGTTATTTTATGCAGTTTTCAAAGTCAGTTTTAAATTTTGTTTTGTAAAATGCAATGATTTTATACCCTGCACTTATTTCAAGGCTTACGAATTTTTAGTTATTCTAAAGGCTAACAGAACATTCACACATGTTCTACTCTTTAAGAGAAGGAGAGATTTTAATTTAGTTTGTAATTCATGAATCATATGACAAAAAGGTCTTGTAGTTCTCTGAAGGTTCATTAATCTTTTCCAGGTTTTAGGGAAAAAGCAAGCTAATTATTTGATTATATAATTGATACTAAGATGGGAATGACCTTGGCCTAATCTTCTTCAATTCACATTTTAAAAGAGGAGTTTAATAGCCCCAAGTAATATGTAATTGGAGATGAAGAATGAATATTTTTGAAGGGAGAAGGTGTATTTATCATGCTTGCTGGTTTTTAGGAATTGAATTCAAGGAAGTACCTTACTTGGCACTTTATTCCTGAAGGCATTTGGAGTTAATTTTAGGACTTAACAGAATGTCTCTTTAGAGCTGCACAGAGTAATAAAAATGTAATATAAGCCACAAATATGATCCTTCCAAGTAATTAAAAAATTTTCTAGTAGCCACATTATAAAAAGTAAATAGAAATAGGTGAAATTAGGGACGCCTGGGTGGCTCAGTCGGTTAAGCATCTGCCTTTGGCTCAGGTCATGATCCAGGGATCCTGAGATGGAGTTCCACATCACGCTCCCTGCTCAGCGGGGAACCTGCTTCCCCCTCTGCCTTGCCGCTCCCCCTGCTTGTGTGCGCACGCTTTCTCTCTGACAAATAAATAAAATCTTTAAAAAAAAGAAAAGAAAAAGAAATAGGTGAAATTAATTTTAAGAATATATTTTATCAACAATATATTTTACTTAAGCCAATATGTTCACAATTTTGAAATTTCAGCATGTAATCATTATAAAAAGTTTTAATGAGATGTGTTATTGTATTTTTTTCATATGTCTTTGGAATCTGGTGTGTATTTTATATGTATAGTATATCTGATTTTGAAATAACCATATTTCAATCTTTCAAAAATCCACATATGACTAGTGGCTACTGTATTAAAGCAGTTTTAGAACAAAGGAGTTCCTTTTAAAATATTTCAGTCATCGTCTATAAGGCAGTTTGAAAGCAGATCTGAATGATTTTCCCTTTTCCAGGAAAGGAAGCAGAAATAGTGCAGTCATGAAATTAAGTTAGCTGCATATTTTATGGGTCCCAGGAGAAATAGGCAAGGCCAGAGAGAATGATCTCAGTCAGAAACTCAGAATGAATCATATGAATTAAACACTGGACAATGTCCAATACTCAACATGAGTTTTTAGTTTACAATAAGATCACATTATACCACCATATGTAGAGATGTTCTAATTATGCTCAGTGCAGGAGGTATATTGATATTGTTCTATAAACTACCTCAGATCCAAACTTTGTGAAAAATTATATTTCATTCTTTGGGAACTGAATCATATTGTAATCTTAAACTGCACTAAAATAAATATAAACTGTCTGTTAAATTCCTCAGAGTGGCTCTGAATCTGGCCTCTACTTTGGTTATAAGAGAAGAAGTGGGGCACTTGGGAGGCCCAGTTGGTTAAGCCTCCAACTCTTGATTTCGGCTCTGGTCATGATCTTAGGATTGTGAGATCGGGCCCCACGCCAGCTCTGCACTGAGCATGGAACCTGCTTAAGATTTTCTCTCTCGGGGGTGCCTGGGTGGCTCAGTCGTTAAGCATCTGCCTTTGGCTCAGGTCATGATCCCAGGGTCCTGGGATCGAGCCCCGCATTGGGCTCCCTGCTCAGCGGGAAGCCTGTTCTCCCTCTCCCTCTGCCCCTGCTTGTGTTCCCTCTCTCACTGTGTCTCTCTCTGTCAAATAAATAAAATCTTAAAAAAAAAAAAGATTCTCTCTCTCCCCCCTCCCCACTCCCACACATGCACATGAGTGTTCTTTCTCTCTCTAAAAAAAAAAAAAAAGAAAGAAAGAAAAGAAAAAGAAAGAGAGAAGTAGTAAAAGTCATGCTTTTGTGAACAAACAAGACACTGGAAACAATCAATGGTGATTAACACGTAGTGCTTTTACAAAAGGGTGATTCTTTCTAGAACCTGGTATACCATTTGATATCAGTATGGCCATAAGGTCGGCTTATTCATTGTTTTCCATGTCTATAAGTTTTCTAAGCAGTTAAAAAGAATCTTTTTCACTGAAAGACAGTCTATGGAGGGACTTGTAGTTGTCCTCAATCTTTATTCCACTAGACTTATATCACCACCCAGCTGTGCAGTGGGTAACATCGCAACTACACTCACACAAAGTAACCGGAATAATACATCACTGAGTGCTACAGATATACACTGAATAATAAATATTCTGATGTCAGGCAGCTCAGCCTTCATGAACAGATCCTTTTCCTTGGGGAAGTTAATGACAGTAAAGACTGAAGGAGAAACAGAAGGGTTTCTCAAGGGAGTGTGACCTGGTAATCCACTGGGGTGAGAAAAAAGAGCCAAGAAGGGATAGTCAGTTCTCAAAAGAGGTCCCCAAAGGAAAACATACTCTGTGTCTAGCCAGCAGCAGCACTGTTGAGCATAATGTTTAGAAAAGTTGGTCAAAATACAAACAAAAAACCAAACACCTAATTTCTCCTTAGTTATCAAAAAGGATTCAAGGGACACAACTAACAGAAATTGCAATATTCTGGATAAACTACATTTTAAATTGCTTTCACTAATTAGGAAAGCAGCAACAGGAATGATCCAGAATATCATTATATTAGCTTTAAAAATATTAATTTTATATCTAGAATTTAATATATCCCACAGAAAAGATTTGTAGCCACAATTATTGGACTGGGTGACATCAGTGTTAATCTTCTTGGTAGTAACAATAAGAAGAGTGTGATTTTGGAAGTAGTTTTTAGTTACATATCTGAAATGGAAAAAAATATCTAATATTGTCATACGTGTCCTATGTACCAGACACTGTGCTGAGTCAGCCTCTTACCTGTATCATTTGATTTAATTTTATGAGGTTACTATTTTTACTTGAAAACTAGGAACGAGTCAGTTGCATGTAACAGAAATTACGCAAATAAGGGTTTCTTTCTCTCATATAACAAGAAATCTGAGATAAATCAGGGATAGTTTATTAACAAGAATTAACTCATTTTCTTCTGTTTTCAAAGCTACCATTCTTAGCGTAACTGTTGGCTCTTGCCACAGTTCCAGGCAACACATGTACTTTCCAGGCAGTTAGAAGGAAGAAAGTGGTCCAAGAAGGTTTTCTTTTCTTTTTCTTAAAATTCGTAAGCCTTCTCAGGTGGCCTCCGGCAGACTTACTTGTCTTATTCTTCATTGACCAGACATGAGGTACTTGGTCACACCTAGCTATAAGGAAGGTTGGCAAGGTATCTGGCCTTCAAACATCTGGAATGGGAGGAGCAGGAGAGAAGAAAGTGGAATGGCTGATGGGTTAGCCAACTTACCGTGTTCCCACACCATTTAGTAGATGTGGACACTGATGCACAGCAGGAATAATTAATTTGCCCAGAGTCATATAGTTAGTAAGTAGTGTAGGAACTCTTGAAACCTGGCACTTTGCCTCCAAACCCTGTGCTCCTATTCACCACATTGCCTTCTCAGACAGAGTGAAGTTAACTGCAGAAATCATGAGATTTTTGCATAGAATAATGTTTGCTTATAGAATTTACTACTTGAAATATAAGGTTAGTAGTTTATCATTTTCCTAAAATGTATTTTTAACTAATGTAGTTATCCCCAACCAATGAAATTAGGTTAATGTTAGTCCAAAAAATGTGGATTAAATGGGTGAATTAAGAATTTATTTATTTATTTATTTTTTTAGATCCACAAATTTTTTATTTTATTTTATTATGTTATGTTAATCACCATACATCATTAGTTTATTCTAATATAGAATGCTATGAAATAATCATACCACACGACATAAATAGTAAGGCAGGTTGGGAGAGAGAAAAATCAAGTTAAAGCAGTGTTGAGTGGCTTGCTTTCAGTTTATCCAGACTTACCCCATGAAATATAGGATATGGAAGTATTTAGGTGTCTTGACTAGAGCTGTTAAGTTCACAAAAGCTATTTTTATTTATTTATTTATTTATATTTTTTATTTTATTTATTTATTTTTAAAAATTTTATTATGTTATGTTAGCCACCATACAATACATCATTAGTTTTGGATATGGTGATCCACGATCCATTGTTTTCGTATAACACTCAGTGCTCCATGCAGTACATGCCCTCCTGAATACCCATCACCAGATTAACCCATCTCCCCTCCCCTGTCCCCTCTAGAACCCTCAGTTTGTTTCTCAGAGTCCATAGTCTCTCAAAAGCTATTTTTACATATAGTAATTGCGAAGGTTAATTTTATGTTACCTTGACTGAGACACAGGTGCCTGTATATCTGGTTAAACATTATTCTGGGTGTGTCTGCAGAGGTGTTTCTGGATGAGAGTAACATCTGAATTGGAAGACAGAGTGAAGAAGATGGCCCTCCCTAGTGCAGGTGGGCCCCGTCCAGGCCACTGGAGGCCCAAGTAGAACAAAGGGCAGGGTAAGGGAGAACTCACTCTCTCTGCCTATCTTTGAGCTGGGGCATTGTTCTTCACCCTTTGGGCTGGAACTTACACCACTGGGTCTCCTGATTCTTTGGTTTTCAGAAAGCAGATCATGGGACTTCTTAGTTCTGTTTCTCTGGGGAACCCCAACTAATATAGTACTATATAATGAAATAGGAGGAAAAATAGTCACAAAAATCCATTCGTTTACTGTATTGAGAAATGAATCTTACTAATCCAACAATTATTGATGTTTTCTATTGATATTTGTTATCCAAGATCAGTAAATTTAGTAAACACAACAAAAAATGGACAAAAGTTATAGATCCTAAAAGTATAACTTTAACATATGTACCGTGTTGACATGTGTATTAGTCAGCTCTGGCTGCCATAACAAAACAGCACAGCCCGAGTGGCTTAAACAACGGAAATCTATTTTCTCACAGTTCTGGAGGCCAGAAATCCAAGCTCAAGGTTCTAGCTGATTTGGTTTCTGGTGAGGGCATTCCTCCTGGCTTGCAGACAGCCATCTTTTCACTATGTCCTCACCTGGTCTTTCCTTGGTGTGTGCATGTAGAGAGAGGGAGAGCGGGCTCTGGTCTCTTCCTCTTCTTATAAGGACACCAGTCCTCCTGGGTTAGGGTTCCACCTTTATGAACTCATTTAACCTTACTTCCTTATAGGCCTCATCTCCAAATACAGTCATATTGTGGGGGAAGGCTTCCACATATGAATTTGGAGGGCATGATTCAGTCCATAACTACGTGTGTTAGAGCAGTATCTCTGGTATCTGTGGATTCCTGTTCATTATGTAAATGTATCATTTATTTGTTTTATTTTTAAAAGATTGTAAAAGAAAAACACAAATCCCTTGCTCTACTTTTCTGACCCTAGGCCCTCTCTCCAAAGGCAATGACTTTCAACTCTTTTCCTTTTTTTTCCCGGTATTTACCTTCATATTTCTAAATAATATGTTGACTTGTCAAATCCATTTTTTTAAAAGATTTTACTTCTTTATTTGAGAGAGAGAGAGTGCATGAGCCAGGTGGGGGGGGGAGGGGCAGAGGGAGAGGGAGAAGTAGACTCCCCACTGAGCACCGATGCAGGGCTCAATCCCAGGATCCTGAGATCATGACCTAAGCTGAAGACAGATGCTTAACTGAGTGAGCCATGCAGGTACCCCTGTTAAATCCATTTTTTATCTTTTTGATTTACTTCTATATTAGGTGGGAATTTAGGGCCTTTGTGTATCCTCACTTTACTCATACCCATTCTCCCAGTATAACATTTGAATATTTTGCAAATAGTGTTTTGACTTTATATTGTTATCCAGTGAGCCACAAGTGTACTATGACTATATCTTCTTTGTCATTCACCCTGTAGTTCTCCTAAAGTAAACATTGACTCCTCCCGCCCACTTTCTCAGTCTTCTATTTACATTTCACTAATTCTCTAAGAACTTTCTATTCTTTATTTAATTTATTTAAAAAATTAAATAAAACATTGAAGTATCATTAACATACAGTGTTATATTTGTGTCAGGTGTACATATAATGAATTCCATAATTTTATGCATCACTCAGTGCTCATTGTGATAAGTGTACTCTTAACCCCTTCACCTATTTCACCCATCCCTCCACCCACCTCCTCTCTGGTAACCACCAGTTTGTTCTCTGCACCCCTATGATTATTGCAGCATCGTTTATACTGGCCAAGATATGGAAACAGCCCAAGTGTCCATCCATGGATGAATGGATAAAGGATATGTGGTATATATATATATATATTTATACACACACAGACACAATGGAATATTACTCAGCCATAAAAAAGAATGAAATCTTGCCATTTGCAACAACATGGATGGAGCTAGAGGGTATAATGCCAAGTGAAATAAGTCTGTCAGAGAAAAACAAATACCATATGATTTCATTCATATGTGGAATTTAAGAAACAAAACAAATGAACAAAGGAAAAAGGAGACAAACAAAAAAACCAGACTCTTAAATTTTTAGTAACTTTGTATTATGGAAAATGTCAAACACATATCAAAATGGTGAGAATAGTATTATATACACTCCAGCCCTCATTATTAAGCTTCAAATATCAACTTTTGTCAAAGAATGCAAGGTTAGTTTAATATTCAAAAGCCAATCAATGTAAGAATATGCCATATTACTAAAGGACAAACCCTCATAATGATCTCAAAAGAGATTGAAAATTTTTTTGACAAAATGCAACACTCTTTCATGATAAAAACACTCAACAAACTAGGAATAGAAATAAACTTTCTCAACTTGATAAAGGGCATCTATGAAAATCTCATAGCTGACATCCTACTTAATGGCGAAAGACTGCATGCTTTTCCCCTAAGATCAGATATAAGATAGGGATATCCTCTTTTGCCACTTCTCTTTGATATTGTGCTAGAGTTTCTAGCCAGACAAATAGGCAAGAGAAATAATTAAAAAGCATCAAAAGAGGAAAGGAAAGGGTAAAACTATATTTGTGTATGATATGACATGAACTATGGAATATAATTGCATATATTCCTATGGAATCCACTACAAACAGCTACTGGAACTAAAGAGTTAAGTGTTGCAGGATATAAAATAAGCATACAGAAAAATCAATTATATTTCCATACATAAGCAATGAACAATCCAAAAATGAAATTAAGAAAACAACTCAATTTACAATAGCATCAAAAAGAATGAAATATTTAGGTATAAATTTAACTATTAAATATGACTTGTATACTGGAAACTACAAAAGATTGTCAAAAGAAATTAAAGCAAACCCTAAGAAATGGAAAGACACCCTATGTTATGGACATATTGTTAAGAAGGCAATAGTTTCCAAATTGATCTACAGACTCGACATAAGCCCTACCAAAATTCCAACTTGTGTTTTTGCAGAACTGATAGTCTGATCCTAAAATTCATATAGAAATGCAAAGGACCCAGAAGAGTCAAAACAGTCTTGAAAAGGAAGAACAAAGTTTGAGGAAACACACTTCCTCATTTCAAATCTTACTAAAGAGCTGCAATAATCAAGACTGTGTGGGACTGGAGTAGGGACAGATGTGTAGATCAAGGGACTACTAGCATTGAGAATCCAGATATAAACCTTTACATTTATGGTCAAATGATTTTCAACAAAGGTGCCAAGACAATTCAATAGGGAAAGGACCGTGTTTTTAATAAATAGTCTAACGTGCAAAGAATGAAGTGGGACTCCTTTCTATATCATATTACAAAGATTAGCTCAAAGCAAATCAGACACCTAAATGTAAGAGCTAAAACTATAAAACTCTTTGAAGAAAACATAGGAATAAATCTTTGTAATTGTTGGATTAAGTAATGAAGCTTGGATCTGACATCAAAAACATAGGTGACAAGCAAAAGGGTAAACTGAGACTTCATCAAAATGAAAAACTTTTGTGCTGCAAATGATATCATTGAGAAAGTTTAAAAAGACAAACCATAGAATGGTAGGAAATATGTGCAAATAATATATCTGATAAGGGACTTGTATCTAAAATTGTATATTATGTAAAGGTGTATGTAAAGAACACTTACAACTAAATAATAAAAAGACAAATAATCCAATTTTTAAAATGGGCAAATAATTGAAACAGACATTTCTCTGAAGAAGATACACAGAACACATGAAATACACTTTTAACATCATTAGCCATTAGGGAAGTACAAATCAAGCCCACAGTGAAATACCACTTCATATCCACTAGGATGGCTATAATAAAAAAGACAGATAATAAGTTTGGTGAGGATGCGGGCAAAATGAACCTCCTACCTTGTTTGTGAAATTGTAAAGTGGAGCAGTCACTCTAGAAAAGTTGGGCAGTTCCACAAATAGTTAAACATGTGGTTACCGTATGATGCTAAATTCCATTCCCAAGTATATACCCAGGAGAACTGAAAACATATATCCACACAAAAACTTGTATGCAAATTTTCATAGCAGCAATTTTCTTTTTTTTTTTAAATTAATTTTGTTTATTTATTTGACAGAGAGAGACACAGCGAGAGAGAGAACACAAGCAGGGGGAGTGGGAGAGGGAGAAGCAGGCTTCCCGCTGAGCAGGGAGCCCGACGCGGGGCTTGATCCCAGGACCCTGGGGTCACGACCTGAGCCGAAGGCAGATGCTTAACGACTGAGCCACCCAGGCACCACAAGCAATTTTCTTTTTAAAAGATTTTATTTATTTTATTTAAAGAGAAGAGGGGAGAGACTGAGGCAGAGGGAGGGAGAGAGACTCTCAAGCAGACTCCTCACTGAGCACGGAGCTGGATGTGGGGCTCCATCTCATGATCCCAAGATTATGACCTGAGCTGAAATCAAGAGTTGGAGGCTTAACTGGCTGAGCCACCCAGGCGCCCTGCAGCAATTTTCTTAATAGCTGAAAGTTGGAAACACCAAAACGTCCACCAGCTGATGAATATACAAAACATGGCATTCATACAAATGATTACTATTCAGCAGTAAAAGAGAATGAGTACTGCTGCGTGCTACAATGCAAATGACCTTGAAAACATTATGCCAGTGAAGGAAGTCAGTCACAGAAGACCACACATATGATTCTATTTATATGAAAAGTGTAGAATAGGCAGCTCTAAAGACAGAGGATTAGTGGCTACCCAGGGTTGAGGTGGACTAAGGGAGTGACTGCCAACGGGTAGGGAGTTTCTTTTTTGAGGGTAATAATTTCTAAACTCAGATTGTGGGGATGGTCTCACAACTCTGTGACTGTACTAAAACCACTGAATTGTACATGTTCAACAAAGGAACTTTATGGTATGTAAATTATATGTCAACAAATATGTAAAAAACAAAATAATGTATAAATGATGTCAGAAGAAAAGATGTATGCTTATGGTATAGATGGCAAAGAACACATAGAATGAAAATGTTTGAGTAGTTAAGAAAACAACTCTCAACTCCTTGTCAACCCTCTTTCACTCACACTCTCAACCACCCTGTCCGTCTCATATTAATTTGGATCAAATATGATTTCAACTATAAATATTTCGGCATGTTTTAAAAATAACTTTTTAAACATAGACATATTATCATAACCAAACAAACATATTTCCTTTGTCTAAAATATTTTGTCAGTGTTCACATTTCCACTTCCAACATCTTTTAATAAAATTTTACACTTCAGCTTCATCAAATAACCCACTAGTGCCATTTTTTTTTTTCTTTCTGGAGAATCCCCCTTTGGAGCCTTAGCTCCTGGTTCTTCCTCTTGGAGCTCCGGGCATGCTCACAGCAGGCACCCTGGGACCACTCCTCAGCACTCTCCTGTGCTCGGTCTCCTTTCCTGGATGCCTCTTTTTTACTTCTGGTCTCTCTCAGCCTTCTGGAGCATATTCTCTCAACATGAAAGGCTGCATGTGAAGTCATGTTTTCCCCAATTCTTAAGGATCTGAAAAAGTCTGTGTTCTCCCACTTAATTGAAAGTTTGTTGTTTGTAGAATTTCAGGTTGCAAATCATTTTGACTCAGAATTTTGAAGGAATTTCTCCAAGGTCTTCTGGTGTGCTGTGTTGCTGTTTGAAAGGTTTGATGCAATTTTCCTTCTCTTCCTGTGTATGTAACTTGCTTTTTTCTCTTTGGAAACTTTTTTCTTTTGTCAATTTTGTTTTAACATTTAGCAATTATTACATTGAATAATATAAATTTCTCTCATGCATACCATTTAACTGCATCCAAAAAGAGATGATTTCTCTCTCTCTCTCTTTTTTTATGTCTTGGTTTGAGCTGCATGGGTCCACTTACAAGTGGATTTTTTTTTTTTTATGCAGTACAGTCCTGTAAATGTATCTTCTCTTTCTTATTTTTTAAAATTGTAGTTGACATACAGTGTTATATTAGTTTCAGGTATACAACATAGTGATTCAACATTTCTATACATTATGCAATGCTCACCACAAGTGTAGTCACCATCTGGCATTGGAAACTTTTTTTTTAATGTATGGTATATTAATTTATTCAATATTTATGACCACTATAAACTTCTGGAATGAGGTGGATATTAACTCAAAAATGAAGCAAACATTTACTAATACCTACCGTGTGCTAGGCTTTGGACTACCTATACCAAAAAAAAAAAAAAGATTTATTTATTTGGGGGGAGGGGCAGAGGGAGAGTGAGAGAGAAACTTTAGCAGACTTTCGTGCTGAGCGCAGAGCTTGATGTGGGGCTTGATCCCATGACCCTGAGATCACAATCTGAGCCAAAACCCAAGAGTCGGGACACTCAACTGACTGCACCGCCCAGGAACCTCTGTCACTGGAAACTTTTTAGGAGCGCTTTCTGGTCTAGAAAGTTGTAACACTATGCCTTTATTACACTGGGTCTCTGATAAGTCTTTTATTTTAGACTCCTGGCTTTTAGTTTATAAACTTTTCTTGTAGTATTTCTTTGAAAATTTCTTCCTGTTTTCTTATTTATAGAGACCAGAGACTCCTATTAAATCCTGAGCTTAGAATCTTTTTCTTTTTAATAGTTGCTTTTTTGTTCACTTCCTTATAATTTTTTGAACTTTAGTTTCAAGAGTTCATTCTACATTTTTAATTGCTCATTTTCATTAAACAAGAGCTGATCGTGTTCCATGAAACCTGGATTCTAGTCCTAGCTTGGGGCAGATTGTAAAGTTTTAAAAAACAAGAGGTGATTATTAGGGGCATGTGCAGGTAAATGTTACATTGACTTGCTGATTATTAAAATCACTTACTCATTCAGCACGTTTATTGAGTGCTATGTGCCATGCACTGAAGGACAAAAGGGACAAAAAGTAAAGTGAATTGGTAAACCTTTTTGCAGACTATGGAAGTAGGAAGGTAACACTGAAAAGGGGAATTAACATTGGAGTGCCCACTGTGCTGGGGTGATGATGTCTACCTCTTGCAGATAAAGACATGGGGGCTCAAACAGTCAAGAGCACAGCCTGAGTCAGTCAGTAGTGAAGCAGACATTCTGTCCAGGTCTGAGTGTAGAGTTTCTCCTCTCACCACGGCATTGTGTTCCAGACACCTGACAGTCACTCTCAAAGCTCATGTAGAAGTTTACTGAGGATGCAGGGACATAGTCTGGAACCCACTGTACCCGTCTCAGGTGTTAGAAGCAGAATTGAAGACCCCCGGTATTCTCACCCTGTATTTGTTACGTCTGCATGTCAGCTTAGCCTCCTTTGTGCTTTCTAGGTGGGCTTTCTCTGCCCCTTCTGGGCATTCCAGAGTTCCTGTCTTTACATACCACAATTCCAGTTACACAGAGATGCGAACCTGACTCTGTGGTCCCAAATCCATGTTCTTGAATCTAATCTATTTGGCTTGGGTTAGGGCTCTGTGCCTGGTTCAGTTGATTCTGTTTGCCCCTTGGTATGGTGGTGGGGCAAAAGTTCCCAGAAAAAGGGGTAGAGAGGATTGTCGTCATCTTCAATTCTAGGCAGATGTCTGGAGAGGTAGCCACTATGTGGGCTCTGAGTGAGCCCACCCTGAAGGGAAGCTGGGGTCATCACCTACATTATTGAAACTGAAATCGTATTTCTTCACCATATTCAATATTCTATTCACATGCACCTTTCTACGTTTTTTAATTTTTATTTTATTTATATTTTTTTCTACTTTTTTTTAAAGTAACAGTTTGAAGGCCACAACTTGATTTTCCCCCCATGCAGTCACATTATGAATGTAGGGGGAAAAGATTTTTCTTCTGTAAATAACCAAATGCTTTTTAACACTCAGAGGTAAAAATGAGCTCAAAATCACCTGCAAAATTGTATCAGGTTGTTTTCCTTAGTGTGCATTTAGTTTGAAACAATAGCTGATTTTCAGATACCAAATCAAAATAGAATAGTCTTAGACCAAGTTGCGACCACTACATTCCAACTTAATCATACAGTACGAGTACTTTTTTGTGTGTGTCATGCTATTCACCAAAAACCAAACTGTATCTTTATTGGAAATTGCACTCAATACTATATATTTCCAGTGGCATCACCAGCTAATGTGGGGTTTATTTATTTTTAATAAATTAGCGGGAAGCCTGCTTCCCGCTGAGCAGGGAGCCCGATGGCAGGGCTCGATCCCATGACCCTGGGATCATGACCTGAGCCGAAGGCAGATGCTTAACGACTGAGCCTGGACCCAGGCGCCCCTAACGTGGGATTTAAAAAGAACACAAAACACTGCTTGCCTTTAGCAAGGCTTTGCTTTGCTAGTAAGCAGTTCAGTTACACCTCTCCCGAAGTTTGTTTAAAGGAATATAATTCTTGATCATATACTGTTTGGAACATAAGCAAAACTCACTGTATACAAGAGATGTTTTACATAACAGAGGAGGCTGGAACTTGTGAGGTGCCCAAAGAAAGGCTAAGTGTGGCTCCCAGTTCCAGCTGGAAGGTACATGTCAGGTATGGAAGGCACCATGATCTACACATCACATACCAAAAGGTTAATCTATGTTCTCTCAAGTACCTGATACTCTAGGTCCCAACTGTCTAAAGACAGTAGTAAGGGAATGTGCAATGCCAATTCATAGACTAACTCAAAAACTCCAAACAGACAATGTCTAAAAGAAAAAGAGTAGGCATAAAAATAGGATATGCCGTGAAACATATTTAATAGAAATATTAAAATAATCATTACATTTCCTCTTGCTGAAACCATGAAAGAATATCACTTTGTAATCAAAGTAATTTTATCATGCAAAAAGGTATTTTTGTTACTACATTCATAAGTAGGGACTATATTTCAAAACAAGTTTACACAGACTTCAAAAAGGCGTAGACTTACAGTGAAATTTATTTAAATACTATTACAGTTAAATTGTATGCTGCTGGCATATGCATATTCACAGTTTATAAAGTAAAAAAAAACCACTAAACTTTTAAAAGTCAGCTCTGAAATGGATGCATGTTCATTAATACATTCACTAGTTAGGTCTGTTCTCAAATAGGAGGAAAGACAGATATAGGAGATATTTTGTAAAGAACAAACTCAACATGTCAGCAGCAAATTTCAGTTAAATTAAATCAGAAACGAATGTTCTGAGTAACCAAAGTACAAAGTCAGTTCACCAGCTGAGAATGAAAATCAGAGTATAAATTGGAAGGCTTAAGGGAACTTTACAGAGCATATTGTGTGGTGATTTTTTAACAAATATTAAAAATAGAATTCTCAAATTTATGATTTAAGAACACAATTTTGATCTTGTCAATAAAATATATTCAGAGGCATCAAAGGCGGGTAACACCACAAGACCTGTGAAAATGTGACACTGCCCTCGAAGGCGTCTTCCCGAAGTTCCTTGTGATGGAGGGTGTAAGCAATGGCATGTCTGCTGAACATGGGAAGCACCGCTCTCCTATTAGATACAATGCTGAAGGACACAGTCAATGTTCTAGTAAGTTTTTACTGGGGGAGATGGAAAGAATTCTCAAAACAGATTCATGGCTTAAAAGTAGATGAACCCTCTCAAGAGCCTGGAGAGACAGCACGGAATCACCCCAAGGTAATGAGCTGGTCCCTATGTTCATGCTCTGTGTCACAACAGCCAACACTAGGGCTTCTGACAACATAATGAGTTTTGAGATAATATATTTTAAAGAAAAAAAGAACAGTTCATTTAAAAGTTACTAAAAAAAATGTTAAGTCTCATAATTAACTGCACATATTTGCTTTATAATCCCTTAATAAACATGTCAACTTTATGAATAAAGCATTTCCTTCATATTCTAATTACATTTGCTTTAACAATTTATAATAGTAATCTATCTGCAAGTTTGCTCTTGCAATAAATAGTCTTGTAACATTATTTTCAAAACCTAAATTCCAGTTGGGACTGTACCAAAATTTAACTTTGAAATTCACAGTACTGCCCAGAAACAGGCAGGTCCTGAGGTTCCACAGGAGGAGGGAGTGACTTCGTTCTTGGTGTTTTCATCTGGCAGCATGCTTGGGAAGTCACAGAGTCAAAGGACTGTGGGCTGGTATCAACACTTCAGGCTGCTGTACTTTTACTTCATACTTTTACTTCAAGCGGAGACTTTTTAAATACATCTGACATACGTATGTACAAATATATGTAGATGTGAATATACACACACACACTTTTGGACAAAAGAATGACAGCAATATACGTGAAACTTTTTTTGCCAAATGGATTCTATTTGGTTAATAAATAATGTTTTCCTGTTAATCTATCGAAGTCCAGACCAACTATGTAGATAGGATGCCCATCCGGAGGAACGGGAAGCATTTTCTTCCTCACCTTTGGGGAGTTAAAAAAGAAAAAAAGTGCATTAATCTTCTCATAACATACTTTGACGTTACAAATCTGTTCTTGAATTTTCAGTATTTGTCTTTCTCCATTAGACAATTCCAAAATAAAGACCCCAGCACAACTAAGTATTATTGACAATAAGGGGAATTTGTACATTCTTTTTATAACAGAAGACTTTATGTAACTTAGAAGCAAAACCCAACAGTTGTGTGGTGAACCTCAAAACTAAACCAAGACAAACAAAAAACAACTGTTTTTAATCATTCCGAAATCAGGTATATGAGGTATAATTTACTTGTAGTACAATTCATCCTCTTTAGGTGTAGCACCACCATCCCCACCTTTTTGCCTTTTCTAGAAAGTCATATGAATTGGAGCACATCATGTATCTTTTGAATGTGGTTCCTTCCACTTAGCAGGATGCATCTGAGAATTGTCCATGATCCTGTGGGTATTGGTAGTTCATTCCTTTTTACTGCTGAGTAGGATTCCACTGTGTGGCTGTACCAGTTTGTTTTATTCATTTACCAGTGAAAGATATCTGCGTTGTTTCTAGTTTTTTTCCAATTTAAAATAAATCTGCTCTAGGGCGCCTGGGTGGCTCAGTTGGTTAAGCGACTGCCTTCGGCTCAGGTCATGATCCTGGAGTCCTGGGACCGAGTCCCACATCGGGCTCCTTGCTCAGCAGGGGGTCTGCTTCTCCCTCTGACCCTCCCCCCTCTCATGTGCTCTCTCTCTCTCTCATTCTCTCTCTCAAATAAATAAATAAAATCTTTAAAAAAAAATAAAATAAAATAAATCTGCTCTAAACATTTATGTATGGGTTTTTAATGTTAAAAAATTTATTGAGAAATAATCTACATGAGATTCACCCTTTTAAAGTGTATAATTCAGTGGTTAGGTTTGTGCAATTTTTTTGTGTGAGTATAGTCTTTCATTTCTCTTGGATAGATACCTCAGAGTGGGACTGTTGTTGTATAATGAGTGTATTTAACTTTATAAAATAATGCCAAACTTTTCTAAGGCAGTTGTATCATTTTGTATTGAGTGTTCCAGTTTCTCTTTTTATCTTTTTTATGATCAACACAAACAAATCCTGTCTTAAAATTCAGAAAAATTCTAGGCTTCCAAGAAAATTTCTGATAAGGCCTCCTTTACTGTTTTCTTCTTACTATGATTTGTACATTAATATATATGATTTGAAAGTTTTACAACCTTAAAAAAAGGTGAACATCTCTTCTCATTACATGTCCTTTCCCTCCTCCCCTTCCCTCCCCAGATATGATCACTATTAAATTCAGTATGCTCCCTTCCAGACACCCTTCTGTGTTGTCAAACACACGTATGTATCACAAATGATCTCAGGCAAAGAAGCATTTCCAAAATTTTACACAGAGGACTTCCTATAGTTTATAAGCCGTTTTCATTTCTTTTTCTGTTCATTGGTTTTATCCATGTATTACTTATGAACTGCTGTGTAACAAATCACTGCAAACTTACTAGCTTAAACAGTACACATTATCTCAGTTTCCATGGGTCAGGAGACCAGGTAGAGAGGGCTTAGCCAGATCCTCAGGGTCTTTCACAAGGCTGCAATCAAGGTGTTGGCCAGGAATGGGTCTCATCTGAAGGACTGACTAGAGAAGGATCTGCTTCCATATGCATGTGGTAAATGGCAGGATTCAGTGCCTCAAAGGCTGCTGGAGCCACAGCCTCAGTTCCTTGCCACAGGGGCTTTTTTTTAAATTAAGATTTTATTTATTTATTTGAGAAAGAGCACACCAGTGAGGGGGAGTGGCATTGGGAGAGGGAGAAGCAGACTCCCCACTGAGCAGGGAACCTCATGCAAGGCTTGATCCCAGGACCCCAAGATCATGACCTGAGCCGAAGGCAGATGCTTAACCTACTGAGCCACCCAGGCGTCCCCAAATGGCCTCTTTAATAATGTCAGCTTGCAAGTGGAGAAGGCGGAGAGTCTGCTAATGAGACAGAAGTCACAAGCTAACCTAATCATGGAAGTGATACCCTGTCACCTTTGCTGTATTCTACTGGTTAGAAACAAGTCACTAGGCCAGTCTAATGGCCATTCAAGGGGAGAGAGTTACATAAAGACATGAATGCCTAGAGGGCATCACGGTGGCAGATTTTTTAAGTCAGTCTTCCCATAGTCTGCATGGAGAAGAGCTTCTAGAAAGCTGGAGGAAGTAATACTGTTAAGGGATGGAAAACTGGGTACTGACTCTGCTTTCTCCCATCAGAGGGGGTGGTGGCCTTGCTCCCAAGAATGATGAAAGCCAGGGGCCTCCATTTCCTAAATGAAATGCAGAGATCTCTGTATGTTCATCTGGAATGAATGGTGCACTCTGAGTATAAGTCTTGTGACACAACAAAAATTCAACCGTGTCTCTGATCTGGCAGGACTCTTCCCTGTACATACAGTGTTCCTGGCAGCTGTTCATGTCCTTAGGTAAGTAAGGACCACAGAAAGGCTGAGATAGGGTGCATTTGCTCCTGCCCTGAGTAACTGTTCTTTTCTGATAAGGTTCTATGTCCTCTGCAAACCAAATCAGACACTTACAGTGAGTATGAGTGTGTTCTCTTCCTGTCAGTCTGGAGATGACCAAAAAAGCCTGATAGTCTTGGCCTTTTTTCCTCTCTCTTTTTTTTTTCCCTTAATTGAGGTAAAATTGGCATATAACCTTATATTAGCTTCAGGTCTTTTTCCTCTTTATTTACTTCTACAGAGTATTAGACTTTGGTAATGTTGTACAGTAAGTAACAATACACAGCTTTGTAAATTATAACCTAGTTGGGGAGTAAAGATGTAGAGAAGCAACTTTCAGCTCTTACTTGAGCAGCAAAGTTGAGATTCCAGTCTTGCAAAAAGAAGCACTATATGACTGACTTACTTAGGGAGTGAACCCTGCTTACCTCAAGTCGTGTCTCAAGAAGAAAAGAAAAATGTAATCTGTGAACAGCAGTGGGATCTAACATGCAGGAAGCAGGGTGAGTTAACCTGTGCACTGCAGGCAAGCAACAATCTACACTTGTCAGTGTCTTCTTCACATTACTTGTTTTGAAACTAATGCAGCACTTTGTATTTTTTTGCCTTATATAGAGATGCCACAGGGAGCTTTGAGTAGCTCAGGACACTTGCCTGGGGTGTGAGTTGGGTCATTAAAGGGTGTTTGTTACAGGGAGTTTGACATCATTTGCCAGAGTTGGATAACCTACTTTATCCCCTAAGCTAATGTTTCTCAAATACTTGTGACCCAGACCCACAGAAAGACAAACATTTTATATCAGGAGCTGATACAGTCAGACAGATAGCAACATCCACCCATATACCCAGAGAATTTCAAGAAATAATTCTTACCCTTACAAGATTCAATGTATTCTGGTGTTTGTCTCATTTTCTCAATTAAAAAAAATATTCTGGATGTGATTCTCCAAATTAATTTCCACATCCATTAGTGATTAGCAACCCAAATGAAAAATACTGGTATAAACTCTATACAAAATCAGAGATTGTAAACACTGCTTCAAAGGAGATGAAGGAGGCAAGAGTACTTGTGCTTTTTGCTCCTCTGATCCCATTCTTTTCAGTGCCAGAAGAGCAGCCCTCAGACCCTCTCTTCTGGCACCCCAGACATGTATACATGGTCTGTTGTCCTGAAGGCCTTGGTAAAGAAATGTCCTTGGTCTGGCTGGTGAGGCTCAGGACTCTTACTGCAGCATGATGACAAGTTTCCTGTGCATGACATTCCTTCTTGCAACTCAGACCTTTCACTCAGGTTTTCCTTATACATGAAGTACATTGCTATGCATTTCCAATGGAGGCAAATTCTTAAAGTTTCTATCAGAAAGGATCTTGAAAAATATTTCTTCAAGGTTGACAGTTATTTCTTATAGCATGCTAAAGACAGTACTTCACCAATGCTGCTGAGAAGTCCACTGTGAGCCTGTCACTCCTTTAAAGGTAATGAGGTAATGGGTCTTTTTTTAAATTTAATTTAATTTTATTATATTAGTCATCATACAATATAGCATTAGTGTTTGATGTAGTGATCCATGATTCATTGCTTTTGTATAACACCCAGTGCTCCATGCAGTACGTGCCCTCCTTAATACCCATCACTGGGCTAACCCATCCCCCCACCGCCCTCCCCTCTAAAACCCTCAGTTTGTTTCTTGGAGTCCATAGTCTCTCATGGTTCATCTCCCCCTTTGATTTCTCCCCGTTCGTTTTTCCCTTCCTTCTCCTAAAGTCCTCCATGCTATTCCTTATGTTCCACAAATAAGTGAAACCATATGATAATTGACTCTCTCTGCTTGACTTATTTCACTTAGCATAATCTCCTCCAGTCCCATCCATGTTGATGCAAAAGTTGGGTATTCATCCTTTCTGATGGCTGAGTAATATTCTGTTATACATGGATCACATCTTCTTTATCCATTCATCTGTTGAAGGGCATCTCGGCTCTTTCCACAGTTTGGCTATTGCGGACATTGCTGCTATGAACATTGGGGTGCATATGGCCCTTCTTTTCACTACATCTGTGTCTTTGGGGTACATACCCAGTAGTGCAACTGCTGGGTCATAGGGTAGCTCTATTTTTAATTTTTTGAGGAACCTCCACACTGTTTTCCAAAGTGGCTGCACTAACCTGCATTCCCACCAAGAGTGTATCTTTCTCCACAACCTCTCTAACATTTGTTGTTTCTTGCCTTGTCAATTTTTGCCATTCTAACTGGTGTAAGGTGGTATCTCAATGTGGTTTTGATTTGAATTTCCCTGATGGCTAATGATGATGAACATTTCTTCATGTGTCTGTTAGCCATTTGTATTCTTCTTTTGAGAAGTGTCTGTTCATGTCTTCTGCCCACTTTTTGACTTATTTGTTTTTTGGGTGTTGAGTTTGAGAAGTTCTTTACAGATCTTGGAAATCTGCGCTTTGTCTGTAGTGTCATTTGCAAGTATCTTCTCCCATTCTGTGGGTTGCCTCTTTTTATTGTTGACTGTTTCCTTTGCTGTGCAGAAGCTTTTTATCTTGATGAAGTCCAAAAGTTCATTTTTGCTTTTGTTTCACTAGCTTTTGGAGATGTATCTTGACAGAAGTTGCTGTGGCCAATGTCAAAGAGGTTACTGTCTATGTTCTCCTCTAGGATTTTGATGGATTCCTGTCTCACATTGAGGTCTTTCATCCATTCTGAGTTTATCTTTGTGTATGGTGTTAGAGAATGGTCGTGCTTCATTCTTCTGTATATAGCTGTCCAATTTTCCCAGCACCATTTATTGCAGAGACTGTCTTTTTCCCATTGCATATTTTTTCCTGCTTTGTCAAAGATTATTTGACCACAGAGCTGAGGGTCCATATCTGGGCTCTCTATTCTGTTCCATTGGTCTATATGTCTGTTTTTGTGCCAGTACCATGCTGTCTTGGTGATCGTTGATTTTAATACAGCTTAAAATCAGGCAATGTGATGCCCCCAGCTTTGTTTTTCTTTTTCAACATTTCCTTGGAGATTCAGGGTCTTTTCTGATTCCATACCAATTTTAGGATTGTTTGTTCCAGCACTTTGAAAAATGTCATTGGAATTTTGATCGGGATGGCGTTTGAAGGTATAGATTGCTCTGGGTAGCACAGACATTTTAACAATGTTTATTCTTCTGATCCATGAGCATGGAATGTTTTTCCATCTTTTTGTGTCTTTTTCAATTTCTTTCATGAGTGTTCTGTAGTTTTAGAGTATAGATCCTTTACTTCTTTGGTTAGGTTTATTCTGAGGTATCTTATGGTTTTTGGTGCTATTGTAAATGGAACTGTTTCTCTAATTTCTCTTTCTACAGTTGCATTGTTAGTGTATAAGAAAGCAACTGATTTCTGTGCATTGATTTTGTATCCTGTTACATTACTGAATTGCTGTATGAGTTCTAGTAATTTGGGGGTGGAGTCTTTTGGGTTTTCCACATAAAGTGTTATGTCATCTGTGAAGAGAGAGAGTTTGACTTCTTCTTTGCCAATTTGAATACCTTTTATTTCTCCTTTTGTTGTCTGATTGCTGTTGCTAGGACTTCTAGTACAATGTTGAACAATAGTGGCGAGAGTGGACATCCTTGACGTGCTCCTGATCTTAAGGGAAAGGCTCTCAGCTTTTCCCCATTGAGGATGATGTTCGTTTTGGGGTTTTCATAGACGGATTTTATGAATTTGAGGAATGTTCCCTCTATCCCTATACTCTGAAGAGTTTTAATCAGGAAAGGATGTTGTATTTTGTCAAATGCTTTTTCTGCATCAATTGAGAGGACCATATGGTTCTTCTCTCTCCTCTTATTAATGTGTTCTGTCGCATTGATTGATTGGAGAATGTTGAACCACCCTTGCATCCCAGGGATAAATCCCACTTGGTTGTGGTGGATGATCCCTTTAATGTACTGTTGGATCCTATTAGCTAGGATCTTATTGAGAATTTTGGAATCTATATTCATCAGGGATATCGGTCTGAAATTCTCCTCTTTAATGGGGTCTTTGCCTGGTTTGGGGATTAAGGTAATGCTGGCCTCACAGAATGAGTCTGGAAGCTTCCCTTCTGCTTCTATTTTTTGAAACAGCTTCAGGAGAATAGGTATTATTTCTTCTTTGAATGTTTGGTAGAATTCCCTAGGGAATCCTCCGGCCACGGACTCTGCCATCTCTCCATCCATTCTAAGTGACAGCCTTGCCAGATAAAGTATTCTTGGCTGCATGTTCTTCTCATTTAGTACCCTGAATATGTCTTGCCAGGCCTTTCTGGCTTGCCAGGTCTCTGTGGATAGGTCTGACGTTATTCTGATGTTCCTCCCTCTGTACATAAGGAATCTCTTCCCCCTAACTGCCCTTAAGATGGTTTCCTTTGTTCTAAGATTTGTGAGTTTTACTATTACATGCCGGGGTGTTGGCCTGTTTTCCTTGATCTTGGGAGGGGTCCCCTCTGCCTCTAGGACACAAATGTTTGTTTCATTCCCCAGATTAGGGAAGTTCTCAGCTACGATTTGCTCAAATATATCTTCTAGTCCTCTCTTTCTCTCCACCCCCTGAGGGATCCCAATAATTCTGACATTGGAACGTTTCATGGTGTCACTTATTTCTCTGATTCTGTTTTCATGGATTTTGAGTTGTTTCTCCCTGGCTTCCTCTTTTTTCTTCTTTTCTATCAATTGGTCTTCTAGATCACTAATTCGTTCTTCTGCCTCACTTACCCATAGCTGTTAGACCATCTAGATTAGATTGGATCTCATTGATAACATTTTTAAGTTCTGCCAATTCAGCTTTCATTTCTGCCCTTGGAGACTCTATGTTGCCATTAATCGATTTCTCCATTCTAGTATTGTCTTCACAACTGCTACCCTGAATTCCATTTCTGACATCTTGGTTATATCTGTATCCATTTGTAAATCTGTGGCAGAAGTCACAGTCTTGAACCATGAGAGATGATGGACTCTGAAAAACAAACTGAGGGTTCTAGAGGGGAAGGGGTGGGAGGATGGGTTAGCCTGGTGATGGGTATTAAAGAGGGCATGTTCTGCATGGAGCACTGGGTGTTATACGCAAACAATGAATCATGGAACACTACATCAAAAACTAATGATGTAATGTATGGTGATTAACATAACATAAAAAAAAAGAAGTCACAGTCTCTGAGTCTTTCCTATCTTGGGGGTTCTTCCTCCTAGTCATTCTGTTGATGGGTGGTTTCGGAATGGACAGAGTCCAAATTATTGACCACAACCCAAGCAAGATGCACATGGTTTATAGGGACCTTAGGGTTATTGGCCTCTTGTTCTCCCAGCCTGTCTTCTGGGGGAGAGGACTGCCACACTGTTACTCAAGCAACCCTATTTGGGCAGAGTTGCCTTGCCCCCGGTTGGGGGGGATGGGTTCAGTGAAAACCATATTTTTTTTTGGATTTTGTTCTCTGGCGGCTTTCCCTGCTGGCTTTCCGCGTCTCTTCCGAGAGTCAGAGTGAAGAGATCGTTTCCAACCCTCTGCCTCAGAGCAGAGATCACAGTCTGTTCTTCAGTGCACTCACCAGGCCACCCTATCCCCGTTTCTGTCTGTGCTGCTATAAATTGCAGCAACCTGGGTTATGCGCCCCTCAGCAGGGTTCCCAGTCCTCAACTCCACTTCGGGGCACGTCTCTGCCCTTTGTGCTTCTAAAACCGCCAGCCGCCCCAGTTCGCATGTGAGGCCCTGCTGCTCCAGATGTCAGTCTGAGGGGCTGCCCTAAAGTCCTTTCCCCGCCACTACCGGTCTGTGAGTCTGTGCCCTGTCCCCAGCGTAGGAGGCTTTCGTGAACTGGTGGTGCAGGATCCCGACAGCTCCCTCTCCCTTCCGTTTATCTTCCAATATCTAACCGCAGAATCACAACTCCCTGCTTCACAGCTCAAAACCAACTGCCTGCGATATTCTGTTTGTAGAGATCCAGATATAGCTTCTTACATCTCAGGCTGATTTTGTGGGTGTTCAGAGCGGTCTGGTAGATATCCAGCTCAATTCCGGGGACCAGTTGGAATAGGGTCCCCTACTCCTCCGCCACCTTTTCAAACTCCGGCAATGGGTCTTCTTTTGAGGACTTTTCTCTGTCCCTTTTGGTGGGCAGTTTCACTTTTACGTGAAGAGGTAGACCTCCTTTTATTTATTCTACTTGAAATTGTATTGAGATTTTTCAAATGTGTGAATGGATGTCCTTCAGCAGCTCTGAAAAATTTTCATTCTCTTCAAATATTGTCTCTACCTCATTCTTTCCTCTCCTTCTAGAGCTTCAATTATCAAATATATGTTGGTTGTCTTCATTCTATCCTCTATTTCTATTACCCACTCTTTCAGTTTTTTCTTCCATTGTTTTGTTTCTCTCTGCTGAATTCTAAATAATTCCTTCTGACCTACCTTTCAGTTCAATAATTCTTGCTTAAACCTCTGCTGCCAGACCATAACTATTTTTAATTCAATTTTTATAAGTTTTCTTTTGTTTGCTCATGTAAATAAGAGATAAGAAGTGAATAACCTTTCAAAGGTACACTAGTTTAAGTTTAATAATGGGGGGGGTCTTCCTATACGTTTATAGGACTTAGCAAAAAAGCTGTCTTAGAGTTCTGGGTTTCTAATGAACTTCTTATATGTCTCCTATGCGATGATCGATAACATCTGTGTTACCAGAACACTTAGGTTAGTCTGTTTGAGATCTTTTATTTATTTATTTATTTTTTATTTTATTTTATTTTTTATTTATTCATGAGAGACAGAGAGAGAGACAGAGGCAGAGGGAGAAGCAGGCTTCCCACGGAGCAGGGAGCCCGATGCGGGACTCGATCCCAGGACCCTGGGATCATGACCTGAGCCGAAGGCAGATGCTTAACCGACTGAGACACCCAGGCGTCCCTGTTTGAGATCTTTTAATCAACGTATCCTCAACTTACAGGAGTCACTTGAGTGTTAGTAACATCTATATTACATTAAACATGCTGGGCTTTTAGAAGGATTATTAGATATGCTAAATATTTGAGATCATATCACTGAAGTATGTTTTAATTTAAAAAAACACATATTCTTCCTAAAGTCCTGATTAATTTTACAATGAAAAAAACAGTTTTAGCTTTGGTAGAATAAGCAAAAAGTAATATATAAAAGCAAATTTGTGATTTAGGATAACTACATTACCAAAAAATGTACATGATGTATTCTTATTTTGGATCTTGTGACAAAAATAGTATTGCGGCTAAGGTAATGTACCCTACAATTAGCAGACCTGAGATTACTATCAGTATTGAGAACCTTCCTCCCTCATTATTACACAGATGTATTGTAACAAAACAGTTTCAAAGAAACAATCAGCACTACTATGAAGTATTTCTGAAAAACCAAACCAAAAACAACAACAAAAAACCCCCCCCCCAAACCACAGCCAAATCATCAGTCGTCTAGATCAGGGGTTCTTGAGGTATGGTCACCAGACCAGGTGAACTTGTTAAAACTGCAAACTCTTGTGTCCCACCCTAAATTTACTGAATCAGAAACTTGGGGGGGGTGGGGTGGCCAGCAATCTGAGTTTAATCATCTCACCAGATGATTCTGACACCTGTTCCATTTTAAGGACCACTCTCCAGCATTATCAGTCTAGTCCAGATTTTAGGATGTTAAAGAGCACCAGCATGGGGCGCTTGGGTGGCTCAGCTGGTTAAGTGTCTGACTTCGGCTCAGGTCATGATCTCAGGGTTCTGGGATTGACTCCTGCAGGGAGTCTGCTTGTCCCTTTCCCTCTGCCCCTCCCTGTGCTCATGCGCACACATTCTCTCTCTCAAATAAATAAAATCTTAAGAAAAAAAAAAGGCACCACCATGATGGGATAAGCCAGTCAAAAGTGGGACAACTAGACATTTTGGGCCTACTGATGTGATGTCTCAGAAAGTATACAACACTACCTATGAGGGATTTTTATCTCCCACCCTGTCCAATTACACCTGGATCTAATCAGAGATCTGACTTCCTATTTATAGGCAACAATGGAACAACTTAAATGCTATCTCAAAGTGCCAAATCCAGAACTGAGCTTCTGTAGGACAAATGACCAGTTTCTTCAACTAATAACTGACATATTACAAAAAGGAACATGGAAATGCTATAGATAACAAAAACAAAACAGAGCTTAAGGGATATCAACCAAATGCAATGTGTGAGCCCTATTAAGATACTGTATAAAGACATTTGCAATAATGGGAACAGTGGGCACGAACTGGGTGTAGATGGCAGAGGAGTCTGATACACAGTGAAGTGTTTGCTGGGGAAATCATGATGTGTGGGATCTGCTTTAAAATCTCTAGCCTTGGGGCACCTGGGTGGCCCAGTTGGTTAAGTGTCTGCCTTCAGCTCAGGTCATGATTCCAGGGTCCTGGGTTCGAGCTCCTCTGCCTTGGGCTCCCTCTCCCTCTGCCTGAAGCTCCCTCTGCTTGTGCTCTCTCGCCCTCTCTCTGTCAAATAAATAAATAAAATCATAAAAAAAACCCAAAACTCTAGCTCTTGCTATTCCCCTGTCAAAAGAAGTCTGACCATGAAAATTGTTAAAGATGAGTGAGAGCTACAGGGACATGACAGCATTCTGCCTGTATTTGCTTGAAAAGGTCACTAACAAAAACATTTTAAACTAACAAAAATGAAACCATGATCCTTAAGTGCATCCTTAATATGCAGTCTGAAATCAGGTAACTACAGCAGTTGTATGCAAATCATTTTAAAGGAGTTTATGAAATCACAGTGTTAAATCTATTTGCCACAAAAATCTAAGCTCCGAATACAGGACAGCTTTAAAACTGTCTGCCTTGAGAAACGGGACTGTTGGGTATGCTGTGTACCAAATGTTGGGCCATATGACTCTGCTGACTCTAGAATTTGGTGGGGGGAAGGGGTGAGGGTGAGGCGGTGGTGGGGGGGGGAGTAGGAAAGAATAAGCTAATACATGTTAAAAAATTATGATATAAAATAAAACCACATTCTTTGATAGAATTCAATCTAGAACTACATGTCTAATTTTCAAAGATCTAACTAAACACTGTATTGTATTTTGCTGCATCTTAAAATTATATTATGTACTATAATTGCCCTAACGTGTTAAAACGTTAGCTTTTCAAATCTAGTCACAGTTACACATATGATAGAACTCACCCAAATGAACAAAATTTAAATGTTTTAAGTACAGTGTCACAAAAAAGATTGTAAGCACACACACAAAGCCTCAACCACAAGGCCAACATTTAGTGTAAGTTATGCAACAGGAGTTTTAATACTTTCCTTCACCTACCTTGAGCAATTGCAGTCAGTTTTCCCTTTTCTTCAGGGCTGAGCTGCAACATTGTATCTATAACAGGAAGGAGCCTCTCTTTCTCACTACCTGGTTTCAGGAAAATGAACTGTAGCAAGACATTCTTCAAGTATTCCAGGTTAGCTACAGACTTTTCTCGTTCCTGATTTCTTTCCAATCTTCTTATTTCACTTTTGAGGAGCTGATGTTGGAGAAATGAGTTAAAAATGAATTTTTGGAGCTTCAGGTTAAACATGGCAGACTAAACCCATGTACTCTTCTTCTCTTCCCCCTTAAATGCCCCCCAAAATAACTATAATGGAGAGATTAGGAGAGAAGAAAAAAAATAGATGAGAAATACCAAGAAATTCCTACAAGATGGGAAGCAGATAAAGTGGAAGAGACTCAGCCCAGTGGCTCACCCAGTACCACTGACAAGAGGACAGAACAGATCCTGCAGAAACATCAAGAAGTTTCTGCCTCAAAGTACAGGGGAGCATGGGAACTGGGGTCAAAAACTGAGGACTGATCTCAAGTCCTCAGTTTTGGTTGGTACCATGATGTTCCCTTCACCTCCTATTCTCTACAGAAAGTAAACTAGTGGGCTCAGGGCCGTGGGATAAGGCACACTGCAGAGGGCAAGCACAGCTTGAAACCAGGGCCTAAAGTAAATATCTACATCCACCACTGACCCCTTTCCTGCCCTGCTCACAGACTGCAGGTAGTTACAGTGTCCACTGGGAAGTTGTATTTACATGATGAACGGTGGCTGTTTTGTTCACCAAAACAAAAGCCAAGTCTATGACAGAGTGAAAATTCAGGAATGTAAGACAATCTAAAATACTACCAGAAAAATGGGGAAACAGATGATATGCAAAAGATGGTAGAATGCTGAAGTCTTTGAGGAAGATTTCTGGGTTGAAACAAACAAAAATAGTTATATTTCATCATTTTAGGTTAGTTCAGAAAAGTTAGCCAAAAGTTATTATTTAAATACCTAGTTCTCATTTTTAGGAATGTAATATCATAAAGAATCAAGATGTGATGGATGTGTCTCATCTGGAGAGTGGGGGGGGAGGGCGTCAAGAAAACCAACCTGTTGCAGAGAGTATTTTCTGGGTGGCAGTATTTGACCTTACCTTAATTTGTTCCATAAGGATTGCATTGGTTGCTTCTGTTTCCCGAAGTAGGCCGTTTAAGTGATCGGCACTTTTTGTGGTGGAACTGAGCTTTTGAACCAATTCTTCTTTGGTAAATTCAGCATGCCATAGAGGAGGCTCTGCAAGATGTTGTTCCAGTAATTAATTTTCAAAATCAGAGATTACAGATGAAGATTCTAAGTAAGAAATATACCTAAACACAGATATTTTACTCTGCAATATTACTTAGGCCCACTCTCTCTGGCATTCTTCTATTCAACGTATCTCAGTTGGTAGGTTACATGTTGAACATAACACAAATAAGGCAGAATCTCTGTTGTAAAGCATATAATCTAATTGAATTCAAGCTCTACGAGTGCCAATTCTTGAATTTGTTTGTCCTGTGTTTCTAGACTATTCTATCAGTTTCCCCACTCACACTCCTCTATGTCCCAAGAGTTTATGTTGTTTTACTTATGAACGAGGGGAATAATAACATTTCTATCATGGATGCTTGTAAGAATATTATATGAGGTGGGTATCATTATTCAAATTTTATAGATAAGGGAAAAGGCTCAGAGTTGACAAGTAATTTGGTAAAAAACACAAAGCCAGATGTAATTCTGGAGTCTGCTGCCATGCCTGGCAGGATCACAGTTTCCATCCACACCACGATTAGTGACCACAGACACAAACAGTCCTTACTCTAGATCCTGAAACTTCAGGAAGAGAACAGAGTCCCCCTGAATTGTGAACATTCATGACAGGTAAGACTAACATATACCGAAGCTTTACTATATTTAATAAATTCAGCACTATTACTTCACTCAGAAGAATAAACGAAAGCTGTCAACTTTTTAGAAGGGTGAGAGAATAGTTCATCCTACTTTCTGATACCACTACAGGACTTCCAACCATCTATTTCTGGCTCAAGCTTGGGGCAGAACTAGCATTTTATTTTAAAAAACTCAACTGTTTCATTCTGCAGGAGAGTTTTCCATTTGGAGTGCAACACTGAAAGAAATTTTCTTAGAGTAGCTCAAAAAAGCACGCATAAGAGTTAGGATTTATTAGACAAGATAGTAGAGGTAAATGGGAAAAACATACCCAGTTTAGTTTCAGGAGAATTAAGCAGCTGTTCTAAAGACTGTGTGTGAGTGCTGGAGGAAGATACGGACTCCGTGTCGGTTGTCTCCATTCCTTCTCCCTCCTCCCGGGTAATGGCATACATGTCCAGAAGGGGGACTTCTGTGCTTCTCCTTTCTCGAAGGTTCTTCAAAGGTTGGTGAGAAGCAGCTGGGCCTATTACATTTTTTTAAAAAAAGTAAGTTGAGATTGTTCAAAATCATGGATTCTACATTCACAGAGGTACACAATGAAATTAAAGTGATCATAGGAATGTCAAATGGTATGAGAGGGAATTTCAATAACTAGAAGACAAACGGTGCATAAAGAATTTCTAAGACTGCCCTAAAAATTTAGTTATTGACTTCAACCGTTTAAGTAATTTCAACAGGAACTATAAATTATTTGCTACCACCTAGGTAAAATCTACTATTAGATACCATAATAGAGAGGGCTATACTGTTGCAAAATACTGGCAGAAATTCTCAAACTAGACTCTGTTTTTGAGGATTGGGTATTTCAGATAGCTGTGTAATGACTCAATACGCCTGCTGAACTCTGCTGAGCAGATGTTCATTACTACCTTACCCTTTCACCTCTGCTGGGTCCTACCATCGCCCCCTCACATCTTCAGTGTTCAGCCAAGAAAAGCCTAGGACCCAGGGCAGGGAACTAATCTATTATACTTCCCCAGCTAGGCTTTCCTGCTTGCTGATAGTGAACACTTGCATAGAACTGTAAGAATTATAAGGCACTTTCAAACACATTACTTTATTAATCCTGAGAAACCCAAAGGTCAGAGAAATTAAATGACTTTGCCCAAGGCATCATAGCAGGGTCAGGGACCAGAATTCTAACCCATATCTTTTAACTTCCAATTTCATTTACTTTCCATTCCATGAAGTTGCCTCCTCCTTTCTCTCAAACATTAGCTTCCAGCTGCCTTTGTTGAAGCACTTTCCAGGATTTCTGATATTGTGCCAACTGCTTATTCCACTGCTGATTCCTAGATCACAGTCTCTCGTGCGACTGTTGTTTCCCTGACTGATTACTTCCTTTGATGACTCCTGGCATAGGTTGAATTTCTTGAAGCTGGCTTCGGACCCTGATGAGTAATCCATTGGTGCCAATGTCCTGGTGACATTTTCCAAGGTAAATGCTATTAAGTATAAAGTTGATACTTAATGCTAAAATGTAACCTCATCTTGGCTGGAATATTCCCATCTCTTCCAGGGAGTAGAATGGAAGATACCAGGTGCAGCTGAACTAAATCTCCAACTAAGTAGAAATTTTAAAGGGAAGAAGCTATATTGACCAATCAATCCTATAAGTTCAGTGGGGCTTGGGTGTTTCTAAGCCTCTCACTATAATATTCCTAATTACAAAATAATAGATATATTTGATGACTAACAATGGAGAACACCAAACAGATTCAGTGAATACTGGGATTTGGACACATGTCATGAGACTGCAGAGTATGTCTGAGTCAGAGAAAAGGAAATAGCATTACATGGAGGATAACAGATACATGAAAATCAGTACTGTAAGAGGTGATGTAGGCTGCTGTAAGTATAATCAAGAAGGGTTCAAATGGTTCAAATATCTTCTCAGTAAGCAAATCCAAAATTCCTTAATCACAGAATTGGCACTGGTTGTCACCTAGTAAATTTTCTTTTTTCTTATGAATTTGTGAAGAATGTATTTAAGTGACAAAACTATGTGAGAATGTGAACGACTGATGTTCTCATGCACACACACACGTACTTCTTGTGGTCGGTTCACTCTTAACCTGGAAAAGCTGAGCTTCCACCTTGGAGAGCTGCTGCTGTAAAGTTTCCATTGTCTTTGTATGCTCTTCCTGCAAATGGCGCACTTGATCGCGGAAGCTGCTGCGAAGGACCTCATTTTGGGATGTCAGTTGACTCACGGTCTGTGCATGTTCAGACTTCAGCATCATGTTCTCTGATTGTATTGAACACAACCTGAAGGGTGAGAAGAACTTACTTCATAGCAGATCTTTCAATTTGACATCCTGACTCAGCTTTTCTCAACTGGGTTCTACTTGGTAATTAGCCTTGAGATATCTACTAAATGTATGAATTAACTGCTAAGCATCTATAATGGTACCAGCTGCGTTAACCATCTGGGGACTGGCTGTCACCTAGTTCAAATCATCTCTGTGTTCTGTAATTCAAGGAACCTCGTTTGAGTAACTATGGTACAATGGTGCAGGTGAGGAACTTCCTTCATCATTTATCAGAAAATAGGGCTAAATTTAGGGCATAATATAATTATACTTTATTTTATTTTATTTTTTTTTAAAGGTTTTATTTATTTGACAGAGAGAAAGACAGCCAGAGAGGGAACACAAGCAGGGGGAGCGGGAGAGGGAGAAGCAGGCTTCCCACGGAGCAGGGAGCCTGATGTGGGGCTCGATCCCAGGACTCTGGGATCATGACCTGAGCCGAAGGCAGACGCTTAACGACTGAGCCACCCAGGCGTCCCTATAATTATACTTTAAATCAGTCCCTTTTTCAGGTTATCTTATGTGGGAGCTCATATAAGCATAGAGTATCTTTTCTTTATTACCTTGAAAACAGGAAAAAAATACGTTCTTTTGATTCATAAATAAAGTCTTAAGGAAAGCCTTAAAGGAAGTTTTCTGAATCATTTTTGGCCAATTAACATAAAACTCTGAAACACAAAGGCTTGGTTTACTATAGCTGTTTTTGACTCTCGCTGCGCGTTAGAATCATCGGGTCCCTTGTTCAAAATACAGACATCTAGTTCTCAACCCAGAGCCACTGAATCAGAAATTTCCAAAGGTGGTCTTAGAAATCACCTACTTTTAGCAGTTTTCCATACGATTTTTATGTAGTCAGCTTGGTGCTAGGCAGTGCAACTATAATTTGGGAACCACTATTTTTAATGGGTTCACTTGTAGTCTTGATATTTTACATTTGGCTTTGGTTAAAAAAAAAAAAGAAAAAAAAGTTTTCTTTTTATGCCAGAGAGCCACAAGTATCACAAGTACTCTCATAAAAATTCAAACAGTATGGAACCAATTATAGAAAAAAGTGGGAGCCCTCTCTTATTCGCTCCCGCTCCTTGCAGTGTAAAATCCCAGCTCCAGGGGTAGACATTGTTAATGGTTTAGCATGTAGCATTCCAAGATCTTTTTTCTATGTGCTACACATATGCACACCATATAAGGTTTTAAAACAAGATTTAGTGGCTAAAAGGTGACATACAATAAAAATACCACATGTTTCAGAAAAGGTTTCTTAAGTGCCAAGTTCACATTGATCAATGAGTTCAGAAAATGCTAGTGTATATGTTACCCCTCAAATCTGCATTTTTCTGTGAGCATTATGTTAAACACTACTACAAAAGTAAAGGAAGAACCATCAGCAGTCACGACAATAATTTTCTAAGGAAGATAATAGCTACATTTTAAAGCTAGGGTAAGGTTGGTAGTTTGCAGGTGGTCTCAATGACACATCTGCTCTACCTATTTAAGAGCTAGAAGCTTGAACCCCCACTTGGACCCAGAATGGCTATGCTGATGGAAATTTACTGTCTCAGCTGTTACTGGGGTGTTTAAATAGCTGGATCCTCTGGAAAATGTACGTATTAGTTGGTCAGCCTACTTATTCCTCTTAAGCCATTTTTACAATCTCATATAGGGAAAGTATGAATATTAAGATGTTTAAAAAGAGAATTTATAAAGAAAAGGCTATTGCTTCATACTGGGGTACAGACAGTAACAATATTATTCTTGATATTTCTGAAGAAGGGGGATAAGATCTCTAAAGATATCTCAAAATGCTGTGAAGTTTTTAGCACTTAGAAGAGAGACTGGCACATAGTAGGGGCCCCCCAAAATAGTTACTGAAATTTAGAGGCATCACTTGCACTTTGTGTTAGCAATATAATTTGCAATAACTTTTCTAGAGTAGAGAATAAATGTGGGAAATTTCTGATGTAAATAACAAGCATCACTGTATTTCAGCTAATCTCCCAGTAAACCCTGGTGATAGGTAGCTAGAAAATTGATAGATCTTCCCTGAAACTTTTGATTTACAGGATTAACATACATAAATACACGATTAGAAAGCCAAGAAAATGAAGCTTTCAAGATTACCATCAATTAAAAGCATACCTGAGATGTATAAAGTATTCCAATACCCTTGATGCCCAATGAAGAACTCTTTTCCTTAGTCTAAGGTACAACAGATATTACTACCCAATTTCTTCATTACAGGAATTCAAAGTTCCTTGTTCACAATAATCTGTTCCCCCTCCCAATACTCCTGATGTTTAATTTAAGTACTGATTAACAAAGGGTAACAATATGACAAGTTGAAGACAGTTGCAGAGGTAAGTTCCATATTCTTTTTCAGTCAGCAACTGTCTGAATGTTTTCCTCTAGAGAAAAAGAAAAAATGCTTATAATTTGACACCTGAGTTGGAAAGTGTGTTTTTTAAAAAGAAACATTCTGGCAATGAAGGCCACAGGAGAAACAGATTACTGGATGAACAAATAAAATTAACTGTTCTTAAAAAAGTGAAGAATAAAAACAAAAGGGCGAGGGGAGCTTTAAGGTATAAAAATACAGTTTCCTAAACCTCTAGAAATATCTATTTCTTCTTCTTTTCCTTTTTTTTTTTTTAGATTTTATTTATTTATTTTTTTGAGAGAGAGAGAGAGAGACAGGAGAGAGGCAGAGAAAAAATCCCAGGGGCTCGATTTCATGACCCTGAGATCATGACCTGCGCTGAAATCAAGAGTCGATGCTTAACCGACTGAGCCACCCAGGTCCCCCTAGAAATATCTATTTCTTATTTTTAATTTGTATCTATCCCAAGGAGCAACACATTAGGAGTTCCAACAAAGAAATACTTTGCTGCCCAGCACAAACACTATTAGTCCTGTAGCAATCTTACTTTTCCCGGAGTTCTGCCTCTTTGGACACAGTTTCCTGCAGCATCTTGTTATGCCTTTCTAGCAGAGTATCATGTTCAGACTGTAATGTTTGAAGTTCAGATACACTGATCTGTAAGTTATTTTGGGTATCCTGTAATTTGATTTTTAGTTGATCAATCAGCATTTCCAGGTGTTCTCTAAAACAGAAATAAACAGTTTTACAAAAAGTTTTGAAAGAGGTAAACCTGATTTTGTGGTTCCAAATAAATTTCTTTACTTTAATCATTTCATCTTTTAATGTCCCATATGCTTGCTATTATTATGGATGATTCTAAAGGAAATCTAATAATTGGAAGAATTCAGAGACTAGGATTAAATATAATACAGAAGACATAATAGTCAGATTTTACATTTTAGGCACTGCAGATTTTCAAAAAAACCTTTGAACTTACAAATTTCATACTCAAATGGAGAAGAGACCATTAAATGGCATCAAAATAGCCTATTTTATTATAGTACTATGCTTTTAGTTGCAGTTCTAAGCCAAACATTATGAGAATGGTATGAAAAACAAATAGTGAAAACCCCTAATACACTGTTTCCTTTTTTAGAAAAAGTATCTTATGTATAAGAAAATAAAAGGAATGTAAAACATTTACATTTCCAGCATGATCCAAAAAGGCTCTTGCAAATGCTGACATTTTCTTTTCTTTTTTTTTTTTTAAAGATTTTATTTATTTATTTGAGAGAGAGAGAGTTAGCGAGAACAGGAACACAAGCAGGGGGAGTGGGAGAGGGAGAAGCAGGTCTCCTGCCGAGCAGGGAGCCCAATGTGGGGCTCGATCCCAGGACCCTGGGATCATGACCTGAGCCAAAGGCAGACGCTCAACGGCTGAGCCACCGAGGCACCTCAAATGCTGACATTTTCATATTAAAGGTGTCAATATTCAATTTCTCCTATGAAATTTGAAGATGAGCTACTAACAGAAAATATCTCATTTTTCAGTCTACAGTTCCCAAATTTAACAGATATTTAAAATAAAAAGTAACATAAGTATAAACATATAAACATTGCAGGGTATTTAGTCCTACTTAGAACAGTAAGAGGCAGATATGAAATTACTTTGAACACTGAACTTCTACTTACAAAAACACACAGGCTCTAGAATGCCCTATTTCATACTCCTAGTATATTTTTGAATAATTTACAAAAATGATTTGTATGCTAGTTTTAAAGATGCATTAACAATATACTACTGAAACAAATAATTGAGATGGTCATATATTTATGAAGAAAAATACAGTTCTAAGCTAGAATTTAGTACTGAATTTAAAACTTTTTGAAATAAATAAAATGTTTTTAAGCAATTTGTTTAGCCTAATTAATGGTGGTTATATCAAGGAAGTATTTTTATTCTTCTATTTCTCAATTTTTAAAATTGGAAAAACTAATCATAATGTAACTTTAATGTCTGTATTTCTACTCTGACCAGTTCTTGCTACAACAAGATGACATATTTAGCCTATCTCCTGGTTTTGCTGCTCACATCACAGTTTTATGAGTTTGTAACAGTGCCCTTCATAGAGATGTTTCCCTGTTGCTGCCTGGAGACCGAGTGAAGCCAAGAAACTCTGCTCTTATTACATGTAAAATTCCACAGTCAAATGAAATCAAAGCAGGATTCATAACCTACTTGGTGGAGAACCTATCTTGGAGGAAAGGGAGGAACCCTGGATGTTTCTTTTAATTTAGACTTTACCTTTCTTGTTTAGCTCCCTCGGTTTCAGTCTGAGACACAGATTTATTTTTCTGTTGTTTTAGAACATTGTGAACTCGGACTTTGTAGCTCTCAAATTCAGAGGTTATAGCAGCTTGTTCTGCCTATGACATTTAAAAGAGAGAGAATAATTTTTCTATTGCATTTCCATTGTAACATAATCCTATTTTCTTTCAGATTAATGACTTAAGATGAAAATGTGTTTTAGAAAATGAGTAAATGGCCAACACTCTTTAGCCCCTTGATTCACTTCCTGTAAAAAGTACTCTTCTGTTGGCCTTACAACTTTTTTTTTTTTAAGATTTTATTTATTTATTTGAGAGAGAGAATACAAGCAGGGGGAGGGGCAGAGGGAGAGGGAGAGGGAGAAGCAGACTCCCCACTGAGCAGGGAGCCTGATGTGGGGCTCGATCCCAGGTCCCTGGGATAACGATCTGAGCCGAAGACAGACGCTTAATCAACTGAGCCACCCAGGTGCCCCAAGCCTTACAATTTTTTAAAAGCCTTTGAATGATAGAATTTCATTTGACAAGAGATGTTTCAACCATGTTTTCCTCTCTGGTAGATTCACTGAGTACCCATAAATTTTGTATTGGCACTATTTGCCTTTGGAACCTTAGAAAGATTTTCACTTATGAAGAGTTCCTCTTTTCATAAATACAAGAAAAATAAATTCAAAGAAATTAAGCCACTTGAACTTCTAAAGAGAGTGGGAAAAATGAAATTCTAGGTCTTCTACTTTCCCAAAGTGATCTCCTGTGACCCTTCTGCCAAATTGGCTCGTATCAGAGCTACACCTCTCACAAAGCTACTCTACGGGTTTGCTTCACATGCTGACGATAAGAAAGTAGGCCCTCACAGCCATCCTATCAGAATATTATTTTATAATCATTTGGCCCTCAGAAAGAACTATATACTTTTTAAATTATAAAAGTAAAAGAAAATAACTCTTACACACAGAAATTGCAAAACAAGTTTAAAACGGAAACATGTACCCATGTCTTCCCTTTTAACAAAAAAATGTTATGCCAGTGATAGGATGGGATGGGGTTGGGGTTAGGGTCAGATGAGCCGCATCAGGTACTCATCTAATAAATGCTCTTAAACAACAGCAAACCCTAAAAGGTGAGACCACAGCCCTCATGTGAACTGCCTGCTAGGTGATGATAACACCTGTCCATGGCTTCTGGGTGAAGCCCGCACCTTAGCAGCGTGGCACTCTTCCTGAAGGGCTGTCACTTTCTGCTGGTACATGCTCAGTGTGCGCTGGTGCTGGTCTGCAGAGGTCTTCAGGTGTTCATGAATTTTGTGCTTCTCGGAGGTTATTTCAGCCAGCTGAATCTGGGGCAAAACCTTTCGATTAAGCTCTAATAAACTGGATCTTCATTGCCTAAACACACTTGCCTTAAAAATAAACTTGAGTTTTGAATCATGAGTATATATAAGCAATCTAATTAAAAGAACTACTATTGTTGAAAGAGTAGAGGGAGTATAATTTGCCCAATAATTTATTTCAGTTTTCCTTAAATCAAAATTAATCATGAGCGATTATAAAAAAAATTCCAGACTGCTTGTTACAGTTCAATGTTTAATTGAATATGTCAAGATATTATAGATATAAATGTATATATGAATAATGTAAATATACATATAACATGTATACAATGTAAGTAAAACCATTTTTATTCTTGTGACTGCACTATCATTTAGGAAGCTCAGATGCAGGTCTGGGGCCATGTTTATTTTATATTTTATGTTATGTTTATTTTTAGTGCATCAAGGATTTTCAAATACATGAAGAGAATGTAGCTTAAGCTAAATGGGATACTCCTGTTATATGCCATACTTGGCTTACTGCTTCTGCTTTTTCAAATGAAGGCTATCTAGGAGAAAAAAATGTGTGTGTATAAAAATATGTACATAAAGGTATTTAGAAAAATCCCTACACAGTACCTTTTACATGGAAATTTTTTTATAAATCCTAAAAAGTAAAAAGAATCTTACTTTATAGACTTCTACTTGCTGTTGGCTTGCCTCCAGTTCACCCTTCAAAGACGCTTGAAGTATTAAGTGATCAGTTTCCTACAGAATAAGAATCTTGGTTAAATTTAAAAAACAAGTGATTAATAAATACATAAACTGAAATATGAAACTGGGAAATTAACATACTGCTTGCTTTGAATCTGCCAGTTCTTTTTTGGTTTTCACAAGCAATTGCTTGATTTTGGTGTTTTTTTCCTCATATTGTTGCACTGAAGACTGTAGTGAAGCTAGCAGAGGAAATAATTTCAGAACAGATTAAACAATTTTTTTAAAGATTTACTTATTTAGAGAGAGAGAAAGAGCACAGGGAGGGGTAGGGGCAGGGGAGAGAGAGAGAATCTCAAGCAGACTCCGACGTGGGGCTCAATCTCATGACCCTGAAATCATGACCTGAGCTGAAACCAAGAGTCGGCCGATCAACTGACTGCACCACGCAGGTGCCCCTAAACAATTTTTATGAATGAATTTAAATAAATGGATACTAGGTCTTTTCTTTGTATTAACCTATCTTTAAAAGAAACTTGTCTTAAAAAATAAAAAAGAAAAAAATAAACTTGTCTTAGCTTTTTATTATGAAATATTTCAAACATACACGACGGCTATGACAACAGTACAATAAACTCACTGTACCTATCACTCAGCTTTAACAATTACCAATACATGGCCAATCTTATCACCCAGAACAGGACTCTGGCCCACAGGCTAAAATCTGGCTGCTGTCTGTTTTGTAAAGAGTTTTATTAGAACACAGTCAAGCTTATTTATTTACATATTGTTCATAGCTGCTTTAGTGCAACAATGATAGATTTGACTAATGGTGATAGAGACTGTAATACGGCCTATAAAGCCTAAAATATTTACTGTCTGGCCCTTAGAGAAAAAGTTTGCCAACTCCTAACCTATAATACCCTCACCTATTCCTTGTGCCCTCCCTGGTTTTGTTTTGTTTTTTTTGGTTCTTCACAAGAAATCCTTTTGTCTGTAAATATTTCAGTATGTATCTTTAAAATAAAGTTATGTACTTAGAGTATATCTAAAAGATAAAAACTTTAGTTTTAAGAAGTACCTCAAAAGCGGTGCCGTGTATTTCCAATTATATCACTGCAGAGGCACATACCTGGTTGTTTTGTGATACTAATTGTTTTGTAGGATAGGACTGTCAGCGACTGTTCACTAAGGAACAAACTGAAACATGATAAAAACAAAAAACTTTTTTTTTTTTTTAAGATTTTAATTTATTTGAGAGAGAGAGAATGAGAGAGAGCACATGAGAGTGGGGAGGGTCAGAGGGAGAAGCAGACTCTCCGCCGAGCAGGGAGCCCAACGCAGGACTCGATCCAGGGACTCCAGGATCATGACCCGAGCTGAAGGCAGTCGCTCAACCAACTGAGCCACCCAGGCGCCCAAAAACAAAAAACTTTTATGCTAACAGGTAAAAAACCAAATATCAAATAGGAATAAGTGGATTTATGGTCTAGATCATAAGTACTCAAAAATCTGGCACAGCCTGTTGTGAAAGAAATAAAGAGTATATGATGGAGACTATGTGGCCTGTGAAGCCATGGAAAATAACTTCCTGGTCCTTTAAGAAAAAGTGTGCTTGACACCTGGTCTAGGCCAGTTATATGGGCACTCTGTAATTGTGCCACTAAAATATCTTATAAGCAATGATTAACTTTATGTAGTTAAATCCATGTATACGGAACCTATTACTTGGTAAACATGAACAGGTATACTGTAAGATTATTATCTTAACTATGCCTGTTTATGATAAATCTAATTTAGTTATTTCCTGGCAACTATTTGCTCAGTTCTAAAAAGCATTTTATAAAGCACAGATTACATATGAAACCTTTGTTAAGTGCTCCAGGAATTGTGATTAGATACAGTTAGTCCCTGAGCTCAAAGAATAAGAATGAAATTGGGGGATAATAATACCACGTGATAACATAAAGCAAATTATAAACATTACAAAAGAAATACAAAAGGCTATGGGGGGGTTCACAAGGGCTAAAGGTTATACAAAGTTTGCAAAGGACAAGGAAAATTTCATAGCACAGAAAACATTTAAGATTAGGAAGGATTCCAAAGGGCGGGCATGAGGGTGGGACGGCGAGGACATGACAGGAGATTTCCTTTAGAGAGGAGATACACAGTCACAGAAAAACACAAATCATATCTCAGGAAAAATGAGCAGTCCTCTTTGTGAGAGAGTAATGAGAATTAAGGTGGAAAGTCAGACTAGGGCCAGATGTTGGAGGGGTTTCAGTCTAAGATGTGTGTTGCTAATTTATTAGGCAAACTTTTTTTTTCTTTTTTTTTAAGATTTTATTTATTTATTTGACAGAGAGAGAGACAGAGAGAGAGTGCACAAGCAGGGGGAGTGGGAGAGGGAGAAGCAGGCTTCCCGCGGAGCAGGGAGCCCGATGCGGGGCTCGATCCCAGCACCCTGGGATCATGACCTGAGCCGAAGGCAGATGCTTCACGACTGAGCCACCCAGGCGCCCCATTTTCTTTTTTTTCATAGAATTTTGTCCAGATGCTTCCTTATCTTTTTCCTACTCTACCACAACTCCTTAACCCAGTCTTCCAGGACCTTTGCTGCCATGAGCCTGGTGGCTTTTGACAGATTCTACATCATTCCAATTAATCTGATACTCTGGCAGACTAATCTTTCCTCATTGCCTTCAAAAAGGGCCCAAATATATTCTGGTATTTCAGGTATTTCACAAACTGGATCAAAAATGTCTTTCTCATTATACTTCACTTCTCCCTAACAGGTCAAGCCTTTCACTCCAACTGGTCAGGACTTCTAAAATTATATTTCTTTTCATTTTGCTCATTCCATGGCCACAGAAAGGAACCCTTTTTCAGTCTTTTCTCCAAACCTTACCTTCAAGACTTACCTCGAGCCCCAACTTGTGATTGTTTCAGTCTATAGAATCTTTCTCCCCTCCAGATTCTTAAAGAGCACTCACTGCTTTTACCACCCATTTCTGTACTTATTTATTAGTGAGAAGTGGTGGCCTTCTTGAATTTATTCACGCCTTTTTAGTTTTTCCAGGGTATCAAGCTTCTTTCAGCTTAATGATCAAAAATATACACATTAACTAATTCACAAAACCAAATATTTGCATTGCAGGAATATAATCTAGAGCTCTACTATTCAATTTGCACCAGGAATATAGTTGGAAAATATGGTATATGCATAATGAAAGATATATGCATAGTGAATTATCTGAAAACTCTACAATCCGTTCAATTATCAGAGTATTCTAAATTTTTCCCCTGGATGAAGGCACATCATCAGAACTCTGCATTGTTATTCATGGAGTCATGGAATAATGCTTTGTTTATTCATGGAATCACCTTTATTGAGCTGTGAGTTGGCGACAGGCTGAATGAAGTACTATGAAATAGTCAAGGGAGATTTGCTACTTTATTTATTGTGGGAATGTCATTGAGAATACAAATCCAGATTATCAGTGGTTTCTGTTAAAATTAAATATAAAATGGATATTGGGTTTGAAAATTCCCTGAGCAGATAAAACCATTTAAGTCACACAAGTGAAACTTAATTTAGCTTATTCTGCAAAATAAGTGAACTTGTCATCTGGAAACCCCCGCTGTAATAACCAATCATTGTAAAGGTTAAATTAACTCATTTCACTTTATTTATTTATTTTAAAGATTTTATTTGTCAGAGAGAGAGAGCGCACAAGCAGGCAGAGCAGCAAGCAGAGGGAGAAGCAGGCTCCCTGCTGAGCAGGGAGTCGGATGCGGGGCTCGATCCCAGGATCCTGGGATCATGACCTGAGCCAAAGGCAGAAGCTTAACTGACTGAACCACCCAGGGGTCCCTCGTTTCACTTTATAAGCCATCCTGCGCTATCAGTCTTTGAATTTGAAAACTCCCCAGTTCATGATCTGTTTTTATATGTACAATAGATTCTTACTGAATACTATTTATTGATTTGGTGGCTTTAATTTTGCTATTTCTGGGTTAACTTCAAAAATTACATATGAGACTTTTGAAAACATAGATTTCAAGGTCCCACCCTTTTAAGATTCTGATTCTTTACATTTGTGCCTGGGCTTTCCAAAAAGCTCTCTGGATACTGGTGATATTTAAGTTAGGTCTGGGACCATTGTTCCATATGACACAGTGTTGCTTTTTTTTTTTTTTTTTGATGTAGTGTTCCATGATTTATTGTTTGCGTATAACACCCAGTGTTCCATGCAGCATTTGCCCTCTTTAATACCCATCACCAGGCTAATCCATCCCCCCAACCCCCTCCCCTCTAGAACCCTCAGTTTGTTTCTCAGAGTCCACAGACTCTCATGGTTCATCTCCCCCCGATTTCCACCTCTTCATTCTTCCCTTCCTGCTATCATCTTTTTTTTTTTCTTTTAACATATAATGTATTATTTGTTTCAGAAGTACAGGTCTGTGATTCAACAGTCTTGCACAATTCACAGCGCTCACTATAGCACATACCCTCCCCAATCTTTATCATCCAGCCAGCCCATCCCACCCACCCCCCATCACTCCAGCAATCCTCAGTTTGTTTCCTGAGATTAAGAATTCCTCATGTCAGTGAGATCATATGATACATGTCTTTCTCTGATTGACTTATTTTGCGCAGCATAACACCCTCCAGTTCCATTCACGTCGTTGCAAATGGCAAGATCTCATTCCTTTTGATGGCTGCATAATATTTCATTGTATATATACCACATCTTCCTTATACATTCATCTGTCGATAGACATCTTGGCTCTTTCCACAGTTTGGCTATTGTGGACATTGCTGCTATAAACATCGGGGTGCACGTACTCCTTGGGATCCCTACATTTGTATCTTTGGGGTAAATACCCAGTAGTGCAACTGCTGGATCATAGGGTAGCTCTACTTTGAACTTTTTGAGGAACCTCCATACTGTTTTCCAGACTGGCTGCAACAGCTTGCATTCCCACCAACAGTGTAGGAGAGTTCTCCTTTCTCCGCATCCTCGCCAACATCTGTCATTTCCTGACTTGTTAATTTCAGCCATTCTGACTGGTGTGAGGTGGTATCTCATTGAGGTTTTGATTTGGATTTCCCTGATGCCGAGTGATGTTGAGCACTTTTTCATGTGTCTGTTGGCCATTTGAATGTCTTCTTTGGAAAAATGTCTGTTCATGTCTTCTGCCCATTTCTTGATTGGATTATTTGTTCTCTGGCTATTAAGTTTGATAAGTTCTTTATAGATTTTGGATACTAGCCCTTTATCTGATATGTCATTTGAAAATACCTTCTCCCATTCTGTCGGTTGTCTTTTGGTTTTGTTGACTGTTTCTTTTGCTGTGCAAAAGCTTTTTATCTTGATGAAGTCCTAATAGTTCATTTTTGCCCTTGCTTCCCTTGCCTTTGGTGATGTTTCTAGGAAGAAGTTGCTGCGGCTGAGGTCGAAGAGGTTGCTCCCTGTGTTCTCCTTTAGAATTTTGATGGACTCCTGTCTCACACTGAGGTCTTTCAACCATTTGGAGTCTATTTTTGTGCATGGTGTAAGGAAATGGTCCAGTTTCATTCTTCTGCGTGTGGCTGTCCAATTTTCCCAACACCATTTGTTGAAGAGACTGTCTTTTTTCCACTGGACATTCTTTCCTGCTTTGTCGAAGATTAGTTGACCATTGGGTTGAGGGTCCATTTCTGGGCTCCGTACTCTGTTCTACTGATCTATGTGTCTGTTTTTGTGGCAGTACCATACTGTCTTGATGATGACAGCTTTGTAATAGAGCTGGAAGTCCGGAATTGTGATGCCGCCAGCTTTGCTTTTCTTTTTCAACATTCCTCTGGCTATTTGGGGTCTTTTCTGGTTCCATACAAATTTTAGGATTATATGTTCCATTTCTTTGAAAAAAGTGGATGGTATTTTGATAGGGATTGCACTGAATGTGTAGATTGCTCTAGGTAGCATTCACATCTTCACAATATTTGTTCTTCCAATCCATGAGCGTGGAACATTTTTCATTTCTTTGTGTCTTCCTCAAATTCCTTCATGAGTATTTTATAGTTTTCTGAGTACAGATCCTTTGCCTCTTTGGTTAGATTTATTCCTAGGTATCTTATGGTTTTGGGTGCAATTGTAAATGGGATGGACTCCTTAATTTCTCTTTCTTCTGTCTTGTTGTTGGTGTATAGGAATGCCACTGACTTCTGTGCATTGATTTTATATCCTGCCACTTTACTGAATTCCCGTATGAGTTCGATGTAGGTTTTTCATGGAAAGCTTTTAAGATATTGAGGTATGTACCCTCTATGCCTATACTCTGAAGAGTTTTGATCAAGAAAGGATGCTGTACTTTATCAAATGCTTTTTCTGCACCTATGGAGAGGATCATATGGTTCTTGTTCTTTCTTTTATTAATGTATTGTATCACATTGATTGATTTGCGGATGTTGAACCAACCTTGCAGCCCAGGGATAAATCCCACTTGGTTGTGGTGAATAATCCTCTTAATGTACTGTTGGATCCTATTGGCTAATATTTTGGTGAGAATTTTTGCATCCATGTTCATCAAGGATATTGGTCTGTAATTCTCCTTTTTGATGGGGTCTTTGTCTGGTTTTGGGATGAAGGTAATGGTGGCCTCATAAAACGAGTTTGGAAGTTTTCCTTCCATTTCTATTTTTGGAACAGTTTCAGAAGAGTAGGTATTAATTCTTCTTGAAATGTTTGGTAGAATTCCCCTGGGAAGCCATCTGGCCCTGGGCTTTTTTTTTTTGATGACTGCTTCAATTTCCTTTGTGGTTATAGGTCTGTTCAGGTTTTCTATTTCTTCCTGGTTCAGTTTTGGTAGTTGATACATCTCAGATTATCTAATTTGCTGGCAAAGAGTTGCTCATAATATGTTCTTATAATTGTTTGTATTTCTTTGGTGTTGGTTGTGATCTCTCCTCTTTCATTCATGATTTTGTTGATTTGGGTCCTTTCTCTTTTCTTTTTGATAAGTCTGGCCAGGGGTTTATCAATCTTATTAATTTTTTCAAAGAACCAGCTCCTAGTTTTGTTGATCTGTTCTACTGTTCTTTTGGTTTCTCTTTCATTGATTTCTGCTCTGATCTTTATTATTTCTCTTCTCCTGCTGGGTTTAGGATTTATTTGCTGTTCTTTCTCCAGCTCCTTTAGGTGTAGGGTTAGGTTGTGTATTTGAGACCTTTCTTGTTTCTTGAGAAAGGCTTGTATTGCTATATACTTTCCTCTTAGGACTGCCTTTGCTGCATCCCAAAGATTTTGAACAGTTGTGTTTTCATTTTCATTGGTTTCCATGAATTTTTTAAATTCTTCTTTAATTTCCTGGTTGACCCATTCATTGTTTAGTAGGATGCTCTTTAGCCTCCATGTATTTGAGTTCTTTCCGACTTTCCTCTTGTGATTGAGTTCTAGTTTCAAAGCATTGTGGTCTGGACATATGCAGGGAATGATCCCAATCTTTTGGTACCAGTTGAGACCTGATTTGTGACCTAGGATGTGATCTATTCTAGAGAATGGTCCATGGGCACTCGAGAAGAATGTGTATTCTGTTGCTTTGGGATGGAATGTTCTGAATATATTTGTGATGTCCATTTGGTCCAGTGTGTCATTTAAAGTCTTTATTTCCTTGTTGATCTTTTGCTTCAATGATCTGTGCATTTCAGTGAGGGGGAAGTTAAAGTCCCCCACTATTATTGTATTGTTGTTGATGTGTTTCTTTGCTTTTGTTATTAATTGGCTCATGTAATTGGCTGCTCCCATGTTAGGGGGCATAGATATTTACAATTGTTAGATCTTCTAGTTGGATAGACCCTTTAAGTAGGATATAGTGTCCTTCCTCATCTCTTATTACAGTCTTTGGTTTAAAATCTAATTTGTCTGATAGAAGGATTGCCATCCCAGCTTCCTTTTGGTGTCCATTAGCATGGTAAATGGTTTTCCACCCCCTCACTTTCAATCTGGGGTGTCTTTGGGTCTAAAATGAGTCTCTTGCAGACAGCATATCGATGGGTCTTGTTTTTTAATCCAGTCTGATAGCCTGTGTCTTTTGATTGGGGCATTTAGCCCATTTACATTCAGGGTAACTATTGAAAGATAGGAATTTAGTGCCATTGTATTGCCTGTAAGGTGACTGTTACTGAATATTGTCTGTGTTCCTTTCTGGTCTATGTTGCTTTTAGGCTCTCTCTTTGCTTAGAGGACCCCTTCAATATTGCTTGTAGGGCTGGTTTCCTTTTGCAAATTCCTTTAGTTTTGTTTGTCCTGGAAGCTTTTTATCTCTCCTTCTATTTTCAATGATAGCCCAGCTGGATACAGTATTCTTGGCTGCATATTTTCCTCATTTAGTGCTCTGAATATATCCTGCCAGTCCTTTCTGGCCTGCCAGGTCTCTGTGGATAGGTCTGTTGCCAATCTAATGTTTCTACCATTGTAGGTTACATATCTCTTCTCCTGAGCTGCTTTCAGGATTTTCTCTTTCTCTCTGAGACTCCTAAGATTTACTATTAGATGTTGGGGCGTTGACCTATTTTTATTGATTTTGAGAGGGGTTCTCTGTGCCTCCTGGATTTTGATGCCTGTTTCCTTCCCCAAATTAGCGAAGTTCTCTGCTATAATTTGCTCCAATATACCTTCTGCCCCTCTCTCTCTTTCTTCTTTTTCTGGGATCCCAATTATTCTAATGTTGTTTCATCTTATGGTATTGCTTATCTCTCGATTTCTGCCCTCGTGATCCAGTAGTTGGTTATCTCTTTTTCTCAGCTTCTTTATTTTCCATCATTTGGTCTTCTATATCACTGATTCTCTCTTCTGCCTCATTGATCCTAGGAGTTAGCCCCCCTATTTTGGATTGCACCACATTTATAGCCTTTTTTATTTCGACTTGGTTAGATTTTAGTTCTTTTATTTTTCCAGAAAGGGTTTCTCTAATAGCTTCCATGCTTTTTTCAAGCCCAGGTAGTATCTTTAAAATCATCATTCTGAACTCTAGTTCTGACATCTTACTGATGTCCGTATTGATTAAGTCCCTGGCAGGTGGTACTGCCTCTTGTTCTTTTTCTTGAGGTGATTTTTTTCCATCTTGTCATTTTGTCCAGAGGAGAAGAGATGAATGAGAGAACAAAACGCTAACAGGGTAACAACGTCCCCAGAAAATATACACAAACAAATCAGAAAAGACCTTCCAGAAAGTGGTCACTTTTCTCTTCAGAGAGTTGCTGGTATTCTTTTCTTTGATCTCCTGTTGAGTTCGTAGGTGTTCAGAATGGTTTGATCCCTATCTAGTTGAATTCCTGGGACCAGACGAAATTTAGGTCTCCTACTCCTCCGCCATCTTGCTCCTCCGACACAGTGTTCCTTTTATAAAAAATGCCTTAAAAAAAACCTCTCACACATCTTAGTACCAGGAAAAGCTGTATTGCTCAAAAGCATCACATTTGTTCTAATACTGTGGCTACTATAAACCTTGTAACTGATGTTCCTGTCTTTGCATGGCTTCTGGGAAGCTCAAAGCCAATTTATGTAGACCTTAGTGATAGCAAAAGTACACAAAACATATACTTTATGTCTTGATCTTATATCTGACTTCACTGTATAGTCCTACACCTCAACATTTCCTTTTATCCCATTTCCTCAACATTTATATATCTAAAATCTTATACAGTAATATCTTTGCAGCCAACTTAAATCATTTTATGGAACTTCAGCTTCTCACCATGAGGGAATAGCAAGACCTAGACATAGCTTCTGTTGTAAACAATTAGAAAACTGAACAAAATATATGAAAATTCCTGAAATCGAGCTGTGATCCCTGAGGGAAGGTAAACAAGGTGAGCCCTATTATAGTTCCAGCTTTCTGTCTAGGGGTAATTTCTAGACTGTGGAACAGGAGGGGAATCCCAAATAGAGCAGTGGTCTTGCTGAGATGGAAAGAACAGTGAATAAGGAGGTATAATTGGACAATTCCCAGGGCTCACACAGCGCTATAAATTGTTCCAACCAGACAGAGTAAAGAGACTTTGTTTAATACATGGGCACTCAGTAGACATCAGAACATTCCCCACCTTAGTACAGGGGCTGAACTAAATCTATTTTCCAGGAAAGGGTACTCTACACTTGGTTTCAAAAAAGATGAAAAACAAGCCACAAAAGGATAAAAGTGATCCACAAAAGACCTGACTGCCAGCCGAAATTTAACTCTGTAAATGAATACAAAAAATCTAGCATTCAACAATGTAAAATTCACACCCAATTAAAAAATTATTTCCCATGCAAAAAAGCAGGAAAATATTACTCCTAACAGGAGAAAAATACAATCAATAATATTAGAACATTACAGAATATTCTTTAGGATTTAAAAGAAAACATAAACATAATGAAGAGATAAATGAAAAACAACAAAAACTAAAAAAATACAAATGGAATTTCTAAGATAAAAATACATTATCTAAAGTGAAAATATCACTGAATGGTAATAACGTATTAGACCTTGAAGATGAGAGAATTTAAAGACTATTTAATAATAGAAACCCCACTAGAATTGAAACTATATTCCATTTAATAAAAGTGAAAAAAGAAGAGAAGTGAAGAAAAAATAAACAGCATCAGTAACCTATGAGACTATATCAACTGGTCTAATGTATGTAATTGGAGTTTTGGGGGGAAAAAAGGAAGAGGATTTAGACAAATATGATAAATTTGAAGAAAACTAGAGAAACTACATACAACAAAGAAACTGAAAACACAAGCAGGATATAAACAGGTAAAAAGACACACCAATGCACATCATAAAATTCTATACTCGACAAAATTATCTTTTTTTTTTTTAAGATTTATTCATTTTAGAGAGACAGTGTGCATGCAGGAAGGGGCAGAGGGGGAGGGAGAAAGAATCTGAAGCACACACTGCACTGAGCACAGAGCCAGATGCAGGGCTCAATCCCACAACCGCGAGATCATGACCTGAGCTGAGACCAAGAACTGGATGCTTAAATGACTGAGCCACTCAGACGCTCCCCAGCAAAACAATCTTTCAGAAATGAAGACTTTTTTTTTCAGGCAAACAAAACATTACAGAATTCAATGCCTGTAGCCTGCATTATAAGATACGTTAAGGACGCCTGGGTGGCTCAGTTGATTAAGTGTCTGCCTCCGGCTCAGGTCATGACCCAGGGTCCTGGGATCAAGTCCCACATCGGGCTCCTTGCTCAGCAGGGAGCCTGCTTCTCCATCTGTCTGCTGCTCCCCCTGCTTGTGTTCTCTCTCTGACAAATAAATAAATAAAATCTTAAAAAAAAGGGATACGTTAAAGGAAGTTCTTCAGGCAAATGGAAAGTCATATTCGAGGAAATCTGGATACAGATGAAGGAATGAAGAGCAGCAGAAATGGTAAATACGTGGGTAAATATAAAAAAAACCTCTACTTTTTCATTTCTTTAAAACAGAGATTGGAAAACATTTTAAATGGTGAGATAATAAATATGATAGGCTTGCAGGTGATACAGTCTCTCTTACAACTACTCAACTGTGCTGTATAGCATGAAAGCAGCCACAGACAATATCACAAATGGACATAGCTGCGTTTCAATAAAACCTTCATATGACAGGCAGCTATTGTGGGCCAAGGTTTGTTAATCTCTCTTTAAAAGATAACTATTTTCAAACCAAAGTAACACAATTACTACATCTATAACACATGTAGAAGTAAAATGTATGACATTAAAGGACAAAAGAGGGGGAATAAGCAGTGCTACTATAAGATTCTTAGTCTACATATGAGGTGGTATAATTTACTTAAAAGTAATCTGTAATAAGTTCATGACATATACTATAAACCCTAAAGCAACCACTAAAACCTTAACAAAAGTATAGCTAATAAGCTAATAATGGAGATAAAATGGCATCATATAAATTACTTAATTCAAAAGAAGGCAGAAAAAGAGGAAAAAGGAAACAAACTTTAAGACAAATAGAAACAGCAAGGTAGTAGGTTTAAACTTAATCACATAAATAATTATGTTAAAAATAAATTATTTAGACATTCCATTTAAATAGCAGAGGTTGTCAGCTTGGAGAGAAAAGGAAGACTCAACTATACACTATCTAAAAGAAACACTTCATAGACTTAGGTAGAAAGCTGAAGTATGGGAAAAGACATGCCACGTAAACAAGAAACAAAAGAAAGCTGGAGTGGTTATATTAATATCAAAATGGACTTTAGAAAAAGAAATATTACCAGTAATAAAAAACACATTTCACAATAATAGAGAAATTAAATTACCAAGAGCAACTAATGATTCTAAATGTACATGTAGCTAATTCCAGAGTTTCGAAATACATGAAGCCAAAACTGACAAAAGTGAAAAGAACAAGAAACCCACAGTTATGTTCAGGAAATTCAACATACTTCTCTTAGTACTTGGCAGAGCAGTAGTCAGAAAATCATTAAAAATATAGAAAACCTAAACTGTCACCTGACTTGATTTAATTGACATTAGTTAGAACACTCTATCCAACAACTAATATAGTTGAACACATTTTCAAGTGCCTAAGGAGCATTCACCAAAAGAAATCTTATTCTGGGCAATAAAACAAAACTCAGTAAATTTAAAAGGACTGAAATCATACAGAGTCTGCTCTCTAACCACAAAGGAATTCACTTAGAAATCATTAACAGAAAGACAAGTGAAATTCCTTTAAATGAATTAAACAACACACTTCTAAATAACCCATGGGTCAAAGAAGAAATCCAAAGGAAATTTAAAAATATTTTGAGCTGAATTAAAATAAAAAGTACAACATACCTTATGAGATGTGGCTGAAGGGGTGCCTAAAGGGATATATATAGCTTTAGATGCTTAATGTTAGAAGTTATTTTATGGAGAGAATGGAATATAATCACCTTAAAAAAAAGATTTCACTACTATTTAAATGATCCCACTCTGCTGACAACCAGCAAATCACGGACAAGACCATTTTTTATCTTTGTATCACTCATGCGGCAGGTACCTAAGAACTGTTTAAGTAAATGAGTGCATTATGCACCAACACAGACTGTACACATCTGAACAAAAAATGGTTTTACAACCCTCCTGGTCCTTATGAATATTTAGCACTGTGTGAAAGATCCGCTGGCAGTCAAAGTCTGGTGAAATGCACAGCTAATATTGCTCCCCTGTATTCTGTTATAATGAAATTATTGTAAGTTAAAGTGAATTGTTTTACTCACTCATTTCTTCTTGCAGGGTTTCTTGTTTCTGCTTCTGAATTTTAATTTCTTGCTCCAGATCTTCTATCTTGCTGTTTTTATTAGCTAACTTTTGATTTAGTTCTTTCATTAAACGTTCATAATCAGCTATTTCCATATTCATCAATGTGGTTTGCTGGGCATCCTGCACATATCAGAAATAAAAGATCCACATGTTATCAGTTAATTTTATTTGTAAAATTGCTAATTGCATAACTGTAAATTATGCCAAAGGGGTAAACACATTCTATTATGCTTTTCTGTAAATATAGAAAAGTTTACACATCATATGAAGAAACTAGAAGTTGGTACTTTCTATTTTTGTAATTTTATAAAATATTTTCATTGAAGTTCATCATAATTTTCATTAACCACAATTGATAGTTCTACTCATGGAGTTCTTATTTATAAAATATTAGCATTTAAGCAGCTCTTATACCTTTCTTTTTAGCCTCATCTTTGAAAAAAGTAGAGAAAAATTAGCCAAAGTTTTAAGTATAATATGAATTCCAACTTTTGACATTAATTAAATCTTCATGTGTCATAAAGCAATCCTGTACAAAAAAATGAAGTATCAAACCATTTGTAAACCTAGATTCTTCTGAAAAGATAGGAGTGAGAGAAATCTTAAACTTTCATTCTTTTGAGGCTAACAATTTATATATGGCTATGTTAGTTTTGAAATATTTCCTTTCTAAACTCTCAGAATCGTTTAACACTGTGAATATTGACCTCAGTTTTGAATCTGGTGTTTTATTTTACCTTTCTAACCAGCTCTAATTCTTGCATGGTTTTCTGAAGCTGTTTCTTTTCCTTCTGAAGTTGCAGTTGAAGTTCTTCAAGTTCATTTACAAAATTGGCATGCTCCTGAAATTAAAAAATACCACCCCCCCAACCCCCCAAACAAACCAACATTAAAAAAGGTATTTGTTAGGGTCTATAAAATAAATCTGACATACTGAAATAAAAAAAGCTTGAAAATCTTTAAATATTTAAAAAACACGCACCCCAAAATCATAGCTTGGGATTCTCAACTTCATAGTTGACATACATTAAGGAATTAATGAACTTTGTTGTATTCACAAATGCTACTCATTAGTAAGTCTTTCCTTCACTTAAATAGTATGATATAAGTGTCACTATATAACATGAACTAATTCCACAGGACTGTTTTTACCTTTATCTTCTGCTCTTTCTGAAGTTTTTCGGCTTCCAACTCTTTGTCTGCCACTGCCTTGGCTTTTTGGGCTTCTAAAATCTGTACTTCTAATAACTTTGCATTAGACTGTAGTGTCTCAATACGAGCTAAGAGATCTTCATTATCAGAACTTAATTTTTCGCACTAGAATGACAAACGATTCACTACTGTAAACATGTAGAAAATATGTACAGGAGAGGAAGAATAAAATGATACATTGTAAGATTGTTGGCACAGTATGAAAAATGAAGATTTCAAAAACAATTCCACATAATGTAAAATCAAGAGTAAGTTTAAAATACTATTACTGTTAAAATAAATTCTGCAAACATTACAAGAGACCAGGAGCACTGGCAAAGGAAAAGGGAAAAAAGAAACCAAAACCAAAACCAAAACACCCCAGGGAGCTGAGATTAGAGCAATAGGTAAGACATGATAGTTGCCAGTTGTTTTGTCATATTCTTCTCCCAACAATGGGAAGAACAAAATGAAATTTTCTATTAATTTTAATGAATTTAATTTTATTTTTTATGCAAAATTTTTGAAATTGAAATATACTTATTACATTTTTCATGTCTGCATTTACTCAATTTAAAATTACCTGAAAAGTCCTCTCAACAAAGTGGGTGTAGAGGAATGTACCTCAACATAATAAAGGTCATATATGACAAGCCCTCAGCTACGTCATACTCAATGGTGAAAAGCTTTTCCTCTAAGATCAGGGACAAGATAAGAATCCCACTCTTATTTATCAAAGTATTAGAAGTCCTAGCCACAGCAATAAGCAAGAAAAAGAAAAGGCATCCAAAGTAGAAAGGAAGAAGTAAAACTGTCACTATTTGCAGATGACAGGATACTATGTATAGAAAACCCTAAAGACTCCCCCCAAAAATGTGAGAGCTAATAAATGAATTCAGTAGAGCTGCAGAATACAAGATCAATATACAGAAATCTGTTGTGTTTCTATACACGAATAACAAACTATCAGGAAAAAAAATTAAGACTAATTAATCCCACACAACCGCATCAAAAAGAAAAAAAAAAAAACCTAGTAACCAAAGAGGTGAAAGATTTGTACATTTAAAACTCTAAGACACTGATGAAATAAATTGAAGATGACACACATAAATGGAAAGATACTCTATGCTCACAGATTGGAAGAATTAATATTTTCTGAAAGTACAAATACTGTTACACTGACCAAAGCAATCTATAGGTTCAATGCAATTCCTATCAAAAATCCAATGGCATTTTTCACAGAACTAGAACAACAATTCTAAAATTTGTACAGAACCACAAAAGAGCCCAAATAGCCAAAGCAATTTTGAAAAAAAAACCTGGAGGTATCATGCTCCCCGATTTCAAACTATATTATAAAACTATAGTACTCAAAACAGTATGGTGCCGGCATAATAACAGACACATTGATCAATGAAACAGAAAAAAGAGCCCAGAGATAAACCCATGTATATATGGTCAATTCATTTATGACAAAGGAGCCAAGAATACACAATAAGAAAAGGACAGTCTCTTCAATAAATGGTGTTGGGCAAGTTGGATGGACACATGCAAAAGAATGAAACTGGACCACTATCTTACACCTTACACAAAAATTAACTCAAAATGGCATAAAATTTGAATATAAGACCTGAAACCTATTAAGACTCCTAGAGATTGGCAGTAAACTCCTTGACATTGGTCTTGTCAATAATTTTTTGAACCTGACATCAAAGGCAAAGGCAACAAAAACAAAAATCAACACATGCGACTGCATCAAACTCAAAAGCTTCTTTACAGCAAAAGAAACCATCAAGAGAATGAAAAGGCAATGTACTGAATGGAAGAAATTACTTGTAAATCCTGTAGCTGATAATGGGTTACTATCCTAAATAAAGAACTCCTACAACTCAATAGCGAAAAACCAAACAGTTTGATTTAAAAATGGGCAGAATATCTAAATAGACATTTTCCCAAAGACATATAGATGGCCAATAGGTACATGAAAAGATGTTCAACGTCATGGATCATTAGAGAAATGCAAATCAAAACCACAATGAAATATCATCTCATACCTGTTAGAATGGCTATTAAACAACAACAACAACAACAACCAGAAACAAGTGTTGGCAAGGATGTTGAGAAAAGGGAACCCTTGTGTACTGTTGGTGAAAATGTAAATTGGTGCAGCCACTGTGGAAAACAGTATGGGAAGTTCCTTAAAAAATTAAAAACAGAACTACCATATGATCCAATAATTCCACTTCTGTGTATTTATTCAAAGAAAACAAAAACACTAACTCAAAAAGATATATGTACAGCCATATTCACTGCAGCATGACTAACAATAACCAGGATAAGGATACAACCTAAGTGATCAGTGATGGATGAATGGATAAAGAAAATGTGGTGTATTCATACAATAGAATATTATTTGGCCATACAGAAGTATGAAATCTTGCCATCTGTGACAACATGAATGGACCTTGAGAGCAGTATGCTAAGTGAAGTAAGTCAGATAAAGACAAATACTGTATGATTTCACTTATATGTAGAATTAAAAAAAATAACAGCTAAGCTCATAGAGAGAAGATATGTGGTTGCCAGAGGCACAGGGTGGGGTGTGGGTGAAATCAGTGAAGGGGGTCAAAGGGTGCAAACGTTCAGTTATAATAAATAAATCACGAAATGTAATATATAGCATAGTGCTATAGTTAATAAGGTACTGAATATTTGAAAGTTGCTAAAAGAGTAAACCTTAAAATTCTAATTGCAAGAAAAAAATTCTTTAACTATGTATGGTGGCAGGTATTAACTAGATTTCACAATATATACAAATCATGATGTTGTACACCTGAAACTAAAGTAACATAATGTTATATGTCAATTATACCTCAAAATTTTTTTTTACCTGAAAAGTTGAATTCCTTAATTGTCTTGTAAGGTCTTCTATGTGATGCTCAAAATTATTAGCACGTTCTTTTTCCACATCCAGCTGCTCTGACTGCTTATCATATTCTAATAAAAGATTCTTCAAAAAAAGGCAAAAGGATTTAACTTCAGGCAATTATACATTCAACCAGACTGTATTATCAAACCATCTTGATATAACATTTATGAGTCCATTCTGAAAGCTTAAAGTATTTAAATTCAACATCTGGTAGAATATCTAACTGGCATTATATAATAAAATTAGTATAATTCAGATGACTTTTAGTATGGGGGGAACTATTAGAGAGCAAAATGATTTTACATTTATACAATATAATATTTGCAAGTTAAATATTCTAGTCATCAACAAAAATAAACTTCTGAAACATAAACAAAAATTAGAGAAGGAGAAGAAAAGTTTAACTTGGTTGCCTTAACTAACTCCACCTAAAGGATTCTGATAGGGAAATGTTTTAGGCCCAGCCTAATATAAGGTAGAAGTGCTAATGGAGGAACATAGGAAGATATTTTATAAAAACAGTGTCTCATACTCTGTGGCAAAATGTTTAACATTTTCTGAACTCTAAAACCAATGGAATTTTCTTTAATATTTCTGGTTTGTGCCTGCTCAAGAACAAAATGCCCAGACTGGCCTTTTTGTGACATACTAGCAAATCAGGTTATCCTCCAAAATATGTACATGAGATTCACTGTTTCCAGACTGTATGTGGGATATTTTTTTCTTCCTCTCTCCTCTCTTATAAATCCTGTTTTCACTTTTGTTCCTGGAGAACTACTGACTATTCTCCTTCACATAAATGAATTTTTGTGCATAATAACAAACAAAATCTGAGTTTTCTTTGAAAGTTTATTTTGGAAAGCCTCAAAAGTGGCCTTCATCCAGACCAGGACCTCTTGAGTCCTTGGCTCCCCTTCCCAGACTCCTTTGGGGTCTCATGTGTGACAATTATATGCTCTTTCTGATTCCTGCTTGCCAAATCTGATTCTTGGCCAAATCTAATTTTGTTTCTAATTCTGATTTATACATAATCAACTATTATCCACACTGGTAGCTGAGTGTTAGAATCTGGGTTTCAATTTTATGGTCTATCCATCTTGTGATAGGTAAAAGGCAGGAATTGGGAATCTAGAAGCTGGCTTATAAATTTGTTTGTTCATGTTTATTTGTCTGAGGATTCTGTTACTTCTTGGCATATTGAGAAATCATTTGTGTTCTTTTCCACAGAGAGAAGATTTCACGCTTGTTTTGTATTTGTGCAAATTCCTCTAACTCCAAGATCAGAGATCTTTATCCTCTTAAACTCTATCTGGTCTTCTTTGTTTTTACTCGCTATGGTTCTAATAGTTGTCAAGGACTGCAAAAATTGAGTATCAAAGCTGACTCTAGTAAATAATGGCTCCCTACAGGAAATTCTGACTATAATCATATATTATTCCTAAGGGGAGCACTGGAACAAAAAATGAATGCCATGCACGCAATGGTCTAATTTCCTTGATGCATATGCTGATGCTTCTTCTCAGCAAAGAATAATTATGAATTATCATCCCTTCAGAACTGTTGCGTGTTCAGATCTTAAAAAAAAAAAAAAACTGATAAAGATGATGATTTTAAGTGATACGAAGACTGGAAAAAGAAACTAGCCAAATTCACTAGTAATCCACAAAATTACTGAGCATCCTAATATTGATGCTCCTTAAGGAACCTAATGGAGCTCAGTTATAAGTCTGTTTTTACAAAAAGCGGTAATTTTTTTTAATTTCATTTTTTATTTAAATACTAGTAATATATATGGTAAAATTGGTTTCAGGTGTAGAATTTGGTGATTCATCACTTACATATAATTCCCAGTGCTCATCACAAGTGCCCTCCTTAATACTCATCACCCATTTAGCCCATCCCCCACCTGCTTCCCCCCATCAACCCTCAGTTTGTTCTCTATAGTTAAGAGTCTCTTATGGTTTGCATTCCTCTTTTTCCCTTCTGCTATGTTCATTTGTTTTGTTTCTTAAATTCCACATATGAGTGAAATCATATGGTACTTGTCTTTTTCTGACTTATTTTGCTTAGCATAATACACTCTAGCTCCATCCACGTTGTAGCAAATGGCAAGATTTCATTCTTTTTGATGGCTGAGTAACATTCCATTGTGTGTATGTGTGTGTGTGTGTGTGTGTGAATGTATATATGCCACATCTTCTTTATCCATTCATCTGTCAGTGGACATTTGGGCTCTTTCTATAGTTTGGCTATTGTTGATAATGCTGCTATAAATATCAGGGTGCATGCACCCCTTTGAATCACTTTTTGTATCCTACTACTACCCAGTAGTGAAATTGCTGGGTCATAGGGTAGCTCTATTTTCAACTTTTTGAGGAACCTCTGTACTGTTTTCCAGAGTGGCTGCACCAGCTTGCATTCCCACCAACAGTGTAAGGTTTCCCTTTCTCCACAACCTCACCAACGTCTGTTATCTCCTGAGTTGTTAATTTTAGCTATTCTGACAAGAGAGGTGGTATCTCATTGTAGTTTTGATTTGTATTTCCCTGAGGATGAGTGATGTTGTGCATCTTTTTAAAATGTATCTGCTAGGGATGGCTGGGTGGCTCAGTCAGTTAAGTGCCTGCCTTTGGCTCAGGTCATAGGGTCTTGCTCAGCGGGGAGCCTGCTTCTCCCTCTGCCTGCTGCTCCCCCTGCTTGTGCGTGTGCTCTCTCTGACAAATAAATAATCAAAATCTTTAAAAAAAATGTATCTGCTAGTCATCTGGATGTCTTCTTTGGAAAAATGTCTGTTCATATCTTCTGCCCATTTCTTAACTGGATTATTTAGTTTTTGGGTGTTGAGTTTTATAGATTTTGGATACGAACCCATCATCAGATATGTCATTTGCAAATACCTTCTCCCATTCTGTCAGTTGTCTTTTGGTTTTGTTGACTTCTTCCTTTGCTGTGTAAAAGCTTTTTATCTTGATGAAGTCCTAATAGTTCATTCTTGCTTTTGTTTCCCTTGCTCCCGGCAACATGTCTAGTAAGAAGTTGGGGTGGCTCAGGTGGCTGAGGTCAAAGAGGTTGCTGCCTGTGTTCTCCTCTAGGATTTTGATGGTTTTCTGTCTCACATTTAGGTTTTCCATCCATTTTGAATTTATTTTTGTGTAGTGTAAGAAAGTGGTCCAGTTTCATTCTTTGGTAAGTTGTTGTGCAGTTTTCCCAAAACCATTTATTGAAGAGATTTTTTCCATCAAGTATTCATTTCTGCTTTCTCGAAGATTAACTGACCATATAGTTGTGGGTCTATACATGGCTTTTCTTTTCTGTTCCATTGATCTATGTGTCTGTTTTTGTGCCAATACCATACTGTCTTGATGATTACAGTTTGTAATATAGCTTGAAGTCCGGAATTGTGATGTCTCCAGCTTTGCTTTGCTTTTAGTGATTATCATTTTTTTTTAAAGATTTTATTTATTTATATGACAGACAGAGACAGCGCAAGAGAGGGAACGCAAGCAGGGGGAGTGGGAGAGGGAGAAACAGGCCCCCTGCAGAGCAGGGAGCCCGATGTGGGGCTCGATCCCAGGACGCTGGGACCACGACCCGAGCAGAAGGCAGATGCTCAACAACTGAGCAACCCAAGCACCCTAGTGATCATCATTCTTAAACATATCAGCACTGCTGATTTAATCTTAAATCCTGATGTTTCATCACAAATGAAATCCCTACCCTACTCAAAGATTTAGAAAATTTTACAACTATAAAACCTATTTTTAAAAATGTTTTAATAGACTTCATTTTTTTTTCTTTAGAGAAGTTTTAGGTTCACACCAACACTGAGAGGAAGGTACATAGATTTCCCATTACCCCTCCACCCCAAATGCAGAGCCTCTGACATTATCAACAAGCCCCACCACAGTGGTACATTTATTGTAACTGATGACCCTACAAGGACACATCATCCTCCAAAGTCCATAGTTTACATTAGGGTTTACTTTTGGTGTTATACATTCTCTAGGTTTGGAAAAATTTAAAATGACATACATCCTCCATTATAGATTATCATACAGAGTAGTTTCACAAGCTAAAAATCCACAGAGGATTTTCCCACCTCTTTCCATTTTTCCCCCACTTATTTATCCCTTCCTTCCCCAAACCCCTGGGTACCACTGATTGCTTTTTTTCTCAACTGTCTTTTGCCTTTTCCAGAATGTCATATAGTTGGAATCATACATTATGTAGACATTTCAGATTGGCTTCTTTTGCTTGGTAATAGTATACATTTAAGTTTCCTCCAAACCTTTTCATGGCTTGATAGCTCATTTCTTTTTAGTGCTGAATAATACTCCATTGTTTGAATGTACCACAGCTTATCTATTCACCTACTGAAGGCCACTCTGGTTGTTCCCAAATTTTGGCAATTATAAATACAGCTGCTATAAACATCTATGTGCAGGTTTTTGTGTGGATATGTTTTCAACTGCGTTGGGTAAATACCAATGGTTACTAGATTGTAGGGTAAGAGTAGGTTTAGTTTCATAAGAAACTGCCAAATTTCTCCCCAAATGGCCGTACTTACTCTTTTGCAACCCCACCAGAGTTCCTAAATGAGAGTTCCTGTTGCTCCATGTCCTTGTCAGCATTTGGTAGTGTTGGTGTTTCAGATTTTGGCCATTCTAATAGGTGTGCAGTGGTTATCTCATTGTTTTCATTTGTACTTCCCTGATGACATATGGTGTGGAGTATCTTTATATGCTTATTTGCCATCTCTTTATCTTCTTTGGTGTGGTATCTGTGAAGTTTTTGGCCCATTTTTAAAATCAGGTTTCGGTTGAGTTTTAGTGGTTCTTTGCATATTTTGGGATAACAGTCCTTCATCAGATATATGTCCTTTGCAAATATGTTCTCCCAGTCTATGCCTTCTCATTCTCTTGATATTATCTTTCACAGAACAGCAATTTGTAATTTAAATGAAGTATATATAGCTTATCAATTCTTTCATGGGTCAGGGCTTTGGTGTTCTATCTAAAAAGTCATTGCCATACCCAAATTAACTAGGTTTTATCCCATTATCTTCTAGGAATTTCATGTCTTATGTTTTACATTTAGGCTTGTGATCCACTGAGTTAATTTTTGTGAAGGACATAAGGTCTGTGTCGAGATTCCGTTTGTTTTGTATGTGCATGTCCAGTTGTTCCAGCACCATTTGTTGAAAAGATTACCTTTGCTCCACTGTCAAAGAACAGTTGACTATATTTATGTGGGTCTTTTTCTGGGCTCTCTATTCTGTTCCACTGATCTGTCTATTCTTTCACCAACATCACATTGTCTTGATTGCTGTAGTGTTATAGTTAAGTCTTGAGGTCAGGTTAATCCTCCCATTTTGTTCTTCTTCAATATTGTGTTGCCTTTTCTGAGTCTGACCTATATCATTTTCCAAAGAACTTTTTACGTTTGTTGAAAGGCATGTCTTTTCCTCTGAGTATTCTCATTATTGCAGTTATACCTTGTTCTTGTCTCACAGGTGATATTCTATTCTTTTTCAGACTTTTGAAATCTATATTCTAAACAAAGAATCTGGCATACCTGGTCTACCCATGGACGAAAAATTAATAAAACATATTATGGGGTTCTTAAAATTGAAAGAAGCAAATTGCTAATGGCTCATAAAAGACAAGCCTATATTTAAACTCAAATAAGTGTTTTACAAAATGAATTTGTCAGATACCTTTATATATTAAGGATATTAATCCCTTGTCATATTTTCATGTTAAGTTTATATTTTTATTATAGTTCAGTTTATCTTTTTCTTTGTAACTTCTTTAACTGCTTTAAGTTTAGAAACATATTTCATATCCAGAACTCAAATGATTAAGTGTCTTATACTAGGTTTTTAAAAATCCCTTTCACATTTGACAAAACTCTTTAAATCCATCTAGAATTCATTTTGGTGTGTGGGAGTGAAGTAAAAATCCGACTAAATTATTCTGAAGTAGTTATTTAATTCCTTCTTTGTTGGTTTCTATGTTTTTAGATCTTACTGTAGTATACAGCATAGCTTACTCGGTGTTAGAACAAATCTGGAACCAGACTGCCTGAATCCAATCCTAGCTTTACTGTTACTTGCTCTGTGATTTGAGTCTCTTAATCTCTTTGCGCCTCGGATTCCTCACTTGTAAACTGGCAATGTTAGTAACATATTTCTTGGGGTTCTTTTGAGAATTAAGTGTGATAAGATATGTAAAGTGCTTAGAAGAGAGCCTGGCCTAGAAGTGTTTGTTGTTATACAGAAGTCTCTATGTCTTCTGTTAATGTCTTATTTCTACATCAGACCTGGATCACATTATTATGGTTTCATAATAAATTTTAGCATCTGCTAAAGCAAGATGTCCATTTTCTTTTTTCACTTAAAAAGTATTTACTATTCTTGTGAACTTATTTTCCATTTGAAACTTAGAATGATCAAGATTGCCCAGTCAAAAAAAATCCTAGATTTTTTAGTGAGATTGTTTTGGAACATGTAAACCAACCTGAAAACTAGTATTTCAAATAATAATAGTTGCCATATATATGTTCTGTAGTTTTCTTCATGAGGGCCAAATTTTCTCATTAAAGTTCTTCCAAAAATTTTATTTTTTGGCTACTATGGAATTTTCTTCTTTCAATCAATCCCACTTGGCTTACTTTCTTGTCCCTACCACCCACATTTATTGTTCTACACAGTAAGTTTCTTATATTTTTGTCTACTTTTTATTATTGCCACTGGAATTTAAGTCCTAAGAGGGCACAAATTTAGTGTATTTGGTTGACTGCACCTCCCTAGAACTCAGTATTCGGCCTGACTGTATAAATATTTGCCAAATAGATACATAAAAGAATGTAATGGTATTTATCTTACATTTAATGATGTCATTGCACTCTCATTTTATTTTTTTTTATAATAGATTCTCATGTTAGGTTGACAAGCATTATTACCTCCAAATAATGCATTCACTTTCTTTTTAGACTGTTGTTTGAGCTTCAAGTTTATTCACTTGGCCAGAATATAAAATAATAACAGTAATAATAGCCATCTTTTTTGTTACTTATTTTATTAGGAAATCCCAAAACAGAATTTTAGTTTTAAAAAAATAATAGCTTGAAGGAACTTTAAAGCTTAGACACTTAAAATCTTGATACTAGGATGCTACCACATTACACAAAAAAATAGAAAAAAGGATTTACTAAAAAATACAAGGTGACTGTGTTATGGACAAGAGTTTCACATTTCTAGTACATTCCTTAACTTAGAAGTTCCAAATATAACTTGCTATTAAAATAACTATTTTTACCTTATAGCTTTCTGCTCCTTGAATGAGATCTCTCATGGAAGTAGACAACTGATCCTTTTCTGATCGAACAGATTCTAGCTCTTCCCGTAGACTCTGGGCCTATTTTAAATATAAGAAGTTTTTTATGGACAGAAGTACTAGATTTTCTAACATGTAAAATTCTTGAAGCTTGCATTTTTAAGTCCCCTTACCTCTTTTTTGCTAGAATCTAGTTCTTTCTTTGCCTTCACAGCAACCAGTTTTATCTTATTTATTTTTTCCTCTTTCTCTTTGGATTCTTTTTCCAGATATCCTAAAAACACAAAATGAAAGAATTATATATGAACTCAAAAGGAAAAAAAACCCAATTTACTTATTTTAGCCTTTGAAATTGACCTTTAATTGGGAACACAAAATCTGTAATTTGGAATTAAAAGTAATGAAATAAGTAGCAAAAATATTAATATTTTTTAAGTGAAAGCTTATTCATTACCTAAGCAAGGCAAACAATGTAAAAAATTTCCTGCAATCAAAATAGCCTACTTTTCTTAAAAATCATTTCATAAGCAGCTAGAAATTAGAGAGGGTGTTAGTATTCCTTTAATGTTAGAAGACTTCCTAGAGGGCACCTGGGTGGCTCAGTTGGTTAAGAGTCTGCCTTTGGCTCAGATCAAGATCTCAGGGTCCTGGAATCAAGCCCCCTATCGGGTTCCCTGCTCAGCAAGGAGTTAGCTTCTCCCTCTCCCTTTGCCCTTCCCCACCCCCACTTGTGCTCTCTCTCCTTCAAATAAATAAATAAAATCTTAAAAAAAAAAAAAAAGATTTCCCAGAAACTCAAGTACCGTAGGACTTTTGGTGGCAATCTGCAAATCAAGGGAAATACCAGACACAGTTAAATACTTAGGCTCTATAGGCACACTCCTCTTGGTTGGCAGGTATAATTTTTACAACTAAACCCATAATGTGTTTTACGTACCCAATCCTGATCTCTCCCTTAATGTCTTTAGCCATCTCCTCTATTTCAACTCCTGTGTTCCAGATCTTAATTCTTGCTATTTCTGCTTAAGTCACGATCTGAATTTCTGTTCTTGCTTGTTATTCTAGATGCACCTGTGCTCACAGCCTCTGCCTTCCTCTGCTGCTACAGGTGACTGTTCTGTGTGTGTGCAGCACTGGCCAGCTGTTCCACTTCTGCATTTCATTCTATAACCTTCTCACCCACTCAGGCATCAGTGCAGCAATGCTCCCTTTTTCTTGTGCAGCAAATCCCCCTAATGGATTTTTTCCCAACATGCAAAAAGGAAAATATCAAGAGCTTTAAAGCTAAGAGCAAACAGTGGAAGGACCAAAGAGGATGGGAAGAGGTCACAAAAGGACTGGTGAAACATCGCACACACACAAAAAGGCAAATCACCACACTTCCCATCTGGCTATTGTCTCATCTCTTTCTTGTATAGCAAAACTCCGTGTTAAGAGTTGTGTACACATGCTCTCAAATTTCTCTTCCCCCATTTTTTTTCTTGAACTCATTTTAATCAGGCTCTGGCCTTAGCATATCACAGAACAGGTTATCAAGTTACTAATGACCTCTGTGCTGCTTAATCTAATGATTAGTTCATTGTACTAATGTTACTTGACCTATAGCAGCATTTGCCATGGTTAAATATTTGTTCCCTTTTGAAACACTTCTATCACTTGCACTTCATTGGTCTTAATTTCTAAGACATTCTATGCTCTGGGTTTTCCTAACTCACTGGCTACTCCTTCTCAATCTCCTTTGCTGCTCCTGTCTTTCAGATTTCTAAATGACAGATTAATTGTCTCTGGTCTCCTTTTTTCTACATTCACTTCCTTGGTGATCTCCATTTTATGGCTTTTAATGCAACTATTATGTTAACTACAACTTTTTATCTCTGGTCTAGCTCCCTCCCCCTAACTCCAGATTTGCATATTTAGCAATCTACCTGACATTTCCATTAGGGTTGTTATATAACATGTTTCAAACTGAGTTCCTAATTTCATCTAACTCTACCTGCCTCAATCATCCACCTCAAGAAAATAGGATTCATCATAAAATCTTACAACTTCCTCCTCTCCCTCTTCCCCACCAGACTAATTGGGCACTAAACTGAAGCATTATGGGCACATTACTTAATACTTCTAAGTATTTGTTTCTTCATTTTTAAATGGGAATAAAATAGCTACCCCGTAATGTTAGTATGATGAAGATGCGTTAGGAAAAAGTCCCAATTGCTCTGCACACGTTCTTTTGCTTTTGTGATGGGACTCCTGCCTCTCCAGGAACTTCTTGGTATGCTCCTTAATCTTATATATATTAACATACATGCACCTGCTGTTCCCTCCTGCCTCTTCTCTTGCCAAATTTCTCATTCTTCAAGACACAACAAAAGTACAGCCTATTCTGTGATGTTTTTTCCTAACTCAAGACAGTTAATCATGCCTTCCTGTAGTGCCAGCACTGTATCTTGTCCACACCTCAAACTACTGCAATAACAGCCCCTTCTGGCACTGAACTCTTTGAGACATGGTCTGTATCTTAATCACTCTGCTATTAATATAGTCTGGCATTCAAATAAAGTTTGCTAAATGAATGAAAAATCCCCAAACAATCATGGAACCATTTATAAAGGGAATCACATCAGTCCTTTGGATTAAACAAGAAAGTGGTAATTTTGGAAGGGAAGGCAAACAGATGGCAGAGAAGCAAGAATGGGGACATTAGAAAGAGACAGCTAGCTATTATGATTGAACAACTCATTAACTGGTTACTACATTTCTCAACAGACTCTAACACTACAAGAATCTGTGTAATTCATTGCAACAATATATGCAAAACCATACTTACCTATTTTTTCTTCCAGCTCTTTTACTAAAGAAGGTTGATCATTTTCTACAGGTGATTTCTCTAAGGAATCCTAGATTTTATAGGAAAAACAAAAAGAAAATCACTTCATTCCCCACAATGAACTGGCCATCATGTCATGCTTGAGAAAATCCTCATTAAAGAAAATTCACATAAAAGGCAATTTGATGAAGTCTTTTTCCTACCTTGACAGACCAGGTAATACTGACCTTATCAGGCATATAGTATTTACTATAAAAAAACAAACAAACAGTAGTATCCAAGGCCAAGATGAATAACCTGACACATATCAAACACAATGCAATAAGGGAAAGATTAAATGATGATTGTTTATCATACTTTCATAAATTTTTGGAGAAAAATCTAATATTTTGGCTAAAGTTAAATACTGCAATAGCCCACTTTTCTGCTCAACAGTGCTCTTTAAGAAAGGTATTATGTATATCACACAAGAATGAAATTCAGGTCTTTTTCATTATGTAGTTTTAGTGGTGACTGGTTGCACAATTTTAACCAGGACATTTAACCCCTTAATCATTTAATCTTATGCAAGATCAAGATTCTAAAATGGGGCGCCTGGGTGGCTCAGATGGTTAAGCGTCTGCCTTCGGCTCAGGTCATGATCCTGGAGTCCCTGGATCGAGTCCCGCATTGGGCTCCCTGCTTGGCGGGGAGCCTGCTTCTCCCTCTCCCTCTACTGTTCTCCCTGCTTGTGCTCTCTCACTCTCTCTATCAAATAAATAAATAAAAAATCTAAAAAAAAAAAAAAAAAAAAGATTCTAAAATGATCTAAAACCAAAAAGTGACCAATGTGGATAGAGGATACACAACACGAAAATGTTTACTGTACTTTCAGAAAATTGTCATTTGAGCTTAAGTGATAAAAATTTACTTCTAAGTGTAAAAATTTAATGTATATATTTTCTCGAATCTAGGACTAGAATTAAGAATTTATTTAAATTAATAAAATTGAAATAAGAGTACCTTTAATAATAACAACTCTGCTCTCATATCCTGTAATTCGGCTTCTTTTTGCTCTAGTGAGAACCTCAGATTTTCATGTTCCTTTACAAAACACTGTTCTTTTACATTATGGGTTTCATTTTTGCTACATAATTTTTGAGAGGCTTCTTCAACTTGACTTAAAAGATTCTGATTTTCAAGTCTTGTTTTTTCATTAGCATTCTTCATTTCTAGAAGATCAGACTGCAAGTCCTCTTTATGTGACAGTGTTTCTTCTAACTCTTTCCTTAAGAGAACTTTCTCTTGTTCATGGTCTCTTAGCAAAGATCGAAGTTCTTCACATTGAACTGTATTCTCTTCTTGAAGGCACTCAATCTTTTTTTCTAACTCTGCTGCCCTTTTATCATAGTGAAAAATCATGTTGTGTTTTTCCTCATTTATTTTAGTTAAGGATTCACCTATTGCTTGCAGGACATTCACAACATCTTGTTCTTCATTTTCTTCTGAAATTTTGGACTCCATCTGCTTAAGAAAACCATACAACTGAGTTTTGACAAATAACTTCTGAACCTGCTCATTTTCAAGCACTGTACTTAAATTATCTCGTTCTGCAACCACTAACTGAAGTTTCTTTTCTAATTCAGAAATGTGTTCCGTAAGCATAAAAGCTCCTTCTTTTTGGGACAGGAGAGCTTCCAAATCCCTATTTAACTCGTTCTTTTCTGAACTTAATCTATTATTTTCCTCATAAGGAGACTTCACTTCAGATGACAGTGCTTCCTGGTCTTCAGAAATAATTTTTAATCGAATCATAAGCTTTTCTAGTTTTTGGTTATTTTGATCCTTTTCTTTTAAAGTTTCTTCTAGTTCTCCCGTTAATTCATTTACCTTTTGTTCTAGTTCACTGTTGTACTGGCTAGTTTGTTCCACTTTTTCCCTAAGTTCTATGACCAATCTTTCTTCCCTTTCACATTTTTTATGGAGATTATCCATCTCTTCATGAGAAGATTTTATTTTACCTATGAAAATATTTTTTTCCTCAGTAAGAGAATTTATCTTTGCTTCAAATTCTTGTAACATGGTATCTCTCTGACTGAGACTAACTAAACATAATTCATTCTTTTCTTGAAGACTTTTTATGGTATTTTCAAGTTCTGGTACTAATTCTTGTTGGGATAACTTTTCGTTTTCTCTCTGGAGATGATTCACAGTTTCAAGAAGAGCATCTTTTTCATTAAAAGCAGTTCTGAGCTTCTGTTGAAGTTCATTAACATCAGATGCTTGCTGTTGCTTCATTGATTCAAACTCTTGACTTATTTTCCCAGCAGATTCCCCCAGTTCTGTTTGTAAGATTTCCATAATCTCTCGCAAACTCTCATAATTTAAAATTGCTTCTTGCTTTTCTTGCTGTAGGTTTTCACATTGCTCCTTAAGACCCTGTATTTCAAACATTAATGTTAATTTTTCTTTTTCTGAGCCTGACAAAAATGTCTCATTTAGTTCTGATATTTCTTTTTGATGTTGTTCCTTAAGACTCTGTACTTCTTTGTTATGTTTTTCTACAGTATAGCAAAATTGTTTATTTGAATCTTCTAGCTCAGATTTTAATTTTTCAATTACACAACCCTGTTCTTCTTTAGCTAGCAACAATTCATTAATTTTAAACTCCAAGTCTTCCCGTTCATGAAAAAACTCATCTTTTATATGTTGTGCATCAATTTCAAGTTTTAATTTAAGATTATTCATGTAAGTTACCTCATCTTTTAAGATACTATGTTGAGACTCCAATTCTTTTAAGGTATTTTCTAAATGTTTGACTTTTTCGTTTACTACTCGTTCTACAAAAGCATCTTTTAAGACCAAAGGACACATCTGATTTTCATGGTTTGCATTTGGTGTATTCTCTAAGTTTTCTAATTCACATTCATATTTCTCCTGAGTGTTCTTCTCACTTGCCTCACCTTGTCTGACTAAATTCTCCTTTAGCTGGTTTAAATTATTTACTTCTGCTTCACGTTCTTTAGCAGATGCTTCAATTTGGCACATCAATTCTTTAACCTGCTCTTGGTGTGTAGCTTTCAATTGCAAAAGCTCTTTTTGCAAACTAATAACATCTTTCTGGTAATGCTGGGAATTAGCCTCAATGACTTCTTGGAGATGAGTAATTTCTTTCTCCTTTTCATTTGTGGCAGCTCTTAGTTGTTTTTGCAGATACAAAATTTGCTCCTCAAAGGCTGGCCTGATATTCTGAATCTCCTCTTGTAGTTTTTTAACATTATCTTCACAGTCACCCTGGAATTTAAGTTGTTCAGAAAGTTCTAATTGTTTTTTGGTTACTTCTTCCAGTTCCTTTTGCAAGCTAGCTTTATCTTCACTGTGCTTGGAATGTACTGCCATTAATTCATTTTTCAGATTTTCAATTTCTTTCACATAGTTTCTTTGCGATTGTTCAAACTCCTTGTTCACATCTTTGATCTTAGTTACAGAATCCTATTACAAAAACAAGCACACAAAAATTATTTAAGACAAAAGAAACAGCTGCCTTCAGGAAAAATATTAGCCACAGACTAATTAGAAAAGGAAGTGAGCAAAAATGTACATAGAGAAATAGGATACTGAGATTCCAAGAATTCTGCACAGGCTGTGACTACCTTAAGTATGACAATATACTGCACATCAGCAGTATTAAATATGTTATTCAAAGTAATAACTAAAAAGACAAGAAAACACAAAATAATAACTAAGAAATAAGAAATCTCTGAGTTTAATTTCCTTTTAAAAAGTGATAAATTATGTAAGTTGCACTAAGTCACAAGACTTTAATTAGTATCTCCTGAGTAAAATAATAAGGGACTTTTGGAGAAAATTAGCCCAGACCCAAAAGGCAACTGAGTATCCTAGAACTGAACAGATAATGATATTTAGAGTATGTGTGAGAATCAACTTACTTAAGTACTGTTTCACAAAATATGTAATCTTTATTAATTTTTAATAAAGAATGACATTATAGCAATAAGTAAGATTAAGCAATGCAACAACATTGGCTCCAATTCTATGTATCCAGATGATTTTTTTTTTATTCTTATGTTAATCCCCATACATTACATCATTAGTTTTAGATGAAGTGTTCCATGATTCATTGTTTGTGCATAACACCCAGTGCTCCATGCAGAATGTGCCCTCCTCAATACCCACCACCAGGCTAAGCCATCCTCCCACCCCCCTCCCCTCTAGAACCCTGTTTGTTTTTCACAGTCCATCGTCTCTCATGGTTCCAGATGATTTTTAATGATTTTTCTTTTTAGATATCAACTTGTCTTCTTGTAAATTATTATAATCAGACCAGATGCTCGTTAAGGTCTTAGCTCTAAAATTCATGACCATATTAGTTAACAAATAAAAAACCAAACATTAAACTGTTGTCTTACCTCAACCTCTTGCTTCATTTTAATATTTTCCTTCTTCAGACAAAGACACTGTTGCTCAGTCTCTGCTTTTTCCAGAAGAATGGCATCCAGACGTTCAGTCAATGCCTGTTTTGGAACAGGATGATTTGTTTGCCTGTGGTTAAACATGGTGGATTGACCACATGCATAATTTTCTCTTCACCTTTTCCAAACCACACTGAAGTAAGGATAAAAGACTTAAAAAGGTCTATACACAAGAACAAAGAGAAAAGGAGAAAAGAAGTGAGGATATGGGATATTTCACCATATTTTTTGAAAACTAAAAAGTGGAGGAGGAACTGAATTAGAAAGACAAAAAGTATAACTCACAGTACCTTCACAAGGAAACACATATGAGAAGCTGGCAAATACTCTAGAAAACTAAATGCTCAGAAATCAGAGGCCCCAGATACTGTTAAGGGAAGTATAATGTGTGGGATTCAAAAATTGGAGATTGGTTGAAAACCTGAATAGGGAGTGGTTAGAATAATAGGCAAGAAACCACTCATGTCCCTTCTTTCTCAGAGACAGGTTTGTTCTCTGCAGAAATTAAACAGGATAGGAAGTTAATGAAACAGAAATTAAATCAACAAGAGTCAGTTCTTTGAAAAAAAAAAAATGCTAATGAAACAACCTCTAGCAAGACTGACCAAGAGAAGACACAAGTCACAATCATAAAAATAAAAAGGAAACATATTTACATATAAATCAGAGATTAAAGAGTTAAAGAGAATATTACGAACAATTATTTGGCAACAACATTAACAACTGAAATGAAAGGAATAAAAATTGCTAGAAAAATATAGCTTCATTAACTCAAGAATAAATTAAAAACCATAATTAATACTATAACTACTTAAAAATGAAACTAGTGGCTTAAAAATTGTCTACTAAAGAAAACAGAAGGAAGAGTTTTACAGGTGAATTCCATCAAATTTTCAAAGAACAGATTATCCCAATTACATATGAACTTAGACAAAATAAGAAGCAATTCCCAAGTTATTCTATAAAATTTGCATAACTTGATACAAATATCCGAGGACTTTACAAACAGGAAAATCATATATCCAATTCACCACGAATCCAGATAAAGTTAATCCTAAAGGTTAAAATCCAAATAAATGTTAAAATCCTAAATAAGTATTAGTCCACCATCACCCTAGATTTGCTTGCCTCTGAACTTACATGAAATAAAGAAAAACTTTAACAAAAACAAAACAGATGCAGAAAATTTAGAGTTTTATATAAAGTTATAGCTATTATTCAGACAGGGGTAGAATAAAGCCATTTTAAAATATGGGATGACAACATTTTTCCTCCCAAACATCCCTTCTTAGAATGCTACAGAAAGACATACTCTATATAAGATGAGGTTAACCAAGAAAGTCAATGACATGTCACCTAGCAAAAAGGGGCCAATAATAGGAAAGCAGTATAGAAATTCACAGGATCACAGCACAAGGCCAATTCCAGGAAAACTGTGCGGCAGACCAAGAGAATGACCAGAACAAATCAGTGTAGGACACAAGGCTCTAGAAGGAGGTGGTCCAGGAAAAAATGGAAAAGGTTATTTGATCTATTTGACCGAAAGTAAGAGTTGTTGTGAAAGATAGCTAAATTTTCATCTGCTGTAGCAGCAAGTTAAGAGCTAAATGTCTAAATGGATAAATCAAAGAATAGCAGTATAACCATATATTTTTAGAAACAGAAATAATTCTGTTATTTAGTATTATAATAAGCTCTTTAGTAATTAGCATTATTGGTAAATCATATGCATATATTACTTTGGTTAAAACAGTTTTAGTTTTAAAATTAGTTTTTCATAATACATAATGTATTGCAATATAAACTTTTGACTGGTAAATATCAGGGGAAGCCTAAATACATTCATTAAATTTAGGAGATATACAGAGGCCATTAACTGAAAACAGCTGTAAAAAACCTTGAAGGTTAGAGGCACAGATGGACAGTTATTTTTTAGCAAACATAGATTTGATTCCAGCAAAGAGATAGTAACAAGAATGACTGTACTAGAAATTCCATTCTCTTAACATGCAGTTTTCACCTTCCCCTTGCATTTAGCAGCAGCATATAAGTTCACTATAAGACCATACACTTCAAATTTTGACATGGAAAATATGGATTATTATTCCTATATTTAAAATAGAAGTCAAACATGTCAGCTTTGAATAAAATTTTAGATGTATCCCAATGCACTAGAAGATCACTACCAGAAATGATTTCCAGAAATTTTAATTACAATTAAAACTTATAAAAAGCCATAAATTTTTAACATTATAGGAAAAACAGAAAATTCTGTATTCAGAGCCTCATTTTTCTAGTGTACTTTTTCCAACGAAGAGATAAAACTTAGCAAGAAGTTTTCCAGAGGTGTAGAGAATGTATTATATTGCAGTATAGGATTTTTCTAAAATAGAAAAATTACTTATAGCAGCAGAATAACTGATACGTATCTCTTTCACTCCCCAAAGTAATTCTCTCATTAGAATTAGAAGCCAAAGGTTTTGTTCTCATGAATTTTACCAAACTTACTTTCTGAAACTTGAGCGGTGAGGATAACATGCTTTAATATGAAATTAACCTGAAAAGTAAAGCTCGTTAACTTAGAGAAATTTTCTAATCTCCTCTTTAGCAGTTTTGACAGAAAGGGAGAATACACTACTCGGGAATAAGGAGGAAATAAGGGGCAGATATTTAGATATTCTGGAATGCAACTGTATAACAAGTATTTCAAGGGCTAAGAGTTAACTGATACTAAATGATACAAAAAACCCCTTTTTAGTGTGTATGTATTAAATACCCCCACAAATAAAATATGCCAATAACATATATTACAGTGAATTTTTTATTTTATTTTTTCAAAAGAGTTTATTTATTTGAGAGAGAGAGATAGCGAGAGATAGTACAAGCAAAGGGGGGAGTGCAAACGGGGGAAGCGGGGAGAGGGAGAAGCAGGCTCCCCTGAGCAGGGAGCCCGATGTGGGACTCGATCCCAGCACCCTGGGATCATGACCCAAGCCAAAGGCAGACACTTAACCGAATGAGCCACCCAGGCATCCCTACAATAAATTATTGAGAACTTATGTGACCGATGCAATTTTAAGTTCTAAGCATGTATTAACTCAAAATACAACACCTCTATGAACAGTAGGTATTATTATTATTTTCTCTAGTCTACAGGTGAAGGAACTGAAAGGAAAGAAACTTAGATATGGCCACATAGGTAATACATGGCAGAGCAGGGACCCAAAGATCTAAATCAGGGTGTCTGGCTCTATAGTCAATACTCTTAGGTAAATATCAAGTAGTTTTACTTCAGCTATCACTGATTAATAAAATACAAAATGACCAAATAAGGAAAGAAAACTACTATGAATTCACTAATACTTAAGTAACTCAGTACCCTGTGAATCCAAATGGTATTTGTGCACACTATGCATGCTTTATATACTGTCTTAGCTAAATAAAGAACAAAGCAATCGTGTGAGATATGCATGGGGATTTAAAGCTCTCTTACAGTAACTCTCTGGGAGTCCTTCAATTGTACACTGCTCACAAGTTGGGAGCCCCCTAGTAAGAAAATAATTTATAAACTTATAATCAAAGAACAGATATCAAGACTCAAATTATAAATACAGAAAAGGAAAAAGATTACTGCAGAGCTTTGAGAAGTAAAAGAAACTCTAAAGAAGATTAGGCCAAACTGGGGGTGGGGGAGGCATTTAGTCAGCATTAAGGGCATGTAAATAAGAATAACGAATTCAGCTTCTTTGACAGGGAATAACAAAATAAAAACAGTACCCTATGATCTAGTAAAAGCATGTAAAACTGAAAAGAGAGGAGAGCCTGGTTAGGGAGGTATCAAAAAAAGTTAAGTATGACACGAGGCATTTACCATACAGCCATGGAAATGGAGAAAGCATACTGATAAACTACAGTGTTATCCTGAAGGAACTAGAAGTCACTGGTGGCTGACACACGTAGAGGATAAAGGAAACAGAAAAACTGAAGAGTCTCTAAAGTTAAAAGTCCTGAAAAACAGGGCTGCCACTGGTTGTCCAGGCAAGGGGATTTGGTCTGAATATGAATATGAAGACAAGAAAAATGGGTGAATATTTCTTTCCCCAAACAGCTCAAAATGTCAGCAGTCACATCCAGGAATATATGTCTATTAACAGATTATATGTATCTATCAGCCTAAAAATCATCATCAAAGTCCTGAGCATGGGTTTTCTAATTACAGAGTGTGTGGGATGAAGACGGGAGAGAGGAACACTCATTTTAGAACAGAAAGGGATGGAGAGGTCATTTAACTCTTTTTACAGGCAACCAGAGAGGTAAAAAACTTAACCAAGGGCAGGAGGAAGTGGACAAACAGGGACAGAAAGCCAGACAGGGCTCTGGCAGACTGACAGCTTTAAAGGAAATTTGATTTGTCATTAGACATTTCCTCTAAGTAAATATATAAAAATTAAAGCAATATTTGCAACTGTTGCATTACCTTAATAATATCATCAGTTCCTCCAGCAATAGGTTTTGATTTCAATTCCTCAATTTCTTTCTCCAATTCTAAATAATTATTAAAAAAATTCCAGTTCAGAAATGAAGAAAATAATTATTGTCTAGAGTGATAAGTACATTCTTAAAAAAAAAAAAAAAACCCACTACAAATTAGAATACATTTAAGCAGCAGATATTTTGAGAAACTATTAACTTTACCCAGTATTACCTTTTATTTTCCTTTTTCTTATGGAAAACTCCAGACAAATAAGAAAAGTAGAAAGAACAGTATGATTAATACACCCATCACCTTAATTCAGCAATTATTACACGGACTCTTGTTTCATCCCGGCACTTCTCCCTTTTCCTTTTTTCTTACCCATCCTGATACTTTTGTAGCAAATCCCAGACATATTATTTTAGCTGTAAATAACTTCTTACTGTATAATCTTAAAGCAACAACTAACCTCACGTTAAGCATAAATGCCAACCTATTTCATTAACTCATGTCTAGGTCTGGAGCCTCGAACACCTTTCCAAATACATTACTCTCTTTATCACAAGCTGATCCAATCTCCCTAAACACAATTTGACCTTTTCTAGTAGAACATAAATCTCGGCTTTTAGGCTGGGCAGTTAGCATTTGTTAGTCACAGGAAATTCATGGCCTCACCACATATATTAAAAAGGACACTAATACCTACATCCTTTTGGAATATAAAGGTGAATAGGCAATCAATCAACTTCAGCAAATAAATATACTTCAACATTCCAGGACTGGAAATCTTTTATTACTTTACTTGAGGCCTCTTTTTACAAACCCTTTGGGCTCACAACCTTATGTCTCTAACATTTCAACTGATTGCTCTAGGAAAAAAAAATGCTTTTTCAGACCAATATACAATCCAAATGAAGTAAAAAAAAAAGTGCTTAATTTTAACAATTTAAGATCCTTTTCCCTGACTTTATTTTAATAATTCAAAGATAACTGCAGTTTAGTGATGTGAAATGGTAAAAAAAAAAAACAAAAAAAACCCCAAAAAAACCCAAAACCACAGGCAAATGGTTAGAATGTTAAATAGGAATAGATTTCACTATAATTATTATGATTTTATTGGATATACTGGTAAACAAAATAAGCTAATATACTATTAAAAACCTACTATTTTTAACCATGTTTCAATGAGATCGTGGTGAAGATGAATATTTTCAACACAATACCTGTACATCGGGATTTAGCTTTCTGTATTAGCATCATCTGTTTCTTGGCAAACTTGATAAGATCTTCCTTGGGCAATGTTTCCAGCTGAAAGATGTAATGATGTTACCAGTTTGTTATAACTCATGTTTCTATTATACCACACACACACACAAAACCATAATGTCCTCTTAAAAACATCCTACTGAATAAATCTTTATGTCAACCAAACCACATTTTTAAAAAGTAGCAAATGCAACTTCAACTTAATAATTACTAGGTGAGCAATTACTATGAAATGTAAAACAACAGCACATAACCTCTTATGTACATATATTCTTGTTTAGGTTAAGACACTTTCTGCATTTTGATTTAATTGTAAAATTAGGGGACTGGGACTAATTCTACTTAAAGTTCCTTGGAGCTGTAAAATTATTCTATTCAAGGTTGAAATAAGTCTTTGGCTACATGAAAACATGTAAGCATAATTACAGAAACAAGACGAATCAGGGTGCATTAAGTCTTTTTAAGAAATCAGGGAAATCACTTAACCCTTGGGGCTCAGTTTTCTCATCTGTAAAATCTGGATAATAAAAGTACCTATCTTACCATTTAAGCTTATCATGAGGCTTAAATGAAGTAACTGAGTGTTCAGGTAAGTGCCAAAAACTTAGTATGCAAGCAATAAACCACCATCTTTTTAGAATCATTGAATATTAAATGTTGTATGGGACCATAAATATTACCTAATTCAACTCTCTTTTTTTACATCATAGGAGAGGTCTACTTATGTCACTGCTCCTTCCACTACACTATATAAATCCTCGTAAATTAGATTGCTTTGCTTAATGTTTGAAAAATTGCAGAATCTCTCAGCAGCATTAACCAGAAGCAGGAAGTAAACAAAAAGTCAACTCTTCTCATAGCAGGAAACTTCAAAAAGAATAAATAACAGATTGGTTACTGTGGGAACTAAAATTGAGATCCCTTGGAGAAGGATTTCTTTTAAACAGGCCACCCCACCGACCCATGCCAAGGTTCTCCATTCATCACCCTTCCACTCTTAGGTGAACCCGCTAGTCAAGTACTGTATTCTCTTCACCTTAGATTTCCCGGTCCCAGGGGTGGCTGGGGAAGCCATCCCATCTTGAACAGGATCCTGCAAAACAAAATCAAACCCAGGTGTCGGAACTCTTTTCCTAATCCCAGACGGAACGCTGGAACCTTTATAGGTAAAAGCCCTTCCGTGGAATCAAGCGTAGGAAACTCCTACGTGAGAAAGAATTGGGGAAGGAGGGGATCTGTCGCTGTGACAAATCGTATACTGTCTGGCTGTAAAGGGGCCAGATAACTGCGAGGGGCTGAGTTTAGGGCAAGGGGGAGACCAGGACAGCGCGGGGCTGCGGGGCTGCGGGGCGCGGAAGGGAGGCTGCAAAGCCCTCACACGGCGCCCATCCTCGTATCCCAAACCGCGGCGCGGGAAGGCCCGGCAGGGAGGTGGTGGGCCCGGGTCCTAGTCCGGCCGCCGCGGCAGCGTTACCTCCATGGCAGCCGGCCCGCAGTGGCCACGAAGCCCCACAGCCCGGGAACCCCTCAGCCCAGCCGCCGCCGCCGCCGCCTCCGCACTTCCGTCTGCGGCCGCCTCTGACGTACCCTCGGCTGCAGGTTAAAGGTCGCGCTTCTTCGGGGGGGGGGGGCCCACCGCCCCGCGTCTCCATAGCTACAGCCCGGTGACGCTTCCGCTTCCGCTTCTGCTCCAGGAGGCGGGTCCCCGCACGCGCCCCGCCCCGCCGGCTGCCAGCTCACCCTCCACTCCCGCCTTGCGGCTGCTGCCTAACCTGGAGAGTGGGAGGTTTTCGCACGTTCAAACCCTGGTTTGAGGTGGGTCAAACCCTGGTGCTGAGTGACACAAACCCTGATAGGTTTGAATCCTGCCACTGCCATTTATTAGCTATGGGAATTGGGGAAATTAACCCTCAGGGCCTCGTTTTCCATATCTTAAAATCCTGTAAAAATGATGGGAGTACTGTATTGGGGGGTAAGCACCCCCGAAAGGCCAGCTACCTTGCTCTTTAGGGGAATCCTCAGAGTGCCTGTCAGACAGACAGCTGATTTCGAGGGGTTTCTTAGGCAGATGTTGTCCAGCAGGGTGCCGTGTGAGCTCCCTAGGAAGCTGATGGAGCCAAGGATGGCGCTTCCCCTGAAACAAGCATTTCTTGCTCTAGAGGCTGTGAGGAGGTCCCCCAGGGTGCTCTGCTCGAGAGGACTCTGAACTCATGCTGATGTGGTAGGAAGCAAAAGAGACGTCCTCTCTCAGGCAGTCGGGACAGAGATGGGGGAAGACACCAAACCGGAGAAGAGAGCAAGGATCCTTACTTCTGAGGGCACAATCATTAGATTTGCTGTTTCAGTGGCCAAAGCTGCTGTTGTGTCCTGATTGGTTGGTGAAATGGTTTGCTGTCATCCCTACTTCCCCCTCATGTTTACAACAAAGGTCATTGACTGAGGTAATTGGAATATACAACTTAGCTCCCTGGAGTTTGATCTGGCTGTAAGGATGTGAAGAGGCAACCTACAGTATGTATCAAATAAATGGTAGCTAATTATTACTAAGTAAAGAGATATATAACTAAGAGAGAAAGAACAATTATTGTAGACAGTATAGTGTCCTCCCCAACATCTGTTCTTCTTTGATAGTGTGTAGCACCTAGTCTTTGGCTGGGATTGATTCAGGGAAAGTGTGTGATGTAAGGTATACAGTCAGTGACATTTGGTACTTCTGTTTCATATTTTGATTTAGGTGATAATGTTTTCTCTTTCTTTGAATATGATTGAAGAAATATACAGCCCTGATTGCTGTTGGTAGACATTTGCCACTATGAAGGAAGGCAGCCTGAGGACAAAACTGACTATCAGGAAAAAGGCAGAATCAAGAGAGTCAGAAGAATAAAGCTGGAGTGCTGATCAATCTATGATGAATGAGTCTATACATTATCTCTATTAAGTGAGCCAGTTAGCATTGGGATTTACTGTTACTTGTAACAGCATTATACATGTCTTGGGAGGAAAAGTTTGCCAACTTGAGAAAAACACAGATTATCTCTCTATAATGAGCTGACTTGAGAATATATCCATAAATCTGGACACTGTGCAGTGTTGTAAAATGAGTGACTTTCTTGGGGACTAGAAAAATAATCTCAAACAACCTTTTAAAAAAAAACTAGCAACTAACTCCTAAAAGCCATCAAACATTTTAATGTTTCTATGGCAGCAAACTAACTATTAAAGAAGAGTGAGTAAATAGTTTGGCAGGTAGAATTAGAAAAACTCAAGACTTTGAGAAGCCCTTGGAGAAAAGACGACTTTCTGTTGCCCTGTATATAACAGGCACTCTATGAATACTAAATTGAATCTATTAATTCATGTAGGAAAGGGTCAGTGGAATGGAACTTGAGTTCACCAATCATTTTTTCCAGGTTTTGAGTAAGCTTAGACCTGCAACTACAGTGATATTTGTTCTATTAATATAAAGGATTCTAGCTATATTTTTCTGCTTCCAGTATGAGATCTGATCTAGGGTCATATTGCATTTAATTGTCATGTCTCTTTAGTCATCTTTAATCAGGAACATTTCCACAGACATTTCTTGGTCTTTTATAAAATTGACATTTTGGTTAATTCTTTTATATTTTTGACATTTTATCAATTCCCCCCCCCCAACAACCAAGCTCATAGATAACAGAGAACAGATTGGTGGTTGCCAGAGACAGGAGGTGGGGAGTGGGTAAAATGGGTAAAAGTGGTCAAAAGGTGCAAACTTCCAGTTATATTATTTATCATGGGAATGTAATGTACAGCATGGTGACTATATTTAATAATACTGTATTGCATATTTGAAAGTTTCTAAAAGAGTGGTCTTAAAAGTTCTCATCACAAGAAAAGAATTGTTTTTGTCTATGGTAACAGGTGTTAATGAGACTTACCATGGTGATCATTTCACAATATATACAAATAGCGAATCATTATATTGTACACCTGAAAACTAATATATGTTATATGATGAGAGTTATATCTCAATTTAAAAAAAGAATTTAAAAATTGACATTTTTGAAGACTATAGTCCTCCTCACTTTTTATTTTATTTTTTTCAATTAACATTCAGTAAAATTGACTTTTCTTTTGGCATACAGTTCTTCGAATTTTAATATATGTACGGACTAATGAATCTCTGGGCTAGTCAAGTACACAACAGTTTTACTATCCCCCAAAATTCCTTCATACTACTCCACTTTAGCCACACACTCCTCCCAAATCACTGGCAACCTCCATATTGGTTCTTTATCACTATAGTTTTGTTGTTTCATGAATGTCATATTAATGGAAACATGCAGAATGAAACCTTTGAGGGTGCCTTTTTTTCTTAGCAAAATACCTTCGAGATTCATCCACGTTGTTTCATTTAGCAATAATTTGTTCCCTTTTGTTGCTAAATAATATTCATTACATGAATATACCATAATTTTTACCCATTCACCAATTGCAGGACATTTGGGTTTCTAGTTTTAGGTATGTATAGGCTTACTATAAACTTTCATCTACAGGTTTTTGTGTGAACACAAGTTTTTATTTCTCTAGGGTACATATTTAGAAGTTAGATTTGCTGGGCTTTATGGTAAGCATATGCTTAATTTTTTAAGAAACTGCCAAGATTTCATCCTGATCATTACGCAGGACGTGGCAGAGAAGAAATGATCTTTTTCTAGGGACAGCCACATTTAGTGACCAACTGCCTTAGTAAGGTATGCAGACCAGGATATCAGGGAAGTGGTCAAAAACCTTTTCATGTTGATTTTTATGGAGGCTGTTTCAGTGCTTAAGAATACCAAATGCCTGTAGATGGCAGGGAGTACAGAAGATCCATTGAATACCTTGTCAGCCCATTGTGAATAAATTTTTTTGATAAATGGTGTATTATGGTCAAGTTGCAAATTGTCCAGAAAACCAAACACTGTGACACATAGTGGTCTCAGGGATCACAACAGAGTGACTGTGGTTGGGTGCTTGGGCAGAAACAATAGCACCATAACCTAATTGTCATCAGTGATGAGGCATCATCAAGAAATAGGCTGAGGTGTGGGAGGGGGTGGGGTGAGGATGTTAAATGTCAGTTAGCCAGGAGACAGCCAGGCCAACTTTGGGCAGGAGTCACAGGTCTGGAATGCAGAGGCAGCCTCCACAGAAACAGAGCCCTTCCCTCTCTGCCTTTTTTGTGATGGTGGATGTGTTGTCATGTCTGGTATGATGATGGCTGCAGGCAGGAGGATAGTAGCAACCAGAGCAGTGTAGGCCCAATTAGCAGCTTGATTCTGAGCAGTCTCATCAGAGAATGGGCCCTTTCTGTGGGCATCTACATGAGGGCCCCAGAAAGTTAGGTCAGCAGCTGTAATTTGTTTCCACAGTTCATGACCTCAAAAAGGGGTGTCTTTAATTTGCCAATCTGTAGTTTTCAAAGTGGCAAACCAGATATCTAGGCCACTGGAAAAAGCCCAAGAGTCAGTAAGCACAAAGCAAGGTTCATCAGGCAGTATTAGCCAGAGCTCTGAGAAGGACCTTGAGTTCTCTCCTCTGGGTGCAGGTGCCATGTCCATTTTTGGTGTTGCAGTGCTGGCACTGAGATTGGACAGTGGCTGCAGTGCAGTGAAAACTACTGAGTTTTTGCTTAGCCAAACCAGGCTCAGAATTTAGGGGAATCTGTGAATTGAGGGTCCAATGAGCCAGTAAAATAGCTCACATGACTGAGTGGATGGCAAAACTTTCCTCAGAGAGATAGCTGCCTCTTTTTTTCTGTGAAGTCTGGATGTCTGTGGGGCCAGGCTGGCTGTTCTTGAACATATCATTTACGTTTGATAATGTAGCAAGGTTTTGTGAGCCCTGTTCACATTTTCAGTCATAGAGTTTGAGTTGAGTCATCCAAAAATGGGATATTGGGCCAGAGATTTATAAGGCTTATATGGGTCAGTCATTCAGTTTTGACCACAGCTCTGTAGCAAGCTAATAGCTGCTTTTCAGAAGGGGTGTACCTGGTAACCCTGATAGGGAGGCACTGAGTCAAAAACCCCAGAGGCACTTCCACATGGAGGCTGCCTCCCTTCCCCAGAAGCTCTCGTTAACAAAATCATCAGTCACAGAGACTTTTGGTTCAAAGTGGTTATTAGAGATATGGAGCCCCCAAGGTAGCAAGCATGCCACAGCCTGCTATGCAGCTTCCAGTGAAGTCTGTTGTTTCGCACTACACTCAAATGATATCGGTTTATGGGTTAGCCAGTATAAAGGACCAAGTCGAATGCCCAAATGAAGCATGTACTATCCCCAGCTTCCAAAGAGCAGAATAAGGCTTCCATTTTGGGGGAGGGAAGCAGAGACAGCAGTTTTTCCTTGACTTTCAGGAGGATTGAGCCCTGTGAATCTGTTTATTTGATTCACAGTTCCAAAAAACTTTGTTATCAAGCCCCCGACTCTTATTGGGATTTACCAGCCTTCTCTATTAGAGGGGATGTGTTACTCCCCATCAAGGCCATTGAAGTTGAGGCTTCTAACTGGCTAACCACCCAAATGCACATCATCCCTATAGTGAATTGTTTTGGGCATGAGAGGGTGAGGCATTTGCATTAAATCTTAACCCACCCACTGGTAGCAAATGGTAGAAGAGTTTGTCCCACTAGCACATTTTTATGTGAGGCTCTTTCTTATTGGGATGATGCCCTTTGGCGCTTGTAGGATGGGGAAGTACCAGCATACAACCCATCAGTTCCTACATAACATTCAGATGTAGAAACAGTAGTAGCTGAATCAACTGAGAGCACCCCTCCTGTAAGGTCACTTTAGCTTCCTTCCTGCATGATGAACCATGTCCAGACTCCATCAATTGATGTGGGTGCTCTCTCCTTACAAAAGTCCAGGTAGGATGGCCATAAAAATTTCAGTCTCTCACTCTTGAGGTTCCCTAGCATATTCAGCATATATAGACTGGGTAGAGGGAATGGATGGGAAGAGAGGGAGCAGGGATGAGAAGGGAAAGAGCAGCTACATGCCAATAAACAAGGCTTTATATTACATTTTGTTCTGAGCGGAGTGGTGGCTGCTTGGAGCTGAACCAAATGAATGTCTAATGTTTCTGATCTTTTAAAAGCTCTAGATCCCCATTGCTGACGTCAGCAATCCTGTGCAACACCAGCTGCACGAGATCTTTGAAAAGACAGTCCAGATCAAAAACTGTAAGGGCCTCTGCCTGAAAGACGCACAGAAAAGTGAGAAATCCAAGCAGAATTGCCTCTCTTTCTTTTCTTTTTTTTTTTTTAAGTAATCTGTATACCCAACGTGGGGCTTGAACTCATGACCCCAAGATCAAGAGTCTCACGCTCCTCTGACTGAGCCAGTGAAGCACCCCAGAATTGCCTCTCAATACCTTATATCTTATGAACTTTCTAACACACTTATTAGTTTTAGAAGGTTTTTTTGTAGATTTCTTTTCCCCCTGGATTTTTAAAAAATTTTTTATTGTTATGTTAATCACCATACATTACATCATTAGCTTTTGATGTAGTGTTCCATGATACATTGTTTGTGTATAACACCCAGTGCTCCATGCAGAATGTGCCCTCTTTAATACCCATCACAAGGCTAACCCATCTCCCCCAACCCCCTCGCCTCTAGAACCCTCAGTTTGTTTTTCAGAGTCCATCATCTCTCATGGTTCTACTCCCCCTCCGATTTCCACCCGTTCATTCTTCCCCTCCTGCTATCTTCTTCTTCTTCTTCTTTTTTGTTTTTTTTTAACATATATTGTATTATTTGTTTCAGGGTACAGATCTGTGATTCAACAGTCTTGCACAATTCACTGTGCTCACGATATCACATACCCTCCCCAATGTTTATCACCCAGCCACCCCATCCCTCCCACCCCCCACCACTCCAGCAATCCTCAGTTTGTTCCCTGAGATTAAGAATTCCTCATATCAGTGAGGTCATAGGATACATGTCTTTTTCTGTTGGACTTATTTCGCTCAGCATAACACCCTCCAGTTCCATCCACGTCATTGCAAATGGCAAGATCTCATTCCTTTTGATGGCTGCATAATATTCCATTGTATATATATACTGCATCTTCCTTATCCATTCATCTGTTGATGCACATCTTCGCTCTTTCCACAGTTTGGCTATTGTGGACATTGCTGCTGTAAACATTGGGGTGCAGGTACCCCTTTGGATCCTTACATTTGTATCTTTGGGGTAAATACCCAGTAGTGCAATTGCTGGATTGTAGGGTAGCTCTATTTTCAACTTTTTGAGGAGCCTCCATACTGTTTTCCAGAGTGGCTGCACCAGCTTGCATTCCCACCAACAGTGTAGGAGGGTTCCCCTTTCTCTGCATCCCGCAAACATCTGTTGTTTCCTGACTTGTTAACTTTAGCCATTCTGACTGGTGTGAGGTGGTATCTCATTGAGGTTTTGATTTGGATTTCCCTGATGCCGAGTGATGTTGAGCCCTTTTCATGTGTCTGTTGGCCATTTGGATGTCTTCTTTGGAAAAATGTCTGTTCATGTTTTCTGCCCATTTCTTGATTGGATCATTTGTTCTTTGGGTGTTGAGTTTAAGAAGTTCTTCATAAATTTTGGATCCTAGCCCTTTATCTAATATGTCATTTGCAAATATCTTCTCCCATTCTGTCAGTTGTCTTTTGGTTTTATTGACTATTTCTTTTGTTGTGCAAAAGCTTTTTATCTTGATGAAGTCCCAATAGTTCATTTTTGCCCTTGCTTCCCTTGCCTTTGGTGATGTTTCTAGGAAGAAGTTGCTGCAGCTGAGGTCGAAGAGGTTGCTGCCTATGTTCTCCTTTAGGATGTTGATGGACTCCTGTCTCACATTTAGGTCTTTCAACCATTTGGAGTCTATTTTTGTGCATGGTGTAAGGAAATGGTCCAGTTTCATTCTTCTGCATGTGGCTGTCCAATTTTCCCTACACCATTTGTTGAAGAGATTGTCTTTTTTCCATTGGACATTCTTTCCTGCTTTGTGAAAGATTAGTTGACCATAGAGTTGAGGGCCCATGTCTGGGCTGTCTATTCTGTTCCATTGATCTACGTGTGTCTGTTTTGTGCCAGTACCATACTGTCTTGATGATGACAGCTTTGTAATAGACCTGGAAGTCCGGAATTGTGATGCTGCCAGCTTTGCTTTTCTTTTTCAACATTCCTCTGGCTATTCGGGGTCTTTTCTGGTTCCATACAAATTTTAGGATTATTTGTTCCATTTCTTTGAAAAAAGTGGATGGTATTTTGATAGGGATTGCATTGAATGTGTAGATTGCTCTAGGTAGCATTGACATCTTCACAATATTTGTTCTTCCACTCCATGAGCATGGAACATTTTTCCATTTCTTTGTGTCTTCCTCAATTTCTTTCATAAGTATTTGATAGTTTTCTGAGTACAGATCCTTTGCCTCTTTGGTTAGATTTATTCCTAGGTATCTTATGGTTTTAGGTGCAATTGTAAATGGGTTGGACTCCTTAATTTCTCTTTCTTCTGTCTTGTTGTTGGTGTATAGGAATGCCACTGATTTCTGTGCATTGATTTTATATCCTGCCACTTGACTGAATTCCTGTATGAGTTCTAGCAGTTTTGGGGTGGAGTCTTTTGGGTTTTCCACATAAAGTATCGTATCATCTGCCAAGAATGAGAGTTTGACTTCTTCTTTGCCAGTTCGATGCCTTTTATTTCTTTTTGTTATCTGATTGCTCTGGCTAGGACTAGTAATACTATGTTGAATAGCGGTGGTGAGAGTGGACATCCCTGCTGTGTTCCTGACCTTAGGGGGAAAGCTCTCAGTATTTTCCCATTGAGAATGATATTCGCTGTGGGTTTTTTATACATGGCTTTTATGATATTGAGGTATGTACCCTCTATGCCTACACTCTGAAGAGTTTTGATCAAGAAAGGATGCTGTACTTTGTCAAATGCTTTTTCTGCATCTATTGAGAGGATCAGATGATTCTTGTTCTTTCTTTTGTTAATGTATTGTATCACGTTGATTGATTTGTGGATGTTGAACCAACCTTGCAGCCCAGGGTTAAATCCCACTTGGTCGTGGTGAGTAATCCTTTTAATGTACTGTTGGATCCTATTGGATAGTATTTTGGTAAGAATTTTTGCATCCATGTTCATCAAAGATATTGGTCTGTAATTCTCCTTTTTGATGGGGTCTTTGTCTGGTTTGGGGATCAAGGTAAATATGGCCTCATAAAACGAGTTTGGAAGTTTTCCTTCCATTTCTATTTTT
>NC_058412.1:86164478-86168032 GCF_002201575.2 Neomonachus schauinslandi | reverse complement strand
AGTTTCTATTTCATTGATTTCTGCTCTGATCTTTATTATTTCTCTTCACCTGCTGGGTTTAGGCTTTATTTGCTGTTCTTTCTCCAGCTCCTTTAGGTGTAGGGTTAGGTTGTGTACTTGAGACCTTTCTTGTTTCTTGAGAAAGGCTTGTATTGCTATATACTTTCCTCTTAGGACTGCCTTTGCTGCATCCCAAAGATTTTGAATAGTTGTGTTTTCATTTTCATTGGTTTCCATGAATTTTTTTAATTCTTCTTTAATTTCCTGGTTGACCCATTCATTGTTTAGTAGGATGCTCTTTAGCCTCCATATATTTGAGTTCTTTCCGACTTTCCTCTTGTGATTGAGTTCTAGTTTCAAAGCATTGTGGTCTGAAAATAGGCAGGGAATGATTCCAATCTTTTGGTACCGGTTGAGACCTGATTTATGACCTAGGATGTGATCTATTCTGGAGAATGTTCCATGGGCACTAGAGAAGAATGTGTATTCTGTTGCTTTGGGGTGGAATGTTCTGAATATGTCTGTAAAGTCCATTTGGTCCAGTGTGTCATTTAAAGTCTTTATTTCCTTGTTGATCTTTTGCTTAGACAATCTGTCCATTTCAGTGAGGGGGGTGTTAAAGTCCCCCACTATTATTGTATTGTTGTCGATGTGTTTCTTTGCTTTTGTTATTAATTGCCTTATATAATTGGCTGCTCCCATGTTAGGGGCATAGATATTTACAATTGTTAGATCTTCTTGTTGGATAGATCCTTTAAGTAGGATATAGTGTCCTTCCTCATCTCTTATTACAATCTTTGGTTTAAAATCTAATTTGTCTGCTATAAGGATTCCCACCCCAGCTTTCTTTTGGTGTCCATTAGCATGGTAAATGGTTTTCCACCCCCTCACTTTCAATCTGGGGTTGTCTTTGGGTCTAAAATGAGTCTCTTGCAGACAGCATATCGATGGGTCTTGTTTTTTAATCCAGTCTGATAGCCTGTGTCTTTTGATTGGGGCATTTAGCCCATTTACATTCAGGGTAACTATTGAAAGATAGGAATTTAGTGCCATTGTATTGCCTGTAAGGTGACTGTTACTGTATTATGTCTGTGTTCCTTTCTGGTCTATGTTGCTTTTAGGCTCTCTCTTTGCTTAGAGGACCCCTTTCAAGATTTCCTGTAGGGCTGGTTTCATGTTTGGAAATTCCTTTAGTTTTTGTTTGTCCTGGAAGCTTTTTGTTTCTCCTTCAATTTTCAATGACAGCCTAGCTGGATAGAGTACTCTTGGCTGCATATTTTTCTCATTTAGTGCTCTGAATATATCATGCCAGTCCTTTCTGGCCTGCCAGGTCTCTGTGGATAGGTCTGTTGCCAGTCTAATGTTTCTACCCCTGTAGGTTACATATCTCTTCTCCCGAGCTGCTTTCAGGATTTTCTCTTTGTCTATGAGACTTATAAGTTTTACTATTAGATGTCGGGGTGTTGACCTATTTTTATTGATTTTGAGAGGGGTTCTCTGTGCTTCTTGGATTTTGATGCCTGTTTCCTTCCCCAAATTAGGGAAGTTCTCTGCTATAATTTGCTCCATTATACCTTCTGCCCCTCTCTCTCTTTCTTCTTCTTCTGGGATCCCAATTATTCTAATGTTGTTTCGTCTTATGGTATCGCTTATCTCTCGAATTCTGCCCTCGTGATCCAGTAGTTGTTTATCTCTCTTTTTCTCAGCTTCTTTATTTTCCATCATTTCATCTTCTATATTACTGATTCTCTCTTCTGCCTCATTTATTCTAGCAGTTAGCTCCCCCATTTTTGATTGCACCTCATTAATAGCCTTTTTGATTTCTACTTGGTTGGATTTTAGTTCTTTTACTTCTCCAGAAAGGGTTTCTCTAATAACTTCCATATTTTTTTCAAGCCCAGCTAGTATCTTTAAAGTGATGATTCTGAACTCTAGATCTGACATTGTACTAATGTCCGTATTGAGTAGGTCCCTGGCAGTAGGTACTACCTCTTGTTCTTTTTGTTGAGGTGATTTTTTCCGTCTTGTCATTTTGTGCAGAGGAGAATAGATTAATGAGAGAACAAAATGCTAACAGAGTAACAACGTCCCCAGAATATATACTCTAAACAAATCAGAAAAGACTTGAAGCAGTGGGAAAAGAAAGGGAAAGAGAGGAAAAAGAAAAAGAAAAAGAAAAAAAAGAAAAAGAAAAAGAAAAAGATAAGAACAAAAACAAACAAAACAAAACAACAATAACAACAACAAAAAAACCAGAATGTGATCAAATATGATCAGGCTGGTATATAGATCAGTTCCACACACTAGATTTGGGGTGTATTTTGGTCTTTTAGAAGAAAGCGCCTCCCAAAATTTTAAAGAAAGAAAAACTTATATATGTACAAAAATAAGGGTTGATATGATGAAGGGATGGAATATGACTGTAAAGATGGAAATTATAAAAAATTTTATAAAAGGAATTGATAAGAAGTTGTTTGAAAAAAAGAAAGAAGAGGATTTAAAAAAAGAAAAAAAAAGGGAGAGGATGTGATCATGCAGGGGAATAGAAAACACCATATACTAGAGATTTAGGGTATATTTTAATCTGTTAGAAGAAACTATCTCAAAATTTTAAAGAGAGAACAACTTATATATATAAGCCAAAAATACGGGTAACTACTATGAAGGGATAGAATATGACTCTAAAAATGAAAAATAAAAATGTTTTTTTTTAAAAAAAGGGATTGATAAGATGTTGGTTGAACAAGGGAAAAAGAAAAATTCAAAAAGAAAAAAAGACAGTTAAAAAAAAAATTAACTTTGAAAGACTAAAGAATCATGGTAAAAAAGCCATGAATTCTATGTGCAGTAGTCCCCTAGCTCTGGAGTTCTGCCGTTCTCATTGATCGGTAAACTTGGCCTTGGCTGGCTCTTCTCGCTGATCTTCTGGGGAGGGGCCTGTTGCCGTGGTTTCCAATTGTCTCTGCCGGAGGCGGAATTGCCCCGCCCTTGCCCCCTCCGGCTAAGTAATCTGCTCGGGTTTGCTCTCTGTGGCTTTTGTTCCCTGCGAGCTTTCCGTACAGCTTTGGAGGCGGAGAGTGAAAATGGCGGCCTTCCAGTCTCCGCTCCGGAGGAGCCGAGAACTCGGGGCCCTGCCTCTCAGTGAGCCCCCAGAGAAAAGCCGTCAGTCACTCCCGTCTCCCCGGTCTCCAGCCGCACTCCGTTCTCACCCGGCCTGTGACCGTGCGTTTCTATCTCTGGCACCGACCCCGGGTGGAGTCTCCAAACTCAGCAGATCCCTGCGGCGCACTCCTGTGCGGCTCCTCCTGGGGGAGGAAGGTGAGTCTCCCCGGGTCTGCCGCTTGTTGGGTCCCTGCTGGAGGAGCAGGGGCCCGACTGTGCCGTGGATCACGGTTTATGGCAACCCCGACCTGAGAGCCCACGCCTGGGCTCCACCTCTGCAGCCGGCTTCCCTGTTCCAATACCTGGGAGCTCTGCCACACTCAGGTACCCCCGGTCTTTCTGTGACCCGTGGGTCCTGAGACCACACTGTCCCGGAGGGTTCCACCCCCCGC
>NC_058412.1:86157380-86164378 GCF_002201575.2 Neomonachus schauinslandi | reverse complement strand
TTTTTTTTTTTTTTTTTTTTTTTTTTTTTTTTTTAAAGATTTTATTTGTTTATTTGAGAGAGAGAGAATGAGATACAGAGAGCATGAGAGGGAGGAGAGTCAGAGGGAGAAGCAGACTCCCTGCCGAGCAGGGAGCCCGATGTGGGACTCGATCCCGGGACTCCAGGATCATGACCTGAGCCGAAGGCAGTTGCTTAACCAACTGAGCCACCCAGGCGCCCCGCGGAGCAGACTTTTAAAAGTTCCGATTTTGTGCTCCGTGGTTCTATCACTTGCCAGAAGCGGCCGCCGGAGGCCCCTCCCCCGCCGTCTGTCCTCCCGAATATCGCCTCGGATTCACTTCTCCGCACGTCCTACCTTCCAGAAAGTGGTCGCTTTTCTGATGAGAGAGTTGTTGCTCTTCTTTTCTTCGATCTCCTGTTGAGTTTGTAGGTGTTCAGAATGGTTTGATCCCTATCCAGCTGAATTCCTGAGAGGAGACGAAATCCAGGTCTCCTACTCCTCCGCTATCTTGCTCTGCCCCCCGTTATTCAGGTTTTTGTTGTTCTACACAAGCCACCACATTCTTTAAATAAAGATGCTATTGTTTATTTATGTAAATCATAGGTACATATTGATGGTCCTTGACCTACTTATACATAGGAGAGGTCTGTTTGATCATAAGAAAAGAAATGCAAGTCGTTTTTGTTCTGCTTTTGATTATAAATTATATTATAAAATAAACACCATTTATTCGCCTGGACAAGATACATACCGAAAAACAGTTGATTGTCCAGTAAGTTTAGAGCAACTCAGTTATAACTTTTGTCTCTCCTCAGTTTGTCTCTCCTGACTAGTTGAATTTCCCTTGGTGGGAGTTTGTTCTTAAATTGAACTGACTTGTTTAGATGGCATTGTATTACTTACAAATGTTGCTGGTTTTGTACTCTTATAGAGGAATATTATTTTCTAGAACAGAGTTCTCTATATCTGTATCATTGGCGTAGTCATGGAGATGACCCAAGAAATGAATTTATTGGTCTTGCTTTTCTTTAATTACTTTATTCTTAGGGTGTGGCAGCAAAATTGCTGCAGCAGGTTCAAACCTCATATCCTACACATGAAACTTCCAAAGGAAGTGAGACGATAAATTCTTGAAGCATTCTGAGACAAGTGAGAAATTTCCTGCAAATCAAAATTCTCTGCAAACCTCTGCATGGCTTTTCTTCGCCAAAGTATATTCCATGCCAATTCCTAAACTAATCACTGCCCAGGGGAATGGGATTATATTTAGCCAGTCAGGCTAGCTACTGGAGCAGGAGTTGAGATCAATTTCCCCTGAGGCACATGGGCTACATGGTAAAGGGGTGGATACCTGAATTGGTATAGTGGCTGGGTATGGAATCAGCAATGTCAGCAATGTCCATTGTTGGGGATGGAAGGAAGCAGGAGAATTTAAGAAATATCAAGGTGGCAAATATGTTAGTGATATGGGGAATGAAGGAAGAAGTTTAGGATGATATGTGAGTGTCTGGCCTTGGCAGTTGGGAGCATGGTGAGCTATTTGATGAAATAAGAAACCAGAAAAAAGTAGATTTAGTGGAGGAAGGTGGTAAGCTTAGTTTTGTGTGAGTTGAACTTGAGGTGCCAATGAGATATCCAATGGTAGTCTGATGTGCTCAAGAATAAGATTCAGCCTGAATATACATATCCAAGGTGACATCAGTATTAGAATTAAGTGGGTGAGATAGCCCAGCGAGTGAGTGGGGGGGAAAAAAAGAGGAGAGAGTTTAGAATCACTGAGGAAGAGGAAGAGAGCAGATGAGAAAGCACTATAGGAAAGGTAGGAGGAGAAATCTGGAATGTTTGTTATTAGAGAAGTTGAGGGATGAGAGCATTTCAAGAAAGTGATGATGGTTACACTGTTAAATGCTGCAGAGAAATCAGGAGATACAGACTTAAAAGTATCCATTGGATTTAATGGCAAGAGGTCCCCAAGTGACATTGACAATAACACTTGATGGACTGCTGGGGACAGAAGCCTGACTGCACTTGTCATGAGAAGGGAGTGGAAGAGAGATTTAGAGAAGGTGCATGCAATCAACTATTTTAAAAGTCAAATCTAAGTGTTTTTTAAACAAAGAGAGACTTTAGTGTGTTTAAATGATGAACAGCTATCTGATTCAAGTTGGCTGACTTGACGTGAACTGACTCAGTTCACACCTCTACTCCTTTCGAAATTTTGCATGGTTTAACAGTAGGGTCTGGAGCAGCACTGGAAACCATGCACATTCTATTGGTAAAAGAGGAACAAAGAGGGATTTCTGGAAGATATAAAGGGAGGGATTGGATTTTTGGCAAAAGCAATGATACCAAAAACAATATAGTGGGGGAGGAATATTGAAAAGTTGAGTTTTCTCTAAAGCACCTTGGGAGGAGGAAGGAGTCATTAAGAATAGGCTGTGGGCAGATGGTGGGATTATTAATTCCAAGATTGCTGGAGCTGAGTGAGGCCCAGAGAGTGTCCCCCTCTAAACTATAGCTGAAGACAGCCTTGTTTTTCATAAATGGCAGGGGGTCGGGGTGGGGAAGGTGCATCTTCCTTGGAATGTCTGAACTTTGGAGCCAGAGACAGTTTAGTTTCTAGTCACCAAAATGGACACAGAGATTTGCCTTATGAAAGCAAGTTCCCCAAGAAGCATGAGAGGCACTCTCTTGGCTTTACTTTTCTGTCCATTTACCATGGCAAGGGCTCTGATCTCAAGATAAGGATGCAGTGATGTTAGTACACTAACTAGAGATGCTTCACATTTATAAACTTGAGTAGGTAACTAAAAATTATCAGATTTTTGTTAATAGCGTGAAGAACAAAACTAAACTAGTAAATAATTATTGGGGTGCCTGAGGGTGAAGGGGGGGCAGAAGGTAGATGTATTTGAGCAAATCATAGCTGAGAACTTCCCTGGTCTGGGGAAGGAAACAGGCATTGATGTCTAAGAAGTAGAGAGGATGCCCCCCAAAATCAATAAAAATAGATCAATACCCTGATATATAATAGTGAAGCTTGCAAATTTCAGAGATAAAGAGAAAATCCTGAAAGCAGCTCAAGACAAGGGGTTCCTAACCTACAGAGGTAGGAACATTAGACTTACACATCAGACCTATCCACAGAGACCTGGCAGGCCAGAAAGGGATGGCATGATACATTCAGGGCACTAAATGAGAAAAACATATAGCCAAGAATACTTTATCCAGCAAGGCTGTCATTCAGAATGGAAGGAGAGATAAAAATCTTCCAAGACAAACAGAAACTGAAAGAATACGTGACCATCAAGCCAGCCCTGCAAGAAATATTAAAGGGGATCCTGTAAGCAAGGAGAGAATCTAAGATTAACAGAAACAGACAATCTACAGAAACAGGTCCTTCACAGGTAATACAATGGCACTAAATTCGTATCTTTCAATAGTTACTCTGAATGTAAATGGGCTACATGCTCCAATCAAAAGACACAGGGTATCAGATTGGATAAAAAAACAAATCCATCCATATGCTGTCTACAACAGACTCACTTTAGACCTAAAGACACCTCCAGACTTGAGGGGGTCGAGAACCATTTATCATGCTAATGGACCTCAAAAGAAAGCTGGGGTAGCAATCCTCATATCAGACAAATTAGATTTTAAATGAAAGACTGTAATGAGAGATGAGGAAAGACACTATATCATAATTAAAAGGTATATCCAACAAGTACTAACAAGTATAAATATTTATGCCCCTAATTTGGGAGCAGCCAATTATATCAACCAATTAATAACCAAAGAAACACATAGATAATAATTTAATGATAGTAGGGGATTTCAACACCCCACTCGCAGTAATGGACAGATCATGTAAGCAGAAGATCAACAAGGAAACAAGGGCTTTGAATGACACACTGGACCAGATGGACTTCACAGATATATACAGAGCATTCCATCCTAAAGCAACAGAATACACATTCTTTTCTCTAGTGCACATGGAACATTCTCCAGAATAGATCACATACTAGGTCACAAATCAGGTCTTAATCAATACCAAAAGATTGGGATCATTCCCCGCATATTTTCAGACCACAATGCTTTGAAACTTGAACTCAATCACAAGAGGAAATTTGGAAGGAACGCAAACACTTGGAGGTTAAAGGGCATCCTACTAAAGAATGAATGGGTCAACCAGGAAATTAAAGAATTTTAAAAATTCATGGAAACAAATGAAAATGAAAACACAACTGTTCAAAACTATGGGATACTGCAAAGGCGGTCCTAAGGGGGAAATACATAGCCATCCAAGCCTCACTCAAATAGAAAAATCCCGAATTTAACAACTAACTTTACACCTTAAAGAACTAGAGAAAAAGCAACAAACGATGCCTAAGCCATGCATTAGAAGAGAAATAATTAAGATCAGAGCAGAGATCAATGAATTAGAAACCAAAAACACAGTAGATCAGATCAACGAAACCAGAAGCTCGTTCTTTGAAAGAATTAATAAGATTGATAAACCCCTGGCCAGACTTATCAAAAAGAAAAGAGAAAGGACCCAAATAAATAAAATCGTGAGTGAAAGAGGAGAGATCATGACCAACACCAAGGAAATACAATTTTAAGAACATATTATGAGCAACTATATGCCAACAAATTAGGCAATTCAGAAGAAAGGAGAATTACAGACCAATATCCCTGATAAACATGGATGCTAAAATACTCAAGATCCAATAGTACCTTAAAAGGGTTATTCACCATGACTAAGTGGGCTTTATTCCTGGACTGCAAGGGTGGTTCAACATTTGCAAATCAGTCAATGTGATTGATCATATCACATTAATAAAAGAAAGGACAAGAATCATATCATCCTCTCAATTGAAGCAGAAAAAGTATTTGACAAAATACAACAGCCTTTCTTGATTAAGACTCTCCACAGTATAGGGATAGAGGGAACATACCTAAATATCATAAAAGCCATCTACGAAAAGCCCACAGTGAATATCATTCTCAATCGGGAAAAACAGAGCTTTTCCCCTAAGGTCAGGAACACCACAGGGATGTCCACTCTCACCAGTGTTGTTCAGCATAGTACTAGAAGTCCTATGTTATACTAGAAGTCCTCAGCAATCAGAGAACAAAAATAAAAGGCATTCAAATTGGCAAAGAAGAAGTCAAACTCCCACTCTTCACAGAAGACATGATACTTTATGTGGAAAAAAGAAGAAAAGGAAAATTTTAAAATGAAAGATAAAAGAATCATGAGAAAAAACCTCAAATTCTATGTACTATTTTCCTTTAGTGCTGGAATTTTGCAGTTCTGGGTGCTCCATAAACGTGGTATTTGCCTGCTGTTCCAGCTGTCCTTCTGGGGGAGGGGCCTGCTGCACTGATTCTCAGGTGTCTTTACCTGGGCGGAGTTGTACCACCCCCTTGTCAGGGTGCTAGTCTCAGTGTAAGTTGCTTCTGGTTGTTCTATCTGGCTTTTGTTCCCTTGAAGGCTTTCCGTGCTGCTTTAGAGGATGGAAATAAAAAAGGCTGCGCCCCAATTTCTAGCCTCGGAGCTGAAAGTTCTCAACCTCCTCTCTTCCGTAAACCCTCAGGGAAAGGCAGTTTTCACTTTTGCATGCCCCAAACTCTGCAAACTCCCGCGGTGCATGTCGGTGCTGTTTCTCCCAGGGAAGGTGGAGGGTGGCTGCATTTCTGCCTGCATAGAGAGTGGTCGCCCAATCCTGCTGTGGCTTGTGGTTTATGGCAATCGGGGCAGCACCCCATCCTGGGCTTCCTGACCACAGCCAGTTTCCCCACTCCAATGCTTGAGAACTCCACTGGCTCAAGCACCCCATTCTTTCTGAGACCCTAGGGATCCTGAGACCACACTCTTCCACCTAGGATTCTCCTCCGCTTCACCACCTGGGCACCTTTCAGGTAGGGATGGCTCTCACTTGAGCAGATTTCTAAAAGTTCTGATTTTGCACTCCAGGGCTATATTACTTTCGGGTTGTTGGCTTTCAGAGGCTCCCTCCCCCTGCCGTTTATCTTCTGATATACACACTCAGATTCACTTCTCTGCACCCCCTTCCTTGCAAAAAAGTGGTTGCTTTTCTATTTGTAGAATTCCAGCAATTCTTTTCTTACACCTCAGGTTGAATTCATAGGTGTTTAGAATGATTTGATAATTATCTAGCTAAATTCAAGGGACAAGATGAAACAAGGTCCCCTACTCTTCCGCCATCTTGCCTCTCCCCCAGAATAATACTTTTATTTTTTTAATTTTATTTTATTGTGTTATGTTAGTCACCATACATTACATCATTAGTTTTTGATGTAGTGTTCCATGATTTATTGTTTTTTTTATTTTTATTTTAAATGTTGGTGTATCCATATGATGCAATATTATGCAGCCATTAAAATGACAGCCATTTCATTACAATTAAATAAAACTAAAAATTCAGTTCCTTACTCACAGCAATCACATTACAAGTCCTCAACAGCCACATAGGACTGGGTAGTACAGACACAGAACATTTCTATCATCATAGAAATTCTATTGGACAGCACTGTCACAACTTTAGAAAATTAAACTTACAGATTTGTAAATTCATACATTTATCTTTCCCTCTGTAACTTTACTAAACAACTCAAAAAAAAAAAAAACCCAGCACAGATAAAACAAAAATCACCCCAAATCCTTCCACCCTAACCCAACCTTCACCTACTCTGTTCTAATGCATGTCTTTTTGTTCAGGTATAACCAGAGCACCCAGTGCTCCATTCGGTACATGCCTTCCTTAATACCCATCACTGGGCTAACCCATCCCCCCACCCCCCTCCCCTCTAAACCCTCAGTTTGTTTCTCAGAGTCCATAGTCTCTCATGGTTCATCTCCCCCTCTGATTTAACTCCCTTCATTTTTCCCTTCCTACTATCTTTCTTCTTCTTCTTCTTCTTCTTCTTCTTCTTCTTCTTCTTCTTCTTCTTCTTCTTCTTCTTCTTCT